>NC_088981.1:113280712-113619045 GCF_963932015.1 Anas acuta
GGATCCCATCAGGCTGCAGCAGACCTCTTGTCTTGAAGACTCCTCCATGGTTATAAAACTCAAAACTCTGTCAGAGGCACCAGTCTTGGAGCCACTGAAGACCTGGACTCACCTATCACTTTCTACATCTCTCCCCATTACTGGAAGGATTGAGGAAAACACAATTTGTGATCCTGTATCCTTTAGCTATCTTCCCATCTTTTGATAGACCTCAGACTTCTTGATGTGACTTCATTGATATCCACATGACTGAGCAGGAGAGGGTAATAATCTGAAGGCTGCTTACTCAGCAGCCATTTTCCATTTGTGTGCAAGCATTTATTTTTAAAGGTAGGGGTGAAACTGGTCTCCCCCTTTAATATAAATGCCTATCCTGAGCAGAGGCATTTCCAGTCCCTCCATTTGAGCTCTGCTTCTATGCAGGGAGGAATATGAGAGACAGTGGGGCCAGAGAAAGTATCTGCAGAGACGAGAGCAGCCTTACAGGAACTTCCTTAAGGATCCAGCCCCTATTTGTAAAACTATTTCTCTTTTTAGTCAGTTAATATTTTGGATTCAATGCAGAAATTTGCCGGGTTTGGGACCCAAGTCTCTCCTCTTCTAGGAGAGTGTCCAGGCCACTTGGATACAGAATCCTGTTCATTTCTGTGCAATCTTTAGCTCATTGAAATCTGATTGTTTATTGCACTTTGACATGAATTTGACAAAAGATTGTTTCTTCCTCTCATTTTCTGTTCTCAGCATAAAGTGTGGGTTTACCTATCACCTCTCTTAAAAGTTCAGGTGGCAACATCTACATCCATTCCTACTTACAGCTGAAGGGCGCTTGCCTCAAGAAGTTCCTTTTGTGTTTATCTTAGGTTGTGAATAAATAGTGATGCCACTGAATCTTCCTGTTTTATAACTTAAAGTTTTAGTACATTTTGTGGTTTATTTATTATGGAATTCAGTATGTTTTTATATGCTGCTCTAGATCAAATTTGCACCAAGCTCCTTCTGATTTTTGATCAATTATTACAGGTGAAATAATGAACTTTGAAAAAAAAGGGTTATATTCATATTTGTGTTGTTAATTTCTTCTCTCTCTCTGACCAATTCTAGTAAATTCAGAATATAAAGTGCATTAGACTTAAAAGACACTTGGAGAATGTTAGCCTATTCAACAGTAATGTTGAAATATGCTCTTAGGTCAAACATCTAACCTTTGTTTGCTGTGAACTCCATCTGGACAGAGAATTCCTCTTCAGTAGGGCTTCTGTTATCTATTTGTTCAAGAAAGAAAAATCCATTACTAAATACAGCAATTGTGTTCAAATTACAACAATATCTATCACACAATATAAAAAATAGTTTGAATTCTTACCTTCTTGTCCCAGAGAGTCCCAAACACCAAAATGAATAATCCCTGGGAGACAGAAAATTATATGTTTAACACCAACCTTTCAATTGCAGTATCACAGACATTGTTCATATTGACTATTTAAACTCTGAACTCTGACTAAAAATTCTCAGTCATGGATTTTAGTCAGTTCCTCTCTTTCATATTAGCACTACTCAGCTGGTTCTGTTGACTTACAGGCAGTTTATACTCCCTCGTCACTTGAACCTGCAAGAGCATGATGTGATGCTCCCAGTTGCACTGTAAATGACAACAGACATGCTGAAGCTTGCCCACTTGAAAATAAGAGGGCTATTTTCCTAATCTTCAGGATAGAAGTTTTCCCCAAAGCTACTGCCAAAATTAGAAGTTATGTCTATGCAAGATTTATTCATAAGGCACATCTTAAGGCAACTTAGAATAAGAGATTCTTCTGAATTCCTGCAATGGGTTTCCCAAAGAGCCCTTTGGGATTAAGGACATATAATGCAAACCTGAGCTTTCACAAACTGTTTTTATTTCTCATAACACAGCACTGCAAGAATGTCACTACATGTTAAATGGTCATTGACGAAACAAAACCATGCATATGTGTAACTCACCTGCAAAGTATTGAGCAGAGCGAAGAGGATGTGGAAAGCTTTGTTTGTGTTGTCCATGATGGTGGCAACACCAAATCCCCAGGTGAGGCCTAACAGTGGTGTCAAGATGGCCAGACTTTTGCCGATTTGAAACAACGTCTTTCTCTCCTGCTTGTTGGTCTTGTCCCCAATGTTTGGTCTTAGTATTTTTATTATAACAACTCCAGTTATAAACAAATTCATGACCACAATAGCCAGGGCAGGTATGATGAAGGCTAAGAGAGCTTTGCTGTCTTTCCAGTTGAGCCAGCAGACATCCTTTCTGATGTAATTCTTCTGTGGCAGTGTGACAGCAATGGTAATAACTGCAAAGACAAAGGGGCACCCATATCCCAGACAGAATGCCAATACTTTCTGGATGGTCTTACTTGTGTTATGGAAGATGAAGACCAATCTGTAGAAAAGAATGAGGCCAAGGCTGAGCATCCAGAATAAGCCACACAGGTAGAATAGATGGATGAAGAAGGTGGCCGCAATACAAATCTCTCTATTTTTCTGTAACTTTTGCTCACTGATGACAGCAGTGACAATGAACCAAATGTCAGCAACTAGGAGTGACGTAGATATGTTGAGTATGCAGATGTGACGCATGTAGGAGGTTGTGTTGTTTGTTACATTTTTCCAAACTAAGGATTCAATTATAATGCAGACCACTAAACTCACGATTGAAATGGCCAGGCCACTGTAGGTAATATACGCTGAAGCAGCATTGGAAGATGGGTTTTCAAGTGACATCAAAATAGAGAATGGTGTCAAGTGATCGCAGGAGCAAGTAACGTTACCTTCTTTATCTGTTGATATGCAACTATAATTATCCCACTTTCCTCTGTTTCCATTGAAGCCGAAGTTCCAAAAGACACACTGGGGTGACTTTAGAGACATGTTTGCTTTTTGAAAGGTCATATTAATATAGAAGTTCTGGGGTCTCTCGCTGCTCAGAGTTGTTATTACCACTAAGCTATTCACATATTCGTTATCATTCCTAGGCAAAATCTGTCCAATTGCTGAGCAGGCCACACTGACAATGGTTGAGTTTGGGGGTAGAGTCACAGATTTCTCAATTAGCACATTAGCACTGAGGTTTCCTACTTTGTTGAAGTCCTTATTATAGTCTGTGCTCCTGTTTTCTGTGACAACCATACCTTGTAGCTCAAGAGTTTTGGTGCTGACATTAGGAAAGGTATTATTAACTGGCTGGAGATTCTCAGAAAATCTTTCTACTGAATGCAGTAAAAGAGAACTGCTGGATGCATTCTCATTATTCAACTCTGTCCAAAATTCCATTTTGGAATCATTAACTGTATTGTCCACTGTAGAGAAGAAGGCCTGTAAAAACAGAAGGAAAATGTTGTAACTGAAATCCCATACAAATTGTTAGTTCAGATGATTTCTGCATCATTCTAGAATTGCCTTTTGAAAAGGCCAAACCTTTTCTTCTTTTGCTCAGTCCATATGAAACCTACATGTACAGTTATTACTCCTCTGCATATCCTGCTTTCAAGTCAAGACTTCCAAAGTAGATTTTACTTGTCTTGGCTTTTCTTTACGTATCAATGTATTTTCTTTTCCAGCCTTTTTGCCTGGCCTCAACCTTTGTCCTATTTTTGATTCGTCTCTCTGTCTCACTTATTGTTCTGCAGTTAGAAAACATCAAGTCCCTTTGTACATTTCTGCTCTCAGAAGAGCAGTGCTGTTCCTCTATACCTGACAACCAAGGCTTCCAAGCAGTCCTACAATGTTTTGCCATTCATTTGCTGTAACATCCAACTGATATTCCTTGCTTCATCATGGCACCTGTAATTTACTCTCCCCATCCTTATTTCAACCCTTTATTTTTTTCTGTTCCTGCTTCTGCTCCATCATTCCTTGGACTTTCCTCTAACTTTGAATAGTAGAGACATTTAAGCATCCCTCGAACATTTCTAGTTGCTAAACACAAAGTACTCTCTTTCATCCATGAGCTCCTAGTCTTCATCACTGTGACTCTTCATAAACTCATCTGTATCTTTGCTGCCATTTCATCTTTGAGGTCATTTCACCTCCTCCATTTCCCTCCTGTTCCTGAAACTAACTATGAAAGTTCTTCAGGGAGAATATCACCTTCTTTGACAAAAGAGACTGAAGGGCTTGTTAAGTATTGGTAAGCCTTAAAATAAAACCTTACCTCGATAATGGGCTTGCTTGCATCTGCTGGGATATCAGAGATATTATACAGGATGTTAACAATTGCAGCTAGGTCTGCAGGAGAATTGACATTTTGCTGGAGTTCTGTCACATTCTGGAGTTGCCAAAGAAAGATGGGTAGCTCTGTTTTTGCCACAGGACTGTTGACCAAAGACTGGAACAGAAGATAACAGTGCATCACATGTATGCAATTTGCCTGGAGCTTGATCCTCCTTCATAATGGCTACACCTGTACTAATAAGATAAACAGAACCAGAGTCATTCTGGTCATAGTGTTAAACTCTGCTAGGGTATCCTAAATGCCTAGTGAGCATGATCTCTTGTCTGTACTAACTCACAGACTGCTCCTAGAAATTTCTGGGAGAAAATAGTTGGCCTGGACCCAAGCTCCATGAGGGAATAATCCAGCAGGTTAAGAAAATATGTTATTATTGAGTCACTGTACCTCTGCTTTAATTTATTAAAAAGAAAGATAAAAGTTCTTATCTAACCTCACTGAGAGAAGGGTGACTCTGGATGGTCTGTAGAAGCAAAGAGCACTATGATAGGACACCTAGCTTGAAAACCAGGACCCAGCACCTATCTGAGAAGTGTGGTGGCTGAGAGGCTGTGGCCTAGTGGGAAGTGTCCCTGCCCATGTCTGGGGGCTGGAATTAGATGATCTTTAAGGTCCCTTCCAACCCAAACTGTTCTGCGATACTGCGATACTGTGATGTAGTAAACTGGGACTGGGCTGGGGATGGGGTAGCAGCCCACAATTGCCCATACAGCCTTAGTGTGCTCTGTGGCAATTTTGGGGCTTGTGCCCACCAGTGTCCACCATGGCCGTGCCTGAACATGGGTCAGGAAACATCCAAGGACAGGGCAGGACGCTGTGGATAAGACCACCTGTGTCTGAGGATTGTGTTCATGTGTGTGGCTGTTGGCCATGCAGTGCCACATGCCTGCTGGGCCAGAGAAGGGGGCCTGGCCTGTGTAGGATTAGACAATCATTCTTTATACCTTCGAAAAGATAGTTTTAATTAAATACTTGTATTTTGACAACTTCCGGCATTTTAGATGATGTTAAGTAATAACAAAAAATATCCGTTCTCTAGAGCTAGCCCCTCTCCCCAGCCTCATAAAAACTCATTCACATTACCTCTGCTCTAATCAGCAGGCTGTTTATTTGTTCAGACACGCAGTTATTCCTTTCCAGTATCCATGATTTATTGTAGCACTTGTAAATTTCATTGCCTCGGATAAAAGTATTACTTAACAAACGGCATGGCTTTATTAATCTGTCCTCTTCCGCTCCATAAAAATTTTCTGTGCAGGAAATGTTGCTTACTGTATCAAGAAAAAGACATTGAGAAGCATGGAGATGAATAATTTACCTCTCATCAGACCTGTGACCTACTGAAGTTCCAAATTGTTTATATTAGTTAGGATTTCAGCTTGCTCTCTTCATTAATTATGACCTTTCATTGGGTATTATGTCTTGGAAAGTTGTTTTTTTGTTTTTTTGTTTGTTTTTTTTTTTTAGTTAGTTAGTTTGTTTGTTTGTTTGTTTTTCCCCCCAACAACTTCCAAGACTTTACTGTCCTCGTAATAAGAGTAGTACAGAAAATTAATTTATATCTTCAAATATTCTTCCAAGGCCTAAGCAGAATCTTTCTGAGAGTTAGGAAACTTTTATAGGGACCTTGTACACCGGTTCCTCATTTATAGGTGCTTGCTGATTCTGTCTGGGACTAATGACAAGATGCTTCAAACTCAAAAGCTTTTACAACTCAAATAAAAACAGGAGGCAAAACCTGATGAAAAGAACACCAGATTTTAAATTCTCAAACCAGGGTTTTGGATTCATGAAATGAAAAATAAAATTAGATAAAGCCCCTTGTTTTTGAGTACTGAATCCAATCACCAGACCAATGCCTAAAGTTTTAGGATTTGTCCATAATAGCGTTGGACTTGGGACTATATTGACCACTTTCTAAATTCTCTGTACATCTGTGACCATCTCTAGCCTGAGGGTGAGTTTATTCTGCTAAGGGACTCAGTTCTGCTGTAGCACTAACAATGAATTCATTAAAACTTTGATAGTGTGGCCTTAGCACATTTTTGATGAATGTGTCTGCTAATTGGCTTTGACTGGGCACAGTAGCTGCCAATGAAAGCAAATAGAGCATCTACATGTTTATTGCCTAAGAGTGAAATCTGGCCAGATAGGCTGATCCACGCTAGGCACCACTACGGTGGAAGAAATGGAATTTCTGTAGTAGGGGGTTTCTAACATTTCTTTCTTACCAATTAATGATTAAGGAGCCGAAATAGCCAAACTCTGGACAGACCAAAACATCAAAACTGGATTTAACCATGTTGAATTCTAATCATGTAGTACTTCCCGCAGAGCTGACTTGGAAGCTTGGTGTGCCCTGGTCTCTGTAATACCTCAAGGAGGCTGTCATTCTTGTCATTCTTGCTATCCCCCAAGCTGACCTCCTAAGTTAAATGACTTCTTCCTGAGGCACTGCGATCTTTTACCCTTGCTAAATTGCTGGTGCCAGCTGGGAGCTGCATGACTGCACTGCAGCACAGGAGATGAAGCTTGGTGGTGCAGGCTACATCAGAGGGAGTTAAGGACAGAAGATGGCTGAACATGCTGGGACCACTGTCAAATACAGTGAAGACAAAACAATTCAGATTTTTTTTTTGTGTGTCTAAAATACCAGCAAAATTTTTATTTTCTTCTGCATTCCAAAATTTCCTGTCAAAAAGGAGAAAAAAAATTCTTGGCTAACAAAATCTGTTCCTGTTAGGAGTCACCAGTGATAAAACTCATGGCATCTGGTTTAACAAGGATACCGGGCTTTCCTTTTAGCAGCTTTAAACAATGACTTTTTTCTTACCAGGTGTCAGCTTCAGTTGTATGTTTTGACTCTTGACCTCCTGTTTCATTCTGTTAACAAACCTGTAATACACCTCGAAATTTTGCTGTTTTCCACATTCTGTTTCGTTATAATTGTATGAGTAGCACAAGAAATTTCCGTAGTTCTTTCTTTCTGCATGGAAAGTTTAAAATAAGTTAACACAGATTTTAGGCCAATCAGCTAGTGATTCTGCAAGCTTATCTTATTCTTACCAGGTTGAAATTCTTTTCCTTGAACCACAAATGTAACATTATAATCTTCCATGGTGTTAGCACTTATGCAGCAGTTGAAGTGTTGTGACTTTTTGCATTGTATAGATGTTTTAATGGGGTCTAGCCAGATGTTCGTTGTCAGAGGTAAGGGAATAACATTGACAGTCACATTGGCAGAAGTGTTCGAAGACTTATTGGAGAAAGTACAGATGTAGGTGCCTGAAAGCAGTAACACAAAAAACATTTTTGGGTCAACAGAAGTGCTCCTCAGCTATTACATGATCCTGAGCCCTGTTAATGAACACTCACAGTGTTTGCAGCATTATGTCTTGCTGTCCTCCAGCAGCTTTAATTTTAACTCTTTTACATTTATACATATATAAATACACACACACACACATATATACAGTTAATTACCCATGGTCAAGCATCTCAGTGATTTGCTGGGCTAGAGATGCTGTAAATGGTCTGGTGCAGAGATTTCATTGCCTTTGTAGCTGGTACAGACCATGTTCACTCACCATTCCAGTCCTGAGTGGAAACATTCACTGAGAGCACAGATGTGGCTATGGATTTGTTGGTTGTGATGCACGAAGCACATTCTACTGTTTGTATTTTATCTCCAGACTGGATTTCCCAAATAATGCTGTCATAATTTTTCACATCACCTTTGCACGTTAGGTTGAATTCCTTTCCCTCAGAAACTGATATGTTTACACTTGGAGATATTCTTACATAGTCTGAAACAACACAAGATAAATGTTGTATTACTGAGGGTCTCTTGTTACAATCATTTGTTTGCAAATGGCATGTGCCACACAGGCCACTGATGGTCTCTTACGTGCTACCTGACTCTTACCTGTTCGTGAGTATGTCACTGTGATGTTTTGACTTGCCCTGGCACCATGTTCAGTCTGGAACTCGCACGTATATGTCATCACTGTAGCCAACTCAGGTAGGCATAGTGATTCAGTGATGTTGAACTCATATTCAGTGCAGTTTTTTGTGTCATTGGAGGCTCCTAGAGACAAATAAATGTTCTTTGAAGGGCTGTGGATGTCCAAGGCTCTCAAAATCACAAGCAGTCACACTAGCTAAGGAAAACCTTGTAGGTTTGTATGTAACCTTTCACAGTGTGGAACTTTTAACTCATCAGTGCTAAAGTCCACTCAAATCCTTTACTCTGGCAACACTCACTGTGGTCTCCAAAGGCCTGAAGCCATGCTCTCAGCACTGTGCTGGGCACTTACACCAAGAGTTATCTAACCAAGAGCCACAACATTGCTTGTAAACCTCAGGATAAGCCAAAATTAAGGCTATTCTGGTTCAGCCTGGCCTCATTATCTGCGATACTTAGTAAAGATGGTAAGTAAATCAGGAAGAAGGTTACTCTGGGAAAGCCTAACCATGGGGAATCAAAGGCAAAACGGTTCCTTACAGCAGGTGAGGATTTCACCACTGTCTTTGAAAGCACAGCTGATGGAGAATGCAAAAGTAAGCTTTTTGGAAAAAGTCAGTGTGATGTTGGTCTAGGCAGCTGTTTCCAACTAGGATGTCACAGTTTTGAGCATCAATGTCTGCGCACTGCATGGAGACACCCAGAATCCCACAGTTTGTTACCTGGCCCCCACTTTGGAGCATACCCTGTATTCATGTTGGACTTGGCCTTTGGGGTATCTGCTGCCAGCAGGGGGAGTTCTCTGAAGAACAAACAAACCTAGCCGGTGAAAGACAATCTTTTGTTAATCTTACCTGTAGTAGTGTTTATTCCATTTAACTTCCAGCCACTCTTAATTGATGTGGAGTATATGTTTAAACAACAGAACAGCAAGTTACTTGTTGCTTGAAAGTCAGGACTGTTGCAGCTAATTTTCATGTCGTTTGAGTATGAAGTGATGCTTAGTGAAGATACTGTTATGTCTTGTATGCTTTTGTACGTCAGCCTGTAATAGTCACTTATATTTGAGAAAACGCACGTATAGGAACCTGCAAATCATCAACAATATTTTAGCATTGAGAACACATTTTGCAGTTGTTTCCGCTACTTTTGGAGTTACGAACTGAAAGCTACTTTGCATCTAGTTTTCACATGTCTCAGCTCTGCAGTGGCTCTTTTCTTTGCTGATCAAAATGTGCCCTGAGGTCATCTACAGTCTCTCTGTAAGAGGTTCTCTGCAGTCTCCTAGTGCCAAATGTATTCAGAGTATGCAGCTTTAGTACTGATGGCACTTGAGAAGAGGACAAGGCTCATGGACTGAGTTGGTGCATGGTGATCTGAGTATTGCCTGGAGTCCAGCTATCAGCAATACATCATGGTAAGAATACAGATTGACTGCAGAATGTTCCTACACAGAATCGGCGAGATTTTGGTGTCCAAGGTGGACTCTACAGCATCTGGTAACCTGAGTGTGGGCACCTATGCTTCTCAGAAGGTATTGCCAAATAGAGCTTTTTATTGGCCATTTTGGACCAGACTAGGCTAGAATGGAATAGTTCTTGTGGCAGGGGCCTACAAAGACCATCGAGTCCAACTGCCTGACCTCCCTCACAGTAAAGAAATTTTTCCTAATGCCCAGCCAGGGAGCAGAGGCCAGCACCACCCTCTTCAGGAGGCTGCAGAGAGCACTGAGGTCGCCTCTCAGCCTCCTCTGCTCCACACTGGACACACCACGTGTCCTCAGCCTTTCATCACAGGACATGCCTTCCAGCCCTTTTACCAGCTTCACTGTCCTCCTCTGGATGCATTCAAGGACCTTAACATACTTTTTATATTGTGGAGCCCAGAACTGCATGCAGTAGTCAAGGTGAGGCCGCACCAATGCTAAATATAGTGGGAGAATCACCTCTTTCTTAGGCACTTGCCCCTTGGATGCAACCAGGTTTCCTTTTGAAATGGGCAGTCACAGCCCCAAATTTCCTCTGTGTTTTAGGTACATAGGTACCCCTTCCATTGGGATAGGCTACTGAGTAGGCCACTTTTAAAGGAATGAAGATGCCAAGGTTCAGGACATCCTTAGTCCAAGGCCATTTGGAGCCCACAGCTCCTATCTCTCATATGTATACCCAAAGACGTGGCCAAAGGCTACCCTTTCTGAAGTTGAAAGTAGAATTTATGACCCAAAAAGATGAACTCAGTGGGAGCTTGAGTCAAATCTCTGATAATACATGAAAATTTCCCCAGTAACTCTCCCCAGTAAAATGCCGCTGACTTAACCTTTTTTTTTTTTTTTTTCAAAAAACTCTAAACATGAACACAAGAAAAACTGTAACTCCAAGCTCTTATGTTAGCTTATGTTTGCAAAGAGGACAAGGACCTTCAAGGAAAAAAATTCAGCCACAACCTCAGTTACCACATACAAAGGAGGAGAAGGCTTCACATCTGTATAACCACTCCTGTGATATGACAGTGAAGCCTGACACTGGGAATATCCATGCCTATACAGTCACCTCAGCCTTTTTACACCTTACTGGCACTGCCAGTCAGTAGGTAGGTAGTTACGGAAAACCAAACCAAAACCCAAAATAGGAAAATTATGAGGGACAGTATATTTTTCAGTTTCACTCTAGGGAAATGCATTCACTGCATTCTTCTGAGTTTTGTAGAATTAGCCACACTAGAGATTTGCATTTGCTGTCTTAATGATAGAAAATCATACCAGAATCCTTCGTTGTAACATTGGTAATTGTAAGATTTGATTTTAATTCTCCAGTTGTAAATTCTGTCTTCAGCAGATGCTGGGAGCTGTTTGAGATGTTCTGATTGGAGTGATACCAGATCACGTCCCCAGACTTTGCATTTATCTCGCACATCAGTGTTACTGTGTCCCCTTCAAAAATCTCCTCAGGACTCACAGTGATGTTTCTCTCATCTGGGAAGACAGAGAGCAATGTTCTGCATTATTGTCATGTCAGCATCTATATGGTGTCTTTCATCTTGTGGGAATCCTAGGTGCTTTGCAACCATTACACGCTCAGTGTCAGTTGCAGGGCATCATCTCTCATACAAGATATGACATTTTCCCACAACATATTCTTCTAATGTCTTTGTCAGCCAAATACCCCAGAAGGTTTTATGCAGACAGCCAGAAGTGTTATCACCACTTCTTCTTTCTGTGTAGAAAAACTGGGAGGAGAAGCAACCAGGTTAAAGTAGCCCTCTGAGTAGTCCCTGTACTGTGTGCAAGGCCATCTCATGGAAGTCCTAAGCTTTGGTGGCACAGGAGGAAAAGAAACAGACAGAGAAATATATAGTTTTTGAAGGTCTGGTACTGAAAAATCAACAATATAAGGTGGCTACACGGTTCAGACTAGCAAAGCTAAAAAAAAAAAAAAAGGTTGAAAGGAAATACTGAGAGAGCTTTAAACTTACTAGTTATTTCTGTTGTGAAGGAGCTGGGTATTAGATGGTAAGATTGATTTAGGAATTTTGGTACACGTGAGTTGGAATAGTGTATCTCACTGAAGGTTACTGCTCTTCCTTTTACGTTGTAGTCCACAGAAATACCTCCAGGCCTGAACAAAGCAGAATGAGAACGGCATCATAAATTATCAGCTTGCATACTAGTATATTTCCATGTTGTGGGACCCATCTTGTATGGCTTAGAAGGTGTGAAACCCATGAAGACTCCTGTCATGACTCGTGATTTGCTCTGGCATACAGGAAGGTTGTTTGACATCTCTTCCCAAAGCAAAAACACATTTATGTGACATCTCCTTGGTCTGCTGTTCTAATTTCAATTGGAAAATCTAAAAGGCATTTAAATTTGTGTGGTAGTAGTATTAAGAGATACTTAAGTAGTATCTCTTTTATTCAGATCCAATCCAGAATCAACTTACTAATTCATTTTCCTGATGGTTTGGGAGATGCCAATAGGTTTATTTGAACATTTTCCCCCTTTTGGGTGGAATTCAAAAAGGATTTGACCCAGCTTGAGAATTACTATGTTTCTTGGACTTTTGCACGATACTGAATTTTACCCACAGTCCTATTTTCATGCTAAAGGTTGTTTTTTTCCTGTGCAGCTATTACAGTACCATTTAATATGTGCATACTGCACATGGGTTCTAATCGAAGTGAATGTAGCTTTTGCTGACCTGTATCTCCTCATGGAGATCAGACAGAAAGCTTTTTTATATTCCAGGAAAAAATTAAATTGCTTACTTACCTGAAACCAATTATTGTTACTGATAGAAAGCCTGATAAGCATGTGTAGCTCTGAAGAAACTGTAAAGAAAAACATATTATATGGCATGAGCCTTCAGTATATCAGTTTTAAATAGTCATGCTTATCATATCAGTCATGCTTAAAATAAGGAGCTCTCCTTTCAACATTGGTATGAGGAATAGCGTACAGCATATCTGACAGAATGGGCCTGGTGCTCTTATTACTGTCACTGGGATAAATTTTTGTTGATGGTTTCATTTTGTATGCACTTGTGTGGATTTAAGCAGGGACTGACAATGTGATTTATTTATTTTTTTCACACTTTTGATGCAAATGGTTTATAAATACTTCTCTGTCTTCCTGCATATTAAACGAGAGGGAATTTTGTCATTGCTTTTCAGTGGAGGTGAGCTTTGGCCCCCGTTGTAGCTACCAGTCCAGCTTACTTCACAGCTCTGCACTGAGGCAGTGATAGCAACAATTAAGATGCTGGGGCTTAGGGTAAATACTGTATTTCTTAGAGGACTTTGTACCCTCATGGATATAAAACTAAAGTCATTACCGCATTTTCAAAGTCATCTTTGTATTTTTTGTATAATACTGAAGAAGAATTCCTGAGATCATCAGAAAACGCTTGGTCAAGTGTGACTGACATATGAATATCAACAGGCTCTCCCGTATGATGTGGGTCTGTAAGGAAAAGCATGAGAATAAATATAGAAAATAATCAAAAGCAACAATTACAAAGTATTTTCTTAGCTTTGTCTTTTAACTGAACACTAAGCTTAAATCTTACTACTTGCCAAGATTTGTCTGTATGATAGGAAATTTAAGATTATCTTAACTTTCTATATCTCATTTAGATGTTCGGAATCTGCTGAATATCTAGAGCCCCTCTCCAGTTAATGTAAAGCTGTAGATTCAATTAGTCTGTAGACTATCAACAGGAGGTGATATATTCAGGTGATAGTTTTCCTACAGTGATTGAATCACTACATTGCTCCAGTTATAGAGGGAGTTTAGATGAATGATTTTGACTAGATACTCAACTTATACATAGCAAAGATTACACTTTGACGAGTCTCCTCCTTTGCTTCACTGAAATTAATGGAAAAAATCCTTGATGACTGTGGAAAGGTGATATTCAGAGTGAAGACCCAGGAACATGAAGAAGTGAAAATAAAAATGCTTATAAAACTACTGCAACTTTCTAAGCTGGATCTGCTTAAGGACATGCCCATACCATGCAGTGAAGGAGGATATATGAAACATGTTGGTCACATTTGTGAGTTCCTCTATTGAAAATCTGAGGAGATGAAGCTGTCTTTGCTCAGTGGAAACTGAAGTTCCCCAAGAAGCATGTGAAGGATTGCAGGAGCTGGAGCTCCAGCATGGCACTAAGCATCTGCAAATATTCCATCCATCAGGATGGACCCACATCACAAAGTGAGATCCAGAGCATCTCTACAGACTTTTCACATGCATAAGCCGTGCATTAGCCAGATGAGGTGCTGATTTATCAAACCGTTAACACTATACCAGCTTCTAAGCACCACATGGGTTGTACAATGCTGAGGTTCAGCACTATTTCTCCTTACCTCCAATATAAGGCTCAGGATCACAGTGAAACCTATAGAAGGGCATATCCTTGATATAGCCACAGGACTGATTGGATGGTAGGCTGAGTTGAGAGCAGGCTTTTGATTCATTGTACACTCCAGCTTCACAATAACAACAGCTCACGTTCTCATCACTGGGTGGACAAACTAGTATCAGACAGACAGAGAAATACCATAAGAGTGGTAAATGTATTGACATGTAATGGCATAAGGCATTGCACGATATATATTTACCCTTCTGTATCTTTATGCTAGTGGTCTCAAATAAATGTTGCCTTTCTTGAGAGTTCAGTTGAATGATGTAAGGATGATGATCTGAGGCCTTGCAAATCTTACTATAACAATCTAAGCTGAATAACCAGAAATGGGAACCAGACTGGTACAACAATGAGTCTGATAAATTATTTTTAAGTAATTGAATAGAAGTGTGAGACCTGATCCAAAAAATTGAGCTGACATATTGTCCAAGGTCCTACGGTAGTCTTAAGACTGGATATTTCTATATTACCTGGACTTAAAGCAAATTTATAGACATTTAAACCTAATTTAAATAATTTAAAGCATCCTTCAAATCTATGTAATGGCTGTTCATAGGCCTGGTGGCTAGTGAGATGCTGTGTCATTCTGACTGTGCCCTGACAGATGCTGCATAAGAGAGGGCGACATTATTGCCAAAGCAAAGCAAGTTATTAACAAAGCGATTTTCACACATTGCATGCGACCCTCAAGGCCTTTGAAAGATCAGTTTCTCTGTTGCTTTGAGAATGCTTCCTTTCACTGCTTCTTGTGCCAGTGAAAAGATAAAAAACCTCCTCCTCTGCTGTTGTAAATGCTTGGTGTGTTCGTATATTCTCTGCTGTGTTAGTCACTTGGACATGATGTTTTACAGCCACAACTCGGGTAATAAAATCTGTCTGATATTTTGCCCTGTAAGAGTACGTTTAGTGAGTTATATCTGTAAAAGACTGAGGCTCACACAGCCTGCCTCTGTCAGGGTCAGAGGAGCCTCTTACAGTGATTTACACTCCGAATGCAAGTCAGAGGGAAGTAAACAGTCTGATAACCTTTGTTGCAGCTTCCTGAAACTTGAAAGTAAATCAGACTGCTTGTTATACAAACTGGAGCAAAATTCTTTGGCTCAGGCTTCCTTTGGCTCTGTCCTTTCCTTAGGAAAAGAAAAGCATTCAGGGCTACTCCTAATGACAACATTATGTAAAGAGGAGTGGTGGGGTGCAGATAACAAAACATGATGTTGTGTGCTAGAGTTTTGGGCTCGCTGGGTGTTTCAGTAGGCAGCAGAGTCAATTTTGCTGATTTCTAAGTGTGATGGATATTAAAACTGGGAGAGACCACATACTGGCAAACAAGCATGTCAGCCAGAATAGAAAAATAAACAACCAACCCACCTGCTGTAACATTGATGCTTGAAATGTTCATTTCTACACCTGAAATATTTGTTGAATTTTGAAGATTCTGGCATTTGTAGTACTGTGTGACTAGCGAGAACAAATCTGGATTCCTAAGAGTTATTTCAATCTCAATGGTATGCTCCGGAGGCAGAAGGTAGAAAAGCAGCACTGAAAGAGAAATAGCATGACACTGCAAAGCTGTGTGTGAGGGCAAATCATAAATCAGTGGCTTCTAGTTTGGCATTTGGGCTCTTTGTTGCAATAGCAGCATAGCATGGCATTCTGTTTGGGGAAACTTCCTACTCGGCAGATATCCTGCATGAGTTTTATCTCCTACTTGTCTGACAAAAGTCAGATTTCTTTGGTCTCACAGCAATAGGAAGCCAATATAAATGGTATAATGGTATACAGAGAAAAGCTGTCTCATCCCTCCTCTCCCTTGAGTCAGCAGGCAGATAGGTTGTCACTGATGAACTGAAGCCACAAAGGACTGTCTTGTGACCTGTCCTGCTAAGAGGCATATTTATGTATTTATTTTGTTTGTTTGTTTGTTTGTTTGTTTTTTCTATGCCATGAATTTCATCTTGCATAGAACCTGGGCTCATGTATTTCAAGTTATGACCAGACAGAATTTTCCACTTTGGTTTGTGTCTTTACTACCTCCCCTTACTGACTGCAGTTCAGCACCTTGAAAAGTGCTGTGATTTCACCCTTGCATGGTGATTTCACCCTTGGCTTACCAGAAACATGCTACATTACCACACCAATATGCACATACCATTTGGCTTCTGCCTTTGCGGCTCTGAGTGGGTGCTTTCTTCTTCTACCCCCTAGGAAAAAAAAAAAAATAATAATATAATAATATATTATATATAATATATTATATATATTATATATAATAATACATTATATATTATTATAATATAATATATATTATTATTATTATTATATTATTATATAATATTATATATTATTAATATATTATATATATATAGCGCTGAAGTGAAGCTTTAGCATTTAGAAATGTCCCTGATCCAGCTCAGGTGTCAGGTCAAACAGCCATGGGTAGCACACGGTTGAACAGGGAGGTGGTGACACAATTTCAGTATGACTGGGTTCACGCAGGGTGCGGCCAAGTGAGATGCAGACCTTCTTATTTTTTTAATCATGACTTGAAAATACTTGGCACTGCTGTTATCAAGAAAAGCTAAAGAACAAGCCAAGATGTACACAGGAGATTTGCAGCTTCCCCAGTTTCTTAAGCCCTAATAAAATCTTTATTTACAGAAAAGGTGAATAGCTTGGCAACTCTTGAGTCATCCTTTCACATCAAGGAACCATCTGGTGTGTGATTAGAGCAGGGCTTCATATCGCGGCTTTGCTGACAGCGAAGATCCCAAGGTGTGCTGGCAATTTCATGATGCTAGGGGCACTGCCTTTCACCACACTCAGACTTTACAGAAAGCTCACTGTGATCCGTGTCTTCCTCCATGTTTGGGCTCAGTGGCTTTCTTTTTTAATTACTCTCCCAAACAACTGCAGGGCTGCTAGGCACCCTGTTGTTAGATACTTCACATGTTTCACACCGGTAAATAATGACTCATTTGCAGGGTATAGCACGGATCAATGATGCCAAAGAAAAAAAAAAAAAAGGTGTTGCTCTTCTCATAAAAATGCCCAAGTGCTCTGAGATGGAAACATTTAGAAGAAAAAAAGCAAACAAGATACTTGGTCACTATTAATCTGCCGTAGGGCAGACAAGGTTTCTGCAACAAGCTTTGTCTTGTTTTACCAAGGCAGGGAAATAGTAACAATATAAACAGCTCCCACCTTTCTCTTCACCTCTCTTTGCCTTTTCTCAACTTGCTCAAAAAAACAGTTTGAATTCTGATCAGTCCATCTGAGCTAAGGTCCTATGATGTCAGAGGCCAAACACTAAAGTTAGAATCTGTTTTGGCTTGATAGGATTTAGAATGTAGAAGACAAAGCATTTTCTGGTGTAACAACAATTATCGTTGATCAAGAGCTGGTTGACTTTTAGACTAGTTTTCTTTAACAGACTATATTAACTCCCATGTGGTCAATCCCTTTGTTTTCTGTTCCTCTTTTGCCTGCTATATTAGGGACTCTGTGCAGAAACTGTTACCACACGTGTACACAGGACAAAGCACAAAACAGATTTCCATATTTCAGGTAATTGATGGGGCAAAAGAGGTATGTGAGGAAGTTTATGGAAAACCTGGGAAACCAAAGTGAGTCTGAGAAGTGCAACATCTAAACACAAGTCATGACACCTACCTGTAAGGACCTCTGTGCCTGAACTAGTTGTGTCAACGTGATGCTTCCAGGCTACCTACAACCCTATCCAGGAGCAGCGCTCACATTGCTGATACCTAGGATTAGCCCAGGGAGCAGAAATCTAAATCCCTTGTGCAAGAGAGAGACCAGAAGTGTTGTTCAGCTCATCCTGGGGCAGCTTTAAGACTGAAAGAAAGAAGAGCTCAGTTCCTGGATTTTCCATCCATTTTATGCACTGGAGATGTTCTCTGGGTTCATTTTCCCCACCTGACCTTATAACGACTTCCTTTAAGGTTTTGTGGCTGTGAAGGAGAACGATGGCAGCTACAGGAAGAAACCAAATGAAAACCGATGGGTCTGGGGTAGGATACTCACTACATATTGGGTGATTGGGTAAAAGTTTGAGGTCTGTGTTGTATGGCAATATGCTGTGACCAGTAGAAACAGGCAGTGGAGAGCTGCAGTAAGCAGGGATGGCATTTTGTTGTCAACTTTGCTGTACAGCCTGGGAGGAAAACAAAGCAAAAGAATCAGGAGATTTTCAGCCGACTCACACAGGAGTAAGTACCAGCATGCTCTACAAAAAATTGTATTTTGGGGCATTTTCAGCACACTGCCTGCTTACTCCATCTAAGACAGAGCACAGAATAAGATCTGTAATCATTTTGCTGCCACTTTCACTAGACTATTGCTCTCATATATCTGTTTGTTTGTTTGTTTGATGTCACCTATACTTACTCAAAACATAGAGAGAAAGAAATGGCTTGGAAAAAGCAGAGTCTTAACCAAATTTCTCACAGGGACAAGTGAGGTGCTAGAAATACATCTGCCCTAAGACAACCTGATTTTGGCTCTTCAAATATTCCTCTCAGTGGTACCTGGCAAACTCGCAGCCAGAACATGAGGGAATAGCCAGGAATGTTGCTGTACATGAGTTACATTTTATGTAACTAGAGGGAATAGGGAAAGGGAGCTGAAGAATATTTTTAAAATTGTGTTTTGCTATGAATATACCCCTTCTGACTCTCCCTGACAAAGCACTTTTCTAGCTCTAGGATTAACAGCCAGTGGGGAGCTGTGGGAATAGGCAGAACCCAAGCAGGCTGAAAATCATTGCAAAAAAGGAAAGCATCGAGGAAAGTCTCTTAAGAGTACTGAATGACATGCTAGTGGGTAATGTTAACTTGATTAATAACATTACCTTGATTAATATCACGAGCTTTTGTAAAATTATGTGTTTTGGTTTTGTTTGTTTTGTTTTGTTTTTGTATTGAAAAAACTGTTCATACAAACCAGCTAGGGTCTCAGTACTTAAAAGGTGGTGAAAGCAGAAAAATCAACACCTCCCGAGCTGATTATAAACATTGGCAGTGGCTGCCTGCTGCTGCCACAGCACATATCAGAGCTGGTAATCCCAAATAGAAGGGTGCTTCACTGTGATTTTCCTTATCAGAAAACCCTACTGCGTTATAACATACGGTTATAATATGGACATGATGCGCAGCCTCACCTTGTGAATGGAGAGAAGACAGCAACGATCCCAGCAATATGCTTGACGTCACTGACCAGGGTTTCCTGCAGGCATTTGCTAGAGTTTCTCACCGAAGATGGTTCTTAGAGAGATTCATCTCTAGTGAGACTTCCCCTGGATACAGACCTGGTTAAAAGAGAGGAGACAAAAGTAGGAAGAAAGGATTTGCTTTCCCAATAGAGAGAGCACCAGAGCTCCACAGGAAGGTGTGTGTAAGCCTGTGTCTTACCCTCTGTTCTCAAGTGAAATGGAAAAGGCAGCAATTAACAATACAACACTGTGGACAGCTTTAAGTGATGAGACAAACATAATCAAAGTCTGCCCATGAAGATCTGCATGGGGACCTCACGTTGCAGAGTGACTACGTCATATAAAGGGAAGGTGAAATTCAGCACTAGTAAGTATAAGGTAGAAAGAAATGATCCTGATATTATGTATTCTGTGACAGATTCTGAATTTACTATTACCACTAAAGAATGAGATCTGAGGGAACATCAGAACACCATGCTAGACATTTGAGCTGACCCAGAGTGGCTGCTCGTATATAGAAATAACCAGAAAGTGAGACATCTCACTGGTCCAGAATATCTCCTCCTTGCCAAATCCATAAAAAACATTGTCACATACTTTTTTTATTCAATGGATGGATGTCTGTCAGAACTGGAAAAAAAAAAAATGTAGGGAAAAATAGGTGTCTCCTCGGTCTCCTGAGCACCTCCATCAGTGCATCCAGAATTCTACAAAAGAGGCTATTCTGCAGTTTTGAAGACAGCATCCACTGCTGACAGCATCAAGACTTCCATGCCCCTAGCAGACCTCAAGACCAAGATGGATCAAGAGGGAAACATTGCCAAGTTATCAGCTGTGACACAAGTCCTTGAGATTATGACATGACTTTATAAAAGAAACACTAACAAAACCAAGATTTCCGATGCTTTTGTATATGCAGCATATACTCACAGCATATGGTACATTAGCTTAATGCATGCAATGAAATTGTACTTCAGTGATAACTGGTCAATAAAACAGACAATAGCAAGGAAAAAAGGTAATTAAAAACAAAGTTTATGAGGAGGTTAAACAGCATCTGCTACAGTTTTGCATGTATCTTTCCACAGTTTGCAAACTTGCATTCATATTCAAATGTTGTGGGTCAGCCTCTATTTTCAAATACATCCTTTGTGCAACCACGTAGCTGAGACTAAGTACCCTATTAATTGTGTGCACAATAAACTATATAGATGGAAACTTACGTAAATAAGAACCATACTGCTATTCAAAGTTCAATCACCAATTAAAAGTCCAAAAATCCCAAACCAATGGATAGAAAGCCAGAAGACTATCAAATTTGATATTTCTAATTGCAAATGGGGAAAATAGTAATGCTTTTCTCATGTAGTGTGGATGTCCCCCTTCTTCATTTAATTTCTTGCTCAAAAAGGGAATTGGTATAAATTTTTAAGTGATGAATTTCTCTATTATCTATATAATACAGTTAGGAAAACAGCAGCTACGTGGACAGATTCACCATTAGGCATACAAACTATCTCCTGGACAGCAACAACAGCCTTCAATTCAAAAAGCCCTGGTGAGCTAAAGCAGCCTGGGTTTGCTACCAAATTCCTTTTCTGTAGCATTCAGGCTGAAAAATGTTGTCTAAAGCTAGCTCTAAAATGCAGAAGATTTCTAGAGGTGACCAGCCAAGTCTTCCTGTAACCAGGACACAGGTGATCTGCATGACTTCCTTTTTACTTCTCTAAGTTCCTCTTTTTCATAAACATTGCAAAATAATTACACCCTCTCTCACAAATCCACCCAGCACAACAGTTACCATCCCAAATATCTTAGAAAATAGAGATGAGACAGCGATACAGAAGGGTTTACCTTTATAGGTGATTCAAAGTGGTCTTCTAATTAGATCCATCTTAAACATCCTCAGCTTTCTGCTACAGCCCAGATATTCTGACCTCCCTCAAAGCGAAACTGAGACACAGGAACAAGTATAATTACCCGAACTTCTAACTGCCACCCAGAAAGCATGTTGCCTCCAGAGCCTGGGCTTGATTTTCAAGTGTGAGGCTGACCAGAGGTTCCGCTGATGAAAAACCACAAGGCATTTCAAGAGGAGAAATTTCCTGATACCATTCAAAAGGTAGCATGCATTATTTCCCCCTGCACTGATCTCAGTCTGTCAACATCTTATCTGCAGATTACTTTGTCAAGTGGACTAACTTGTTCCAGGGCTGCTACTAACCTGCTTTGTTCTAAGAAGAAAAAGGGTATTGAGGACTGAAAATGGTAAAATCATGCTTTGCAGCTATGGCAAAATGCTTGTGGACTTTGTTTTGAACAACCTAGAACAAAACTCAAGTGTTTTTCCTGCCTGAGCTGGCAGCATGCTCCCTGTGTCGGGCTGGACCTGGTGGGCACTAGGGATGTGCACTGAGAAGCTGCATGATTACCACTACTGTGAATGGTGGGGAAGAAGTAGGAAATTCCCAGAAACCAGGGGAAGCTCTGCAGTGTTATCTATGTTTCTACCTTGAAGACAATCTAGATCCAGGAACTCCCTGCACAAAGAGGGGACATCAGTCCAACCTTGTGTTGTGGGGGACTTTCTGAGCCAGTGGTTTATTCAGCAGCTAAGTCCTTGGAAAAATTTCCTGTTCCCCGCAACGCTGGAAATGTTCCCTGTGGAGGTCTTGACTTCTCGTAAGAAACCCAGGAGGAACAATAGCCACATGGAGGAGGCAGACATGGCCCAGGATCTCCAGGGTCACCATGCAGCATCTGAAGGCCAGGCAGGATTTATTTGGGCATCCCAAAAGTGCATAAGTCTCCAAGGAAGGCAATTAAGTCAAGACATAAAGGCCTCACATTGCCACAACACATAAGGTAAATGCAAGCAAAACAAGTCAGCAAGGTGCCTGTTGAGGTGCCATCTCTTTCCCACTTCTATATTCCCAAATTAAGGGGTTGTGGCATGAGAGCTGGTCCAACGGCTTCAATAGGGTCAAGTTGCTAACTGAAATTGGCTCTTGCAGGGGAACAGGAGGGATAGGTTGGGTTGCCCTTGGTGGTACCAAGAAGCAAAATGGGTTTAGTAAAGTTTGCCATACAGCCTTTGTATTTATGGAAGATTCTGAGGTTGTCATGGTATGTGGCTGCAAATTCCCTCTGAGAAGTGGCACTGATCCAGTTTAATCCCCACCCAAACTGGTTCAGGAATCTGAACAAACAGAAAACAGAGGCTGCATCTACAGTGCTAAGTGCAACCACCTCTGCCTCTTCAGACGGGTTTTACTGCTGACCATGTGCTCGCTCTTTCCAGGCCTTTGTCTGAGCTGATTTAACTCCCTGGCCCTGCAGAAATGCAAACCAGAAACAAAGCATCTACCTTGCTTTCATCTGAGCGAGTTTAATCAGCTCAGAGAAGGGCACAGTGAGTGCCAAGGCTCAAGTAAGGCGAGGAGAAGCTCCCAGGCAGGGGAGAGGAAAGGAAGGAAGAGAGGAGGGCACAAGGGGCCAGGAGAGTGAGATGGGGACCTTGTCCCTTCTGCCCTGGGAAGCGGTTCAGCATGAGATTTTTTGTTTGTTTTGTTTGTTTGTTTTCCTTCGGTGGCTTTCAAACAATTTTAACCAACAGCACCTTGTGTCGTCGGAATGGGTGGCAGTCAGCAAGGAGAAATGATTCCTGAAGATAGGGTTTCTGCTTAAAATAGTATTTCATCAAATTGCAGCTTAAAAAGTATGAGAAATCTTGGTTTGCAAGATTTGTAGGAGAGTGTGAAAGCTGCACAATGTCAGAACATTAGCTACATAATCAACATGGTATGTGAGCACAAAGGGATGCCCTAATCATCTTGCTTTTTCTTTTTTATTATTTTTTCTTTCCTGTACTCATTCGTCATATAATGTCATGTTGCCAGGAACTGTTAACTTCCTGGGGTTAAAAGTTTTGATGTTTCAGCCCTGGAGCACTTGTACTTTAAGTATCTGAGGCTGCACTTTCAGAAAATCAAGCAAAGGGTGAGTTAGAGGATATCTGTTCTGAAGGAGGAGCACTAATCCAAAACAAGGCAGAGCTAAGCTGATGCTGTAATTTACTGGGAATGTGCTGTTACAACAGCAGATGAATACATTTCATCTGATGTGAACAAAATAGACCAGGGTAATGTTCCCACATAGGTACTTGAGAGATAGTTCAAAGCAAAAGTAACTGTGGAAACAACCTAGAAATGAATTTAACAAGACACAGCCCTCTTGACTCACCCAACTTTATTCTGTTCCTGTCATGGCTATTGGCACTTCAGTAAGTCTCATCTCTAGAGTCTAACCAGCATCTCAGCAATTTGTGTAATCAAATCCCATTGCCACTTGGATCCTGAACTCACAAAAGGACAGCAAAGCCTCTCAGAAGCTGAATGCAACCCTGCAGGTTCTCACAGTAGTTGCCATTCTTATTGTTCTTGAATCTGAATTTTTCATGGTTAAAAATGTGTTTTACAAATGAAGAGACAGAGTGAATCCTAGTCATAAAGAAATTAATGGACAGATTACTTTGAGACAAAAGGTTTTGGGCATCTAGAAATGCCTGGGACTTCATTTCTTATTTCTCTCATGTAACTTTATATGTTTTTTTCCCACCTCATTATTGCAGAAAGGGATCTGGAGGGGGGTCCTAGCATATTGCTACTTAAATCTACTGAGTGTGATGTTATAGAAAATAAGGGTAGCCTCATTCTGAGGTTTATTAATGAGTATTCTTACTTTAAGATCTAGAAGGTAACAAGATTGCAACTACTTGGTGCTGTTGATGCCTTGGCTGTAGTGCTGTGCCTGGATGTTGCTGTATTGGAGAGCATCCAAAGGAGATCCACGTGAATGCTAAGATACAAGTGGAACATGACCTATGAGGACAGGTAGAAGGTTGTTTGGTTTAGAGAAGATTCAGCTGAGGACACAATAACAGTATGTCACTTCGTAAGGGATTTACATGAATGTTCACGGTGTTGGCTAGGTGAAGGGTGACATGAAATCACAGTCTGAAGCAAAGACAAATATGTTGGTGGCTATGGAGAATGTGTAGCTGAAAGGTTCAAAGCACTGCATTGGGCTACCCAGGGAAGCTGCAAATTTCCCTTCAGTGGAGATTTTAATGAACAGGTGAAGAATTGCTGACATGGGAGAGAGCCCTTTATTCTGCCTCCAACTCAGTCTGTGGGATGGGGCATAAGGTAGATGGCTTATTTACCTTCTAATAACCTTTCTTTTTGTTTTTCTGCAATGCTTTAATTTCTGTGTAATGAATGAAGTTTAAGTTGGCACTAATTTTATGTTGAAAGAGATTCAGGGGAGACATGCTCTTCCTGATCTGGGTTCTCAGAGCAGTGTTTGGACTCTGCTACTTCCACCTTAGGCACATTCAGAAATTCCCTTCTGGATCACTCCAACACAATATTCCCCCCAGTTCAAGCACAGAGGTGCTGAACGACATCTACATCCTTATCAAGGTTTTTTTTTCCTACACGATAAGGTATTTCCAGAGAAGAGCTCTTATTCATTCCCTTGTCTACATTATGTCACATTTGCTATCCTTGTTCACAAAGAAAACACTTTTCCTTCTTGGCCTACAACTTTAAATTCCTCTGTTCCTCCGTAAGCCTTCCTATGAATTACTGATGACCCTTATACATACTCAGTCTAAATGGAAAATGAAAATTAATTTGTTCCTAGCATTCAGCAGAACAGGCTCAAATTGTACCGTGACCAAGCAGGACTTCCTGCAAGAAGAAGAAAACGTCCCAAGACTCCAGTTTGCAAGGCACAGCAGCTGGAATAGGACCCATTCAGCCAGACAGATGACAGCACAGAAAACTGCCCAGTTGAATGGCTGAAGTACCACATCCTTCAGGCAGTCCTAATGCTCTGAGAACAGCAGACAGAGCTTTTCATGAGCACTTCCATACAGACCGAAGAGTACCAACCAGCCTCTTCCTTGCCCTCTTGGAAAGTTTAACAGTTGGACTTACTGCTCATCAGGGCAGAACAGCAATCTGCTGGATCAATGAGGGTATTCTGATGTGAATAAGCATTAACTGCAATAATTTTTGGCTAAATATTAGCTCAGGGAAGGAAGAAGGTGAGACACTCTCACATTTGACAAGACATTAGCCCCGTCATGGGTGCTGGATAGCTGACCTGCCTGGGACGTTGCCCCACTAATGGTGGTCTTTGGCCTTCCTCTATCATGAGGCTAGGTAACAAACCTCACTGGCACTTGCAGCCATTTCACGGTGTTTGGATAGGGAAGGCTTGCTGAAGACTAACTTTTCTCCAGAGCAGATGGCTCCATCTTTGGCAGGGAGATGGTGCCCACATTGCTCATGGCTTCTATGGTGTGCATGATTCAGAGGCACCTGGGTAGTGCCTGAGGCAGGAGCAGCGTATCCTTGGCATGGACTCTTGCAGCAGGGTTCAGTGGTTTTTATGGACCTTGCAGTAGGGTTCAGTGGTTTTTATGGACCCTCGCAGTAGGGTTCAGTGTTTTTTATGGACCCTTGCAGCCGGGTTCAGTGGTTCATGTCTGGTGGCTAGGCAGCTTCTGTAGACACACAGCCCCATGGCTCATTGCTTAGGGTCCTGAGCTCAGGTCTCCTCAATTCATTCAGTAAGTCCCTGCTTATTCCACCTTTTGTCCCACTCTCAGATGTCCACCTTTTTCTCTCTAACAGGCAGGCACTTTTGGTAGCTTCTCTCAGCCTTACCAGCCACGTCTCCTTTCCCATTTGATAACAGAGTTAGCATTGAGATTTCCCAGTTCTGTGTGTATCTAAAGCATGCTGTCCGGTTTTGGGCTCTCCAGTACATGAGAGACATGGTCATACGAAGATGATTAAGGTGCTGGAGCACCTGTCATACCAGAGGATGATGAGAGAGCTGTGACTGTTCAGCCTGGAGAAGAGAAGGCTTGGGGGGAGCTAGAAAATGTGTATAAATAAATAACTGATGGGGAGGAATGAAAAAACACTGATTTTGGAGTGGCTTCTTTGGCAAGGGGTTATGAAAGCAGAGAAGTATAAGCTGATGCAAGCATTTCTGTGTTAGAATAGAATTATCCATCCTGATCCAGCCATCCAAGATAGTGGTATTTTATTCCTGATGGTTGAAACATTTCTGTATTTTGTGTCTGGGAATGTGGTCCCTCTTGGGGGGAGTTGGTGGCAGTCCCAGCAGAAGCAGAGGTGAGCACACAAGCACACCTTTTAGGGTCAGGTTTGGTTCTTAGTTATCAAGCTGGGTGACACAAGTTCTCAATGGCCTCATAGCAGCACATATTGCTTTTATATTCCCCAAAAGCTGTCTAGGCTGAAGATTCCTATGTCATTGTAGCACAGCAGTCATCCCACCTCCTTGCCACTTGCTCTGCTTTTCACTTTTCCATTTGTGTTATAATTTTTTTCAACTGAATTAAACTCCGTTTCCCTGCACCATCATTTTCCTGTGGCTTAAATAGCTCTTTCTCCCTTCAGGCATTTCTTATGAAAGGCTTATGATGCCAGGAGATCCGTGGAGATGAAGGACACATGGAGAGAGGAAGCAGGAGATGCTAATGATGAGAAGGTGTGAAGAGAGCAGATATGGGGGTGGCATAAGATAATCTAGCTGCATAGTTGCCCTGAATTTTACCCTTTTTAAATAGCCACTGAGATTCATATTTTTTCCCAGACTTGATCTCTGGGGCTAAAAACCTTGTTTTTAGTGCCTGTCCTGTTTGTTCGTCCTCAGCCATGACACAAACTTTCTATTTTATGCCTAAAATTTGACCTTTGGGGAGTGCGTAATAAGTTGGATGATCAGACGATGTTTGTTTCAGACATAAAGCACACAATGACTTTAAGAAACACACACCCAGTCACAACAATATTTCATGGGAGAGTTGGCTAAAAGGGAAAAGGGGGGTGGGGGAAGTTGCGCTAACCTTAGATAACACATCTGAATGAAAACAAAACTGAAATAAACACAAATTAATCAAGGACTCCACATCGAACAGCTCAGTGATAAGGACTCAAACAGGCTGAGATATTTTATCTGTGACATTCTAGTTTTGTGCCTAGCATGGTGCGGGGGATCGAGGTAGCTGGTTATGCTAAAGGATGTGAGGGGCTTGAACGGAGGTACAGGTTTCAGGTGTTGGCAATTTTTATTTTTGGTGAGTTAGTTATGCACAAACAGATGTCATGGCAGTCACCAGTGAAGAGATGAATGCTCCACGAGCTTTGATATTCAGAGCTGAAAATAGCAGTAGCTGCAACCAAAGTGGAAAAAGCATTTCAATCATCACCTTCCTGGGAAAAGAAAGCCCTGCCCAATTCTTGACCTATTCCTGGCATTTCTTTCTCCCCTCTGCTCAGGAGGCTTTGTCCAGCTCCATCTAAAGGCTCCTGCTCCTTGTTGGAGCATTATAGGAGAAACAAAGTAAAAATAAAAACAACAAAAAGAAAATGTGAAACAACGCAAGTCTGTGTTGTAGCTCTTTGCACGTAGCTGTATGCTGGATGTTCTGAAAGGCGCCTGTCTGGAGGCAGTAGCTCACTGCTGATGGCTGCTATGGGAGAAGAGATGTGGCCATTAACTTTCCCTTCACCTCCTCATCCTTTTCGGAGCATCTGCAGTTATCAGTGGCAGGCCTACCTCACAGCCAGCTTTAATGAAGCAATAGATTTGGAGCTCAGCTGTGTGTGGGTACAGGGAAGGTGGGAGTATCCATGTACTCCTGTATTTACAGAGTAAAGACTGAGGCCTAACTACATCCGTCAAAGTGGAATTTTGATGGCCGTCAATGAGTCTTGGATTAGGTCCCCGAGTCAGGCCAGCCACAGGTTATTTCTATAGAAGTACTAAAGCACTGAAGTACTAGAAAGTCTGATGACTGCATGCTTCCTGCTAGTTTCGTTTTATTAACCTCTTGATTTTTTTTTCCTGTTATTGCTGCAAGCGCAGCCTGCTGTGTAGGAAGCTGCTGCAAGCTGTGCAGGTGTCAGCCATTTGGAGTTTATACAGCCCTGCTCTGGACAGCAGGCATTTCCTGCGTAAGGCCTGGCCCGTCACACCTAGCAACTGTACAAATGTACAAGCACAAAGTAGCATCCACGTGTTAGGCACAAAATCACGTAAATGGAGGAAAATCTCCCAGATGAGGGAAGCCAGGTCTCTGCTGTCCGTATCTCCCTTCTCTAATGATCAACCCTCAGAAGAAAATTAATTAAATTTTGTTTGACTAATCTCAGTTCCAGCCTTATTATTTTTGTACTGGTCTGTCTTTCAGAGAGCAGGATAACTCAGAAATACTAAATAGTGCTGCTGTTTAAATTCTGTGAAGGCTACACATATCCATGATGTTTTCAGAATTATCCAAGCTCTTTCATCTTGATCAGAGGCCAGAGCACCTCTGCTATGAAGACAGGCTGAGGGGGTTGGTGTTGTTCAGCCTGGAGAAGAGAAGGCTCCAGGGAGACCTCACAGCAGCCTTCCCGTGCCTACACCTAAGTGGGCCTACAGAAAAGCAGGAGAGGGACTCTGACAGGGGTTGTAGTGGTAGGACAAAGGGTAACAGCTTTAAACTGAAAGAGGGGAGGTTTAGATTAGATATATGGAAGAAATTCTTCACTCAAAGGGCAGCGAGACCCTGTTGCAGGCTGCCCCGAGAAGCTGTGGGTGCACCATCCCTGGCAGTGCCTGAGGCCAGGCTGGATGGGGCTGGGGGCAGCCTGGGCTGGTGGGAGGTGTCCCTGCCATGGCATGGGTCTGGAACAGGATGGGCTTTAAGGTCCCCTCCAAGCCAAACCATTCTGTTATTCTGTGTTTCAATGATCTTCATCACTGGCATTAGGTGTGAGAACAAGGCCTAATGTCATCAACATAGAATCATGATGAGTGGCATTTCTCAGGCCCTGGAGATGTCTTGGGAGAGCTTAAACAAATACCTGCTATGAAATATAGGGCTGGAGTAGATGGCCTCCCGAGGTCTTTTTCTGTCAGGTTTTTCTAGTTCGATAGTTACCCTGTTCCCTGGCACAGCCAATGCCAACCAGCTTTCTGTCCCAAAACTCACAGGAATGATTCAAAGGACAACATGGACCAGGGGCTCTTCCCAGACAGCAGCACCGTCTACCTTGCCTTGCTTTGGAGGGAAAGGGAGAGTTCAGGCATCTGGAGGTGAGCTGTGTCCTAACACGATCAGGGAACAACTCCAGTCTCCCATGCTGCACTGTTGCTGTTGCACATTTCTCCTAAATTCTAGCATGTTCTAAGACAAAATAGGGATGTTTTGGGATTAGGAATATTCTTCAGCTCCTCTGCCCTCAGTGGGAAGAGGCTGGTCCTTTGCCATATCCTATGGCAAATCTACAGAGGCACCTGTGTTTCTCTTCACTGACCATACAGGCAATCTAAGTCAAAGCACCCTCAAAAGCATCTGCATTTACATTAGGGACAGAGGAACCCTCCATTGACTGCTGTCAGACGGATTAGGTCTACACCAAGTCTGGTAATGCAGTGCTGAAACAGTGCTGAAGCCACTGTTGCAAGGTTCCCTGGAAATGAGACATTCAGGAAGAGAGCAGGAAGCTTTTGGGACAGATTTTTGTTAGTAGCACAAAACATCTTGAGTGTCCTTAGCTAAAGACCTGTGGTTACAAAGAGCAACTGGACTTTTTAAACTGTGGGCTTGAAACAAGACAGACAGTGAACGGAAGGAAGTGTCCTCAGGCTTGTTTTACAGCTGGACAGACTTGAGGCATGCACAGGCTTATCCAGGATTTCAGCAACTGGGTCAGGAAACCAAGACCCCATGCAAAAATTTCTCCCTCCAGAAGGAAGAGCAAAGCCATTTGGGGATCAGGGCCATGCTGTGAAGAGCCTGTCACAAGGCACGTAGGGGTGGCTTTGGAATGAAGATGGTTTTTACACACTCGACCTGACGGTTGTCAAAGGCCAAGTTTGTGGTCACAAGAGTGAGCTGAAGCAGGAACTCTAGTACAGCTTTTCCTCTGTGCATGAACAATGAAGGGAAGCTCTGCCTTTTTTGAAGAATTTCTGAGAACAGTAAATTGCATACTAGATCACAGCCCTATTATGTTTTTGGGGAAGTCATTTGGAAATTAATGTTTCGCAATAAGATTTAAATGGGGAATCCATACAGCTCTGCTACTCACAGGCATCTTCCAACCCAGCCTGTGAGTAGCATGTTCTCTCCTGCTGACGTGGGGTTAAGCAGAGCCTGGGCTGACAGCAGCCAACAACACAGACCCTTGCTGTCCTTGTGCCAAACTAGCACGGTCTGAGCTCTCCCTGCTTCATTTAGGGAGAAGCTGGGGTAGTAATAACCATAATCAAAATAACCCAGGTCTATCAGCTTGATAGAGTGTAAGCTGTGGAAATATCTAGAAGGCAAATGAGGCCAGGAGGAAGGATTTCAATGCCAGAAGCAGTCAATTTCAGGTGACCTTTGAGTTCTTCCTAAAATGAACGTGACTTTGTGTAAGTCAGCTGACTGAGATCACACAGAGGAGCAAATGGGTTGTTCCGGGCTGGTAAAAGCCTTCTTGCTTATTCAGAAGTGGTCCATTAGAAGGTCTCTGAAAGGTGGGCTAGATATACTGCTGTGGGGGCTGACCCTGGCCTGCAGCTCACTTGTTCCCCATGTGCTAATGGGATGGGGGAGAGAATAGAAAGATGAAAAAGTTAGAAAATTCATTGGTCAAGATAAAGACAGACCAGTAAGTGATGTAAAGGCAATCACTCACCACTTCCCCCAAGCAGACTGATGGAGCCCGGTCAGGCTCCATGCAATGGCCACTTTGCAATATAACCCTGCCTGCTGCCCTCTGCTCACCACCACCTCTGTTTTTTATCACTTAATATGTCATTATATAGTATGAAACAGCCCTGTTGCCAATTTGGGGAAGCTTTCCCAGCTCTGTCCCCTCCACGCATGCAGCTGAGAAAAGTCTCGATACTGTGCAGCACTGTTGAGCAATAACAGTGCTCCACGCTGCTGCTGTGCTCATAATAACAACACAGAAACACCGGTGTGCTATCAACACATGTTTTAGCAACACATCCAAACTGCAGCACCTTAAGGTGATGAATAAGGAAAGTTAACTCCTTCCCAGCCAGACTCTGTACACCTTGTGTCTTCCATCTCACCTACATTCCTAATGCAACATCTCCAGCCCACTGTGGCCCTGTGCTCCCTACTTTTCTCATCCCAGCCCTCCAGCTTCTGCCTTCACCCAGCACTGGCTCAGCCCCCGGGCAGGATGCTGCTGAGCACAGATAAGGGGGTCAAGCTGGTCCGATCCCACACACAGCAGGTGCTGGATCAGATTAGCTGATGGGTGGTAGCTGCCCATAGGCAGACAGAGCAATGTGCAAGACCATTTGAGAAATAAACTCTACATAACCCTGTGGTTACTGTGGATCAGCTCATGAATGGCAATTGGACCCCTCTTTGAGGTGACCGTCCTAAGAGACTGCTTCATGCAAAACTGCAGGTGGTTTTCTTCTGAAAGGAGGTTGGTTTTGCTGTAAAGTGATCCCATTCTGCCTTAAAAAGCCGTGATTCTCAAACAGGATGGAGATTTATTTCAGCAGCAAATCACTTCAGTTGTCATTCATATAGCCCCAAAGCTAATGATGCCCTCACAGATGATGCAATTCACATCCATACTTTCTTACTGTGATCCCTCATTCCTTCTGGCTGACCAGGAACCACTGCCATGCATGGCAATGGCTTTCTTGATAGGGTGAATGGGTTAAAAAAAGGAAATCTAGTAAAGGCTGCGCTGGCCTTTTGTGTTTTAACAATGAGAGGAAGCTCTGCCTAGTTTGAGGAATTTCCCACGTCTCCAATTCAGACTTGGAAAAGTGCTTTATTAAGCCTGTCTAAGAGGTGTTAAAAAAATAAAAATAATCAAGGAGATTAGGACAAAGATATCTTCCTAGAGCCTACGCATGTTCTCTGTTTGTTTGTTTTTTAAACCTGGATCACCGGAGGTAAACTCAGAGAAGAAGTTCTAGGGAAGTCAAATAATGCCAAATGCTCACACCAGGTTCCTGCTAGGCTGGCTGAGCCATTACTGAATTCAGTCAAGTATCATTGCTACCCAGATGCTAGAGATTTGTCCCTAAATGTCTTTGCATAAGATTTTGCTCCACAATTTTGCCAGACATTGCAAAACAGGTAGAGTGACAGAAGTAGATGAGGAATTTTCTGGATGCAAGTAGCATCTGTGGGTTGAGAAATAGAGCAGCAAGTGATCAAGCAGAAATGGAGCCTCAGGCTGTCAGATTCCCAGCATCCTTTCCCTTGCTATTCCCTTGCCTGACACAATCTTATTGCTTCCCATAAAACTGTCACTGGAAGCAAGAGTTACAGCATTCAAACCATACCTTTCTCCCCCCAGGTCTGAAAGCTTTTTAAGCACATAGGTGAGCATCGCTTTTCCACTGATGGGGAGAGGGAGACAAGGTTGCAGAAGGTCACATCACATCTGTCTTTTCACTGAATCCCAATCACTTAAAAAACTGGTAGGTGCTGCTGCACCAGAGGGATTTGGATGGAAGAGGACTTTTGGGGTTATAACACATTGATGAGGGTGAAAGGAGCAGAAAGTCCTCCCTGGCTCTGAGCACTGGGAACAGCACTTCAGCACCCCAGCATGACACCACAAAATTGGGCTTAGTTTTAGCAGCTTAAAACACAGGCAGGAAAGAATAGGAACAAGATAAATGCAAGATTCACAGCACATGGCAGTGTCTTGGTCTGTAGCCCTGGGTGCCCCAAATCCCTCCTCCCTGTCAGCAAGCATCATCTAATATGAGATCGAAGGTTGCACTAAAAAAAACAAATGCACCGTTTCATACAGCTGACAAAAGTACCGTGCATTGCAAATCCCATCTGCATTGCAAATCCCAGACACAGCAAGCATAAAAAGAACTCCAAAAAAATCTGTTATTTCAGTCATTTTTGTTGTTATTGTTGTTGGTTTCTTTTTTTTTGTTTTGTTTTGTTTGTTTTTTCCTGGCAGCATGTAGCATGCCTTAGAACAAATGCAGACCAAAGTAGCACAGTATTGCCATGCACATCCCTCTTTACCCCGAGTTTAGTTTAGATTAGTCACAGTCACAATTTCTCTACCCAGGCTAACTGACAGTAGAACTTTATCTGAATGTTGAATGATTTAATTCTTACACGGTGAAGCCAAAAGCATCCTACAGGTGCCTATCATCCGATCACCACGAAACAAGATGTGCTCTGACCGCAGCTCCCCCGGCAGACACCTGCAGCAGGTTTACCGGGCATGCAAAGAATCTGGCCCTGAGCATCCCTCCAAGCCACCGTCACCAGCCCCACACTGCTGAAGCACACAGGGAGACCCGGTGCTGTGCCACACGCACATCACCCCTACCTGCAGGACGAGGAGTGCTGGTCCTATCCGAGTCCTTTCCACACTTGTCCTCTTCTGCTGGGCAGGAAGCTTCCCATCCAAGTGTCAGCTCCCGCCCCAGTCTCTGCCCTTTGTTTTCCCCAGAGCTCAAAACACACCTCGTGTGTGTGCTGTTGCTTATCAGGCTGGAGGGTTGGTTTTGTATCTTTTTTTCTTTGTTCTTTTATTTTTCTTTCTGCAGCAAATCAGCCTGTGGTAAATTCTTGGTGAGCCACAAGCACCACAACCTCCCTTTCCTGCGATCGGTGGGATCCGATCCCTTCTCCACCAGCATGGGGTGGAGTTGCGGCTGAAAAACAGAAGCCCAAAAGCACTAAATGGGCAGGGCAGATCTTCCTTCTCCGTTTGTTGTGTCAGGGAACATAGCGGTTCCTGCCGGCCCCAAGCACGGAGATGACCTCTGGCCAGGAAGGAACCTGGGAAATATTTTCTAAGTTATTTCCTGACGCAGGGGGGAAAGTGTATGGAAGGGACACTGGGGTGGGGGTACTCACAGGAGAGTGTAATGTCAAGATGGGGAAAACATTTTGGGAGCCAGTAGGGGCTTGGAAGTGAAAGAAATTGTCTTTTCTTATAGGGGAGACTGTTCTAGGAGCCTCAGTTATTGCTATACGCAATGATCTGGAGCCTAAGCCCTGTAGGTGCTTTTAGGCTTTCAGCTAAGGCGCCTTTCTTGCCTACAAGGTGCTAAGATGCCCTGAAAATTGGCATAAGAGAGCCTTGCCCCATGAAGCTGGTGTCAAGCTGGCTTTTGGGGGCTATTTTCATGCCCTAACCAAAGGAGTGCTCCCCAGGAAGGTTTGGGATGGAGCTTCAGGGCTCAGACCTGTCGCAGAGGATATGCTGATGAAATGAAGGATTCTGTGAGGGCTGCTTTGCTTTTGGCTCTCCCAGCTTTGCACCATCTCTGATATTCTTGGAATATAACATGCCACAGCACCAGAGCCCCAAGTCAACCCATCGGGTGGCTTGGGGCGCATGCCACCCATCCTTACTGCTTTCTGGAGGCATCAACTTCTCCCCCCTGACTGCAGAAGCAGCTGAGGACTGCTGCACTTCTCACTTGTGTTCAGGGACTGAGAGGGGTGAATCCGGACCTCCCCTTCTGAGGACATCTCAAGACGGAAAATTGAACATAGGACTCCAGTCTCTACAGCTACCAGCACCCTTCTTTCAGCACACAACAAGAATTTATTTTTGCATTTTGTTGTCTTCATCTGGATTGCTTATTTGTGACTATAAGAGCAAGCACGAACAATAGGGCATTTCACTGCCAAATGCACTTCGCTCATGTGCTCAGTGACATCACTTTTTTGCATAGAAAGGGAGAAAAAGACATGGAGAGGGAGCCCGGGCTGTGCACCCAATCTTTAAGTGCTTTCCATTAACAAGTGTGTTCCATATTTCCTTATATTTAACAGCAGCCTCTCTATGTGCATAAATGCAAGCTCCACCTGGGTTTGGATAATTTGCTTTAGAGGCTAGGGAAGTCTTGCAGGACCTCATGGGAATCCTATCTTTTTTTCCTATCTCCTGTGCTCTTCCATTGCATGGCAAAGTTTAATTAGTTGGTACAGCACCGAGCTCTGTGGAGCCCTGAAGTTGGCTGGGGCATCTCACAGGCAGCTCTAAACACCATAAACCATGAGCTGCCATGGCTCCCTACGATGACACAGCAGGTATCCCATGTACCTGTCCTGTCCCCAGGGGGTACCATGATCGTGAAATAAGCTGCAGTGCCCTAACGTGCACGGGGACAGCAAAGGGCTATTTCAGTTGTGCTGGCAATTCTGGCAGAGAGCAAATATTTAACCTTTGCCCATGCCGGGGACAGCAAATCCCGAATCACTTTGCTCTAATCTGCTGCAAAGGAAGGAAGTAATGAAATGTCTTATTATACATCGGACTAGAGAAATATATTTAGAGCTGAGAGTGTGCTGAAGGTGGCAGGGTTTCATACCAAAAGGACTGACGTACTCTGGTCTGACTCCCCCCACAGCCAGTGGTCAGCAGAAACTATTTATCTGGATGAATAAGACCCCTGAAGATTGCTTTTCTTCCAAAGCACCAGGAACTCATCGCAGGGATGGAACAATTAATTCGGGTGTTTGGAGCACCTCTGATGTGTGCTGCCATTGCTCAGCCCTGTGGGTTTCTTTGAGGTTTAAATGACCTGAGTTTGTCTTTAGGCTAATTAACCACACTTGCCTGAGATGCTTCATCACAGGAGAATGACAAGCACAGTAACGTGGAATGCAATCCTCGTGCTGAGAAGGCACAAAATGCTAAACGGCGATTTAATCTCCTACAGAAAAGCACAGAAAGAGCAAATGTGGGAAAATGAGGCTGGACAGATTTAATTGAAAAGCAAAGGCCTACATTTAGGATAATCCCAGCAATCAACCACCCGTGCAAACTGCCATGGGATTCACTAATATTTGACATGTGTGCATCACAGCAGGCTGTCTTTCTGCGTAAGGTGCTTCGTTTGTCTTCATTACTGGGCTCAGCTCTTTGGCATAGTTAAAGCAGGATTTACTCTTTGAGCCTTTGGCCTTGCCGGAGCTCTTTAACTATTAAATTAGGGCTGTGGCTTTAACACCATGTTTTGACTAGGGTTATATAAAGCCTCATGCGCTAAAAGCAGTATTGACAATAGGCAAACAAGGGCCTTCATCGGTGATAGGAAATCCCAGCGCAGAGACACGGGCCAAATAAGGAACTTCTGCAGGATGATGGAGAACTCATTGAGCACTTGTGAAAACCAATCGAGGAAGTGGAAAACGCCTGGAACTGGGAGCCTTTGTGTTCGTGAGATTGTTGGATTTCCCCCAGCAGAAAGCACACTGTAATTCCTTCAGGGAATTTTGAGTCCCTATCCACAAAGCACAACCTTCCCATGTCTTTCTGAAACCTCAGGCAACTTCCTTTGGGTTAGCAGGACCCTGTTTGAAACGGACGGTTCCAGAAAATCGCCTATTTTCCCATCCTTTCCCCAACAATGGACAATGAAGGAAATGTCTTTTAATGGTACAGTTTCAAACAGAAATGGTCACCTGAGGGTTGAGGGTGTGCAAAGCTCTGCAAAGCCATATCCTGCACACCATGGGACTCGAGGACTCCATGCAATGCAGTGTGCTGTGGAATGCTCAATTTTTATTGCAATTATCAGCAAATAAATGTTGTTAATAGAAGCAATTGTATCATATTACCAGGAAGCCCTGCAGGCAGAAAAATGCCTTCACAGGGATGATGTACAGACCTGGATCTTCTGCTCTGAAAAGCAGGACAAGTAGTAGCTGAAGGTAAACAGATGGAAAAGGACAAAGACAAAAGTAAGGGCACGGTAGGACAACGCTTAGGCTAGATGTGTTATGTGCAAGAGCGAACACCATGTGCAAGAAGAAGGAGGTGGAATAATGTTGTCATGAATGTGGTGCCATCAGCTAGGACCCAGGTGGGGGTGGAAGAAAGATATTTCCAAGATCTGGAAGCAAGCAAGACCTGCAGGATTTAGGCAGAGCCTGAACAGGAGCTCATGAAGAGTAAAAGAGCTTGTGGTGCACAGACTTTTGACTGTATGCACAGGAAGGACCCAGCTGGAAGAGCTTCCAGGACCAAGACTTTTCTTTTTAAGTTTAGCACAAAGTCCAACACAGTTGGGCAGTTGATATGTTAGGTTACGATCAAACAAATGGTGTTCTCCTGGGGTGAAGTGAGGGTGTAGGGAAAGACCTTTTCTCCCCGTCTCATTCCCATCACAGGCACAATAGTGGAGAGAGAGACTATGTGCCTACTGCCTTTTCTTATGTTTCCATGTCCCTTTCACTTACTATGCTATTTATCTAGTGCTTGATTTATTTACAAGAGGGAGGAAGTCTTACGTATGTAGGTGTTATGATAATAAACTTGTCTAGGAAGACACGGGTTTAGAAACCTTGCTCTGACAGCAGATGTCTGGTGTGGTTTAGCCCAGCAGGCAGGTGAGCCCCACACAGCTGCTCGCTCACTTTCCCCAGGTGGGATGGCGGAGAGAACCAGAAAGGTAACAGTGCAGGAACTGATGGGCTGAGATAAAGGCATTCACTAGGTAAAGCAAAAGCCACGTGTGCAAGCAAAGCAAAACCAGGAATTTAATCACTATTTCCCATCGTCAGGCCATTTCCAGGAAAGCAAGGCTCAGTATGGTTACTTGGAAAGACAAACTCCATACTGCCAAACATCCCCCTTTTGCCTTCCTTCCCCCAGCTTTTATTGTTGAGCATTATGCCCCAAGGTGTGGGATATCTGGGCAGCCTGGGCCAGCTGTGCTGGCTGTGTCCCCTCCCAGCTCCTGGTGTAGCCCCAGCTCCTTGCAGGCAGGGAAGCATGAGGAGCTGAAAGGTCCTTGGCTGTGTGCAAGCACTGCTCTGAGACAACTAAATCATCAGTGTGTTACCAACACTATTTTCATCACTAATCCAAAACATAGCACTATACAGCTACTATGGAGAAAACTCACTCTATCCCAGCCAAAAACAGGACAATGTCCCATATGACCCTAAGGCAGGGCAGTTGGAGCAGGTCCTCTGAGTTATTTCCCATGCTGAATGTCTTACAGAGGAGAAGAGGAAGGGAATGGAAACCTGCCATTCATAAGAGGCTCCAAGCTGAAAGACTTTGGGTTGTACATGCAGTGCTGATGCATGTTTAACACGTACCGAAGTACAGAAGTACACTTTGGTAGGTTACAACTAAATTTAGTTCATGGATTTGCATATCTCTTCCAGTGAAAAGAGACCTTTTGACCCTTCCTGAACATGCCTATGCATCGTGCACCTTACTGTCAAAGGGCATTCTGCTTGCACAGCTGCTTCCCAGTCACCCTTGTACCCTAAATGTCAATCAGCTCACTGCAAAACCCACGTGGCCATGAGACAGCAAAGACCAGATCCCTCCATGGGAACCACAGAGTCATCACACGGATGACTAGAGGTAACTGAGCCCAAAGAAAGGCAAACACAAATTAATTCCAGCATGCAGAGGGCACTCATTCAGCAAGCCATTTCCTCGTTTGCATTGAAAATGACTATTCAAAACAGAAAACCTCCATACAGAGAAACCTTTACATTCGGCACAGTTCCCTGTGCAAAACACTTTCTGTGTGAATTAGATCTTTTTCCTCCTTTACAGACACAAATGAGATGTCTTCACCATCATCTGCTTCCTCTGACCCAATGGTCTAGTACCAAGACCTATTTTTTATTAAATCAAACTTTTTTTTTTTTTTTTCTAAATTGTGTGGCTCTGGGGCAAGGAACACTCTTCCTACTGTTGCTGAAAAGAAGACAATGTTGCCTCAAAGGTCTCCTGACCAGATATCTGTGGCACTTTCAAAGTTACCCAGAAGAGACTACACCATTTGTTGGGAGAAGAAAACTAATTTGAGGATTGTTGTTGTTGTTGTTGTTGTTTTTAGACATATGACATTTTTGTGTTGCAGCATTTGCTAATTCATTCCCTAATACCTTTTAAACTGATCACACAGTTTCTCTGAAGGACAGAAAAGTTGCCATTTCTCATCTTCTCAACAGTAATAAATACCTACACATTTCCCAAATGTCAGAGGCTGAGCAGAGAAGACCCACAGGCCATCCATAAGGACAGGTGTGTTTTATTCAGCTGGAAAAGATGTCCAGATAGTCAAACACCAGGTACTTAAGGTTTGGCCAACTATATGGTAAAGCCTTTTGTCAGGCCAACAAGCAAATTTGAGTTGGGCAACAGATACATGAGTTGGCTGATGGTATTAGGAAGGGAGGGAGAGTAAAGAAATGAATTCAGGGGCAGTGTGGACTGTTGGAAATACAAGAGAAAGTTGGGAGCAGAGGCATAATTAGGATACAGAAGGACCACAGTAGAGTCTAGGGTAGGCGTGGTGGCTTGAGTGTTGTTATGGAGAGTATTGTAGGGAACATGTTTGGACTTGGTGATATAGCAGTAGAAGTTGCTGGGTATAAAAGAGGGGGAAAAATGCATTATTTCCATGGGAACTTGATCTTTTAACAGTCCAGTGCTAAGCAGGTGGGAGGTTTCTGAAGGATCTCAAATGTTTTTGCACCCTAAGGACTCCAGAGAAAGAAGCCCAGGCTAGTGTCCTAGGTGTGAGACACGGTGCTGACCAAGGAGCCAGAGCAATGGGGAAAGGCACCCTGGCTCTTGTGGAGGAGGATTTAAGCAAGCTTTTGCTAATGTTACTGGAAGGAGAGACATGGTTTACTGGAACTACCTACACGTGATGTTTGCTATGTGTCTTTGAGCTATGACTGGAATTCCCATCTCCTAAAAGAGGTTTCCTTATTTGCTCATAGCCCTGTGAAATGGGGAACCCCTATCTGGTATCGGCACTGAGGAAGTGCGTAGTTCCTTTTCTTGGTAGAGTAGAAGGAATCTGGCACAGCCTAGTTGCTTACTGGGGAGATGCTGATAAGCACCACCACCCCTCTTGTCCACCATCCGACAGGAGCTCACACTACCACAGTCTTGTTGGTTGACTTTACTTTGTGCCTGATCTGTGGTTCTGCTTTTGACCAAGGTACATGGGGCCATAAGAAACCAAATTCTCTTGAAAATTGGAACCACCTGCTGGATATCCCAAATTCTGGAGAATATTCTACCCTGAAAGTTCAAGTGCTTTCCTTTGGCATGGAAGCCTCTGTCACAGCTTCTGTTCTACATGCAATAGCATGTTCCCAAGGATTGAGCTTCCCAGGAAAGCCAGTGGAAAGGCACCTGATTGGGGGAAGCAGGACTTGGCTTACAGCTCACCAAGTGTTTAACCCAGAGGGAAAGGAGACACACCATGCCAGGGTATCTCCAATGAGACATCTCCAGCTCATTCTCGCACCTCAGCTGTTTTCCCAGCACTCTGATTCCAGGTAACACAGCTGCACTACTGCAGAGATGACCTTGGACAGAGACAAAGAAAATCCAAGGAAGGGAAGAAAGAGATCGCGGAGCCTGTTGGTGCTCTCAGGGCCATGACACCTGCCCCTTGACATCTGAATATGTAGGGAGTGACTACTGGGAGTATTTAGGTGTGTAGAGATGCAGTTGTATTGCAGAACTCAGATACAACTACAACTCAGATACAACTACAACCAACAGGAAGAGGCAACACTTACGGTCATCAGCTCCTACCATAATACTCTGCCCTCGGTTCAAGTCTGGGCTTGCTGTCTCATACAACAACAACTACTCACCTTGGGGCTCAGATCCAACAGAGGCAAGAGTGAAATGCACAAGAACAGAGTGGCACTTAGGTAAAATATTTTGGGAAATTTTGGGGTGGAGGAACAGGAAGAACTAACAGAGAAGGACATATCTAAGCAATCAATCAATCAATAAATAAATAAAATAACAAGGAAAACATTCAACTCGATGTCAGAAGCCAAATGGATAGATTTAAATGCCAAATCTGCAGCAGAGCTCCCCAGTGCGAAACCACAGTCTGGCTTTTGTTGGACCCTGGGCTTTCTCTTTTTCGCCAACACCAAAAACACCTCTGTGGTATGCAGTTATACTGGTCTGATCCTTTAGGCTAAGCCTGGCATCTCTGCCACCCAAGCATAAATGATGTAGGTGTTGCTGAGTAACAGTGAACTGAACCTGAAAAGGTTTGGGTGAGAAGAACATAGTGGCACTTTTTATTAACATTTCCTGGATGTGCTGAGACTGCATACCACTGGTATTTCTGAGGCAAAACAAGGAAAACATTCAACTCGATGTCAGAAGCCAAAAGGATAGATTCAAATGCCAAATCTGCAGCAGAGCGGATTCTGGGTGTGAAGTGCTGGGTCGAACAAGAAGTTTTTGCTGGAAAGTCTCCTGCTTTTCAAAGTATGCAAATTCCTAGCCAAAACTTATCACCCACAAGGATGTAAGTACTTAATTGCCTTTCAGGTGCCAAGTTTCCTGTCCATTATCCATACCCTTGCTGAAAATGCTGAAAGCCCTGACCAGGCGTTGCTGAAGTTTATAGGTACCTTTACCTGTTTGTTACTTATTCGGGTAGATCCCTGTTCACATTTGCAGGTTTCTGAGAGTTCCTTCCTAAGGAGCTTGGCCTGAACCATGTCCAGACATTATCGATGTATGAGGACATGGCTGAGCTTTTCAGGCTGTTCCCGGCCAAGCTGAATCTCTTGGGCTGAAGGTACATTTTGTGATTTTTCTCAACTTGTTTTCTCCCACTGGACATTCAGATCTCTCCTCTAGAAATGACTGAAAATGCTGTGGGATTGTGGCTCACTACAGAAATACCACCTGTGGGACAGATATGGAGAGAAATTCTTGCTGCAGATCCCAAAAGCCTTCCAAGAGAAAAAGGAGAACTTGGGACAAGGTAATACCAAACTATCAGGTTAACACATCCTGAAAGTGCCATTATGGATGTAATAGATTTGTCTGTTTATTAACCAGCACACTTGGACCTTTTATTACTGCAGCACAGATGGGGCTCTTTCTTCTTGCCTAGAACAAAAATGGAGAAGAAATATCAACAGTGGACTGTGTACATGAAAATAATACCCGATCTTAGGTTAGGTGAAGCGTTCAGTATGCTCAGCTGAGATTGGGCATGGCTTTGAGCTCTTCACTGGTTTCAGCTGAACAGAAAGGACAGTAAATGCTCAACTTGCTGGTCCTCTCACACCAGTTTTATACCAATGTGGTTTCATCAGCACCAGAATAATCCCTTAGTTTACAAGCTGGATGGAGAAGGGGACCTATGGACTGGCAGGACAGTGTGCTGTGGTGGAGCCCCCTCCTCTGGAACTCTTCCTCCCTAAGCCCCAGATCACTGAGCAGGTTGATCCTTACAGGAGGGCTAATGCTCTTCCTCTGTCCAATTTTTGGAGTATCCAATCTTTCTGAGGGTCTGGAGAATGGAGGTTTAAACTAGCTGAGACTAGAGGTAGCTGAAAGCTGTTTTTTCCCTCCAGCTGAAAGTCATGACGTACTATAAAAATTACATCCTCCTCTGGGACTTCAAAGGCAAATCTCTAAATGGGTTTCTGAGAGAAGGAAATATAGGAAAAAAAGTTTTGAAATAAGCAAAATACATCATGTTAATTATCTGATAAATGATACCGGGATTGAAACAGAGGGCTGGCCATGCTTATTGGTGGTTTCTCCCACCTCAGCTAGCTGCCAGCCAAACCAGCTAATGTTCTGATTTTTACAGAACTTGATTATTGGAAACAAATTGCCCTGGGCTAAGGGTTTTCACAGGTGTTGTGAGCCTTCCACTGAGCTCAGAATTAGTTATTTTTACTTGCTGAGGATCCTTTGGATGCCAGATCCCTGGTGGATATAGATCACGGGGGCTTAAGACGCCTGGTCTGAGATCCCCTAGGACTCTCAATGTGGGAGGACTCTGTAGGGCAGAGCCACCACTGTAGGTGAACAGGGCTTAGGCAGAGAGAAATCCAGCTGGCTTCCAGCGCCCATAACCCTGTGGGTGTTCATGCATAGTTTTGTGAAGTCAGACATATCTCCACAGGACTTCCTTTTGTGACAAAACAGTGTTTCCCAGTTAAAAAAAGAAAATAAATCAGTGTAGAAGATTCACAGGCTTTCACTGCTGTCTTTTCTCCCTGTTCCCATCTGCACACAACGTTGATCCAGAGCAAACTTTCTACCTTTGCCTGGGTCAGTTGTACATTTCCTACAATTATTATTTGCTGGGTATACTTCCTGTTATGAAAGGGAAGTTGGCAAGATAAATTTCTTGTGACTAGTTTACACTTGCAAGTGCTGGCCCTGCCTAACCCCAGAAAGGAATGTGGGGGGAGAAGTGCTGTCACCCCACAGACCTCAGAGGGGTCTCCTGAGGGGTGACACGGTGCTGCTGGAAGTGGGGAAACAGGACGTGGTGCAGGTGGGCCGTGTTGTATGGAGGTGACATCTCTTTTCTCTCCTTTTCCTGGATCCCCAGCACAGTACTTGGCTCAGCATGCTGCTGCCTCATCCAAATCCACAATTCTCGTGGCTCCAGCATGATGCATCAGGGGATAACGTGATGTGGCACCGCTGATGTATGTGATGGAGGATGCTTGCATGTGGACTACACTTTAGGAGGCAAGTTCCTTTCAAGGAGGCTGGTTTGGTGTACTATATGAGCAGCCAGCTTGCCACAGCCCTCCTGCACCTCCCAGCCATGTGAATGGGTTGCTAAAAGCCCATCACTGTCATCTGGGGTGGTTTCATCTGGTGACACCACATGATGAGAAGAATGTAGTCCAGGAGCTCCATTTTTTTGCCTGCTGTTATGAGACATCTGAGCCAAACAGAATTGGGGCCCTCTGCTGTCTGCCAGCCCCAGCCCCAGGCATTTCCTTTGCCCAGGCAAAGATGTGGTTTTCAAGCAGAGGGAGCAGCGCAGGATCACTGGTTATTCATATCCAGTAGCAAAAAGGGAGGTGCCACGGGACAACACGGATCTGTATGCACAGCCACAGTGTCCATTTCCATGGAAAAAAAAAAAAAAAAGGAAAAAAAAAATACAACACAAAAAGCTCAGATGGGACAGGCGCCATTCCCCATTGCTTTCTGGGAAGAAGAGCTTTTGCTTTCTCCTGCTTCAAAGCTTTAAAGTTGGCCAGATGCTCCCTGTGGAGTGCAGCCCAGCTTTTGCATTGGTTCTGCTTAAAAACACACATTGATCTGCCTCAAAACACCAGCAAATCTGACAAGCCCGAGCTGTGCACTCGCAGGGCTGTAGGCTGCCGGTTGTCCGGTTCTGACTACAAAGGATGTTCGTCGGGTGTCTCTAAGAGGCCTCAGATGAGCAAACTCTGCTTGCCTTATCTTGGGTAAACAGGTGATAATTTCTGATAAACAGACATGATAGAAGCAGGAAGGAAAACCTGAGGTATGGTTGTCCACCAGGCTTGCTTAGCTGAGAAAGAAAATAAATCTTGGCTTATGATGTGGCTGAGAGAGCCAGGGAAGCCTTTCATCCAGCCTGCTCCTTTCAAAGGGAAATGGCTCCAAGAATGCAATATTTATTTAGCATTAAATGAAGTCTTTGCCAAGCATTGCAAAAGACAGGTTTAGCTTTTGCTAGAGCTTGTCTGTCAACTGGCATTTTAGAATTACTAGAGAAACCCTGACAGTTTTGTACCAGCCTCAAAATTTGCCCAGGCAACTCCAACCAGCTTTTGGCTCCTTTTCTAATGGGGGAAACCGAGGTACAGAGCTCTAAGTTATCTGCAGCACTCTTTGGGGCACACAGCTCTTCTGAAGAGCACGATCCCCACTCAATGCTACCTGTGCTCCTTCCCCAGTTAGAAGAAAAAATTTTAGCTAGTGAAAAGCTCCAGCAGGACCACACGGCATGTCCTAGCAGCTCGCCTTGTCCCTGGGCTGGCCCCGGCAAAAGCCCTGCAGGGCTGATTTAGCTCTCTGAGCTGACAGAAAACCTCGTGGCTGTTTGTGGGGCTGGTTTGCAGCCAGCACAGTGGGATGAAGTGAAGTGGCACATGGAGGAACTGGCTGAGGACTTGAGAGGACACAACAAAGAAAGGGAGAGTAAGAGACCGTCAGTTCTGTTCAAGCACTCGTGTCAGGCATAGGAGGAGGAGAAAAATCAGGCAAACCCAAATCCAAGTCATTGCCCTGCTTGAAAGGTTCCAGAAGAAAATTTGTATTCTTTCTACTTCCCCCCCTTCAAAAATATTTTATTTAGAGAGGAATTTTTGTGAGTCCTTCCAGTGAGCCCATGTTTCACACAAACAAGCAGGCACAAGCAAAAGGCTGCCACAGACACGTTTAATGGCATAGCACCCAATTACCTTCTTAAGAAGTGGAAGATGAATCTATTCAAATCAGTGAATTTCTCCCTTTTTGTTCTGTTCATTTCCATTTTTCTCCATGAGCAAATGACAATATGCTCTGCTGCCACTCCAAGGGACTGCTTCCTACTGGAAATGAGTCTTCCTTCAGGAAGGAGCTCCTGACGCTGCTAAGTCCCTGTGTGCATGAGAAGAGTTCAGGGAGTTAATGAACACTGTATTTGCTCTTCCTGGATGATGCTTGCTCCCTGCTGCCCAGAGCTGCTCCTTTTGCCCCATTCCCTTTATTTATTTGCAGAAATAAAGCAGTGGCTTTGGCTGTGCCTTAGGGCCCCATCCTGCCCTCTGGACATAGCTCCTGGGGTCCTGGGGCAGCCCAGTGCAGCATTTCTGCACCCCACATGAGCAAGAACTGGAGTTATGCTGGTGCTGCAGGTCTGGGTACACCTCTGGGCACAGAGGGACCCCAGGGACAGACAAGGTCCCCGTGGGAGTTGTGTGAGCTGGCCTGTGTTTATGCAGCAGCACAGCTGTGCCTTGTGTTCAAGGAGCAGGTTTCTCATTAATTTTCCTAGCAAGGCAGCATGTCAGAGCTAAAATTCCCCTTGCACTCACAAGGGTGAGTTCTCCCAGGGTTTAGGGTAGCCCTCCTGCCAGCAGTTAATGGGATTTAATAGGTAGCCACAGGAGGTGGGCTCAAATGTGGGGGATCACTAAGAAAACCACCCATCTAGAGTCCCTTGGCCAGAAACCTTAGGGAAGAAAAGCAAACTGGGCACTGCTCACCCAGCATGTTGGCAAAGGATGAATCACTTTATTTAACAAACAGCATTTTTCAAAGGAAGAGGAGAAAACGATAACAGGAAGATAATAAGTAACACAGGATACCCAATCACTTGTGCAAAGCTTGATCATAAATGGTGACTGTCCTTATCTCAGAGTCCCCAGGGGGGCAACTGCAAGATCAAAAGCTCCTGAAGTGAGAAGGTGCATTTCGAGTGTGAAGAACCATGCAGGTCTTGAAGGACTAGTGATACAGCAGCATGTGGTGGCTGGGCCGTTAGGAAGCTGTGGAGGAAGGACAGATCCAGAGCAGCCAAAATATGCAAGATCTTCTCATTGTTTGTGAGGTTGTGTGGAGAAAACAACCCCTGAGAGTAGGTACACAGCAGATCTCCATGGGTGAGGGACAATTCTGCTTCTCTGCTGCCCATTCCAGCTTCGAGCTGGCAGTTGGAGATGGGCTTGGTCCAGCATGTTTGTTCCAATGTGCTTAAAACAACCCTTGGTATTTAGAGCTGATTCAGAGAGGAAAAAAAAAAAAAAAAAAAAAAAAAGTCCAACACGCAGTCAGGTGACTTTTCTCTGAACTACACAAATCAAATCAGCCCCTAATTGAATTCCCCTCTGTTGCAGCAAACTGGGGCTTGAGCACTGGGATTTCCTTTGATTGTTCCCACTGGTGAAGCTTTCATCCATTTTCACTCATGTCTGGCACTTCTTAGTGACTTCATATAGATCTGTATGCAAATCAGCTTAATGAACTGGGGATGCTCTCAGCTGGGTGAGGCGGGCATAAAGTCACTAGTGCAGCATAGCAGCACGTTCAGTGTCTGACACCAGTGCCTAAGGTAGCACATCACCTAGTGCCAGCACCCACATAGATGTGAGATTTGATGGGTTTGGCTGCTCTTTCCGCTGTCCTACAGGGCAGAGCTTTCTTAGCCACTCTTTCCAGAATAATCTACATTTTCCGATGAATAAGCTTCAGGGCAAGGAGCCACATTACCCATGAGGAGCGTCTTTTTTACAGGAAGCTTAACAATCATTGTGGGTGCTGAGTTCTTCCAGCAAACATGCATCAGTTGGTGGTGTGAACCATGGGTGGTGAGGAGTGGGAAGATACCCCCAGAAGTCTCCCATAGGGTTGTGAAACCCTGGGGCAATCCTGGGCAAGTCCACAAAACTGGGAATCAAATACTGACCCAAATTATGTGTGTGGTTGGCTTCGGAAAACCAGAGAGGTCATTTTTCTTATTTTTAATTTTGTTTCCAGACTGGAAAGTCCCTGCATGGCTGTTATCAGCTACCCCTTTCTGGGACAACACGACAACATCCAGGCATGGTTTATGGTCTAGCATGGCCCAAAGCCTGTTCATCCTGTGCAACCCAGGTGGGTGGGAGGGTTTGCTCGAGAGCCAAAGCAGAGTTCCTGCCCGCTTTAATGTCCTAGGACAAGACGTAGCGACAGCAGCCTGTTGGCCCGGGGAGCTCTGGGTGCTGCCAACTAAAACAAAGGACATCGCAGCAGGGAGAGCAGCTCCTGGTGGCGCGGGACTGCCGGGAGTCTCCAGAGATAAGGCACGGCCACAGGCCTTCACAGGCACCTCCCTGGCTCTTGCTTCTTTGCTATGAAAACCTCTGGTGCAGGCTGGCTGAGATTCAGCCCTCAGCAGCAGAACTGGGGCTTGTAGGCCACAGCCCATCTCACCACCCCAGCCATGGAGCAGAACAGGCCTGGGGATGGTGGCCAGGTTCAACCAAGGGTCCAGGTCCTCAGGCAGGTTGAATGGATGCGGCAGGTCTGTGGTCAAGGTGGGAAGTCAGCCTGCAGGTCAGGGTCAGGCCTGGTGAGGGTAACCAGGTTCAGACACAGCCCAGTGGCCACCAGACAGGACAATATGGTTGAGATAGGTCTGAGGTTGGGCTGGGAAGTAAACACATGGGTCAGGGTTCAAATCAATGGGTCCGTGGTCTGGGGGAGCAGCCTTCAGCTGTGCCATCTCCTATCTGGCCCCAATCCTGGTAGACAAACCAGGAGGGGATGTACTCAGGGCCCTGCCAGTACCTAATTTCTAGAAAGGGGGGACAGGGCCACAGCAGCACCCTACTATCACCACAAACAGACTGTGGGTGTCCCTTGGCCACCTACTCATACTGGTAGGTTGTTTGGCCAAGAGCTCAGGCTGAGAGAAAGCCTTTCAGAGCAACGAGCCCTCATTCTCCATGGTACTTCTCTCTCCATTTCACCACAAACCCCGCAGAAACCTTGTGCCCTTCATCTCCTCCTCTAAGTGGGGACAAGGAGTAGCTTTTTCCTTTATACCCTGACAAAGGACCATATCTGGTCACTTCAGAGGACCTGGCTGTTCTCCACCTTGGGGGCAGCCTGCCACCTTGTGTTGAAAGATGAGGATTATCTGGTGGTTTTGCTGAGGGCATTCAAAATGCTTTACTTACTGGTTTGTATTTCAGACACACAGAAGAAATGAAGAAGACCTCAAAGAAGACCTCTGTGAAGAAGACCTCTGTGTCCCCGGTCCTGGCTTTGGTGGCACATTTGATTTCAGGTGTTTCTGTCTGCAAGCAAGGCTGAACATTACCTGGGTCCCCGGCAGCTGTTATGGACTTTCCCATCTACGGTGGAGGTTTTTGGTCCTTTCAAGTTGTGTCATTGCCCCTGAAACTGGATGTGACCTTGCTTACCCTTGAGACAGATCCACAGTTTTCAGAACTCACACCAAAAAGCTCATGGAAGCTCCATTGCTTTACTTCACTGAAATCCCCAAGCAACACTGAGGTGTACTTTGGTTTCAGAGACACAGACACGGGTTCCTGGTGCAGTATGTGGGACATCAACAGCCACTGAGTGGTGGCTGGATGCCAGGCCAGATACTCAGGCCATCTCGTACAGCCCTAAACACCAGGTCCTCACATACCTCAGGAGTTTCATCCCAGGCTGAACCCTACATGACTTCCACTTGGCTCCTTTTACTGCCTCCACTCTTAAAAAGCATAAAGTGTTCATTAGAAAGAATAGATGTTTATAGGGTGTAAGATTCTTTCCAGATTACTTTTTCATTTTCCTAAATGCTCCTAAGAGTGTGACAAATTCTTCTCATAAATGCTATTAGTGGTTAATGAGCCCAGAGGGACATGTGCCATCGTCTTGCTGAGCTCTGCTGTAGTTTTCTACAGGGGTTCTCTTCTATTTCTTCTCTATCATTCATAGTTCATAGGTTGTATTTTATTATTTTTTTTTCACCATTAGACTTTTTTCTGTCCTTATACTGTTTTTCTCCTTTCCTTGTTCTTGCTGGAAGAGATGTTACTTACCACACACCCTGTGTTCACAGGACAGGCAAGCAATGCACACGTGATGTGCAAACACTATGCAGGACATTAGGTAAGGGTGAAACCTTTGCAAAAAACATCAGCATAGCTGTACTGACTGTTAGTGCTCTCAGCCAAGAGGGGATGGCAGCTGGGTTCGCCATGGTGCCCAGCAGAGGCGAAGGCAGCTGCCTTCACACCCTGACAGATTTCAAAGTGGACAGGTAGTGACTGAGCTGGAAAATGGTGAAGATTCAGTACCAGCTTAGAAATGGGGAAACAAACAAAAAAAAGTTTCTTCTTCCTGGTTTTGGATTTCACTTCTTCCACAAACCTGATCCCCCATTTTCTCACACAGGGAAAGAGCTGCTCCACTTAGAAAGACAGGGTTTTGATTTACTAACTCACAACGAATGGTTGACTTCAGATATACCTATATATCTCCCAGGGGGTGATGACTTGACCAGCCCAACACAGTGCTCAGGACTAGCACATTTTCCTCCAAAAACCAAAAGCAGGTTTGGGGGACTAACCCTTAGATCCATGACAAACCCAAATGATACCCCTGTGGAACTACCAGCTGCTTTCTGAAATGTGTTGGACATTGTGTGGCACTTCTGCATCGCTGGCATAGCCCCTTCAGGTCACAGGAGATGGTGCAACTCAGCCTCGTGACAGATCATGGGCAGAGCAAGGCAAATTGTGCTGCTTCTTCTAAAACAACATCCCCTCCTTCCTCTTGTGGCTGGGCCAACTGAGAATTAGTCTGCAGGATTAGCTCGTCACTGTAGGCTGAGATGAACCAAAGCAGAGCTCAGCTGCGATGATTTCTTCTTATTAGTGGCTGGCTGCAGACGCAGTCTGGCAGAATGGCACCTATTGAATTCCGCCTGGGTATTGAAGAGCCTCTTGGCAGCCCGGCTGGAGAATGACTTATGGGCTTGTTTACTTGTTAGGGCTCCAATTCATGTTCAGCACAGGCCAAGCTGAGTCAATTTTTCATGTTTTGGTACATGGTGTGTGCACACCAGACATGAGGAAACACGCTAGAGTTGCAGAGGCTCAGCCATGTGTTTGCACTCCTTTTTGTCCTTGTTCCTGCACATCAGGAAGGCTGAAGGTAGGGCTACAGCAGGCCCTATTGTCAGTTCAGTTCCTGGTTGCTGACCTGCTTATCCAAGTGCAAAATGATGCATAAGATTAAATCATTTTCTAAAGGAGGTCTGAAATCCTTGCTTTTCCAGTAAACATGCAGGTAACTATTTACTGGCACACTGAGACCCTGCCAAGGGATTGGAAAGAGTGCTAGCACCACAGAGAAACGAATCCACGTGTCCTCATAGCAGCATTACTTTTAATAAGATGAGTAACAGGTACAAGGCGACTTTCCAAATACATTAACATGCATAAAAAATTAGGTTGTGCCTGGTCATAGCTTTGCAGTCTTTCAGTGGAATTGCTGTTCAGTACTGATTTGTTCTTGCATTTTTATTGCTTATTTAAAATGTGGCTCTGCTTGGGCTGGGTTTTTGTAACAGGGCACTTTGGGCTCCCACATCTATTGCCTCAGAAAACCTCACATTAAAACCTGGTCAGCTGTACAAATCCCAGCCCCATTCACACCTGACTGAATTTAAAAATTGCCAGAGTTTTCCTGGCCCTCTGCAAAGCACTTGACAACACTGATCGCAAATCTGCAGTAATGCTTACATACCCTGTGCCTGTGGCCCCTGATGCTCTCTAAACAGCACAAAAAGGAGGTAAATCTCTTTTCCCAGCCCTCACCCACAACTAGTGCCATTCAGGGAGCAGTCCTGTCAAAATCGCCACCCCCAAATCCCCAAATGGGAATCAGGGCAGAGCAACCTGACCTGTTCCCACCTCCAGATTGCCTTCCCACAGCCCTTCATACCAAGAATCACTGGGAGCAAACCCAGCTAAGCAGCATGTTTTCCTCACACCAAATAGTTGCCCACACACCAAAAGAGGCCCCTGGAGGAGCCACCTGCCACCACCATCTGGTTCTGGTTGCTGCGAGCTCCCCTGAGGTCTCATGCACACACATGTTTCCCCAGTGGTGCACAGTAGGAAATGGTCTAGATATATATTTTTTATTATTGTTATTATTATTATTTTTAATTGGGATAGATGGAGCCACAAGGGAATTGCTCATTTGTTGTGCTTTTGTTTGTTTGTTTTGTTATTTTTGTTTGTTTGTTTATTTTTGCTTTTGGTTAGCTTTGTAAAAGGCTCTTTCCTAAGTTCAAACCTATCCAAGTGTGGGAAGAGTCACTGAAGGTAAATGGAAAAGGGAGTGATGAGGAGGTAAAAAAGGACCAAGTATGTAAAAGCAAAGTCCTGTGCAGGGACAAGATTAGGAAGGCCAAAGCTCGTCTGGAGCTCAATCTGGCTACTGCCGTTAAAGATAATAAAAAACGCTTTTATAAATACATCAACACAAAAAGGAGGACTAGGGAGAATCTCCATCCTTTACTGGATGCAGGGGGAAACTTAGTTACAAGAGATGAGGAAAAGGCGGAGGTGCTCAATGCCTTCTTTGCCTCAGTCTTTAGCGGCAAAACCGGTTGCTCTCTGGATACCCAGTACCCAGAACTGGTGGAAGGGGACGGGGAGCAGGATGTGGCCCTCACCATCCACGAAGAACTGGTAGGTGACCTGCTACGGCACTTGGATGTCCACAAATCGATGGGGCCGGATGGGATCCACCCAAGGGTACTGAGAGAACTGGCAGATGAGCTGGCCAAGCCCCTATCCATCATTTATCAGCAGTCCTGGCTATCGGGGGAGGTCCCAGCTGACTGGCGGCTAGCAAATGTGACGCCCATCTACAAGAAGGGCCGGAGGGCAGACCCGGGGAACTACAGGCCGGTCAGTTTGACCTCAGTACCAGGGAAGCTCATGGAGCAGATCCTCTTGGGAGTCATCATGCGGCACTTGGAGGGCAAGCAGGCGATCAGGCCCAGCCAGCATGGGTTTATGGAAGGCAGGTCCTGCTTGACGAACCTGATCTCCTTCTACGACAAAGTGACGCGCTGGGTGGACGAGGGAAAGGCTGTGGATGTGGTCTACCTTGACTTCAGCAAGGCTTTTGACACCGTCTCCCACAGCATTCTCCTCAAGAAACTGGCTGCTCTTGGCTTGGACTGGCGCACGCTTCGTTGGGTTAGAAACTGGCTGGATAGCCGGGCCCAAAGAGTTGTGGTGAATGGAGCCAAGTCCAGTTGGAGGCCAGTCACTAGTGGCGTCCCCCAGGGCTCGGTGCTGGGGCCGGTCCTCTTTAACATCTTCATCAATGATCTGGATGACGGCATTGAGTGCACCCTCAGTAAGTTTGCAGATGACACCAAGCTAGGTGCGTGTGTCGATCTGCTCGAGGGTAGGAAGGCTCTGCAGGAGGATCTGGATAGGCTGCACCGATGGGCTGAGGTCAACTGTATGATGTTCAACAAGGCCAAGTGCCGGGTCCTGCACCTGGGGCGCAATAACCCCAAGCAGAACTACAGGCTGGGAGAGGAATGGTTGGAGAGCTGCCAGGCAGAGAAGGACCTGGGAGTGATGGTGGACAGTCGTCTGAATATGAGCCAGCAGTGTGCTCTGGTGGCCAAGAAGGCCAACGGCATCCTGGCTTGTATCAGAAACACTGTGACCAGCAGGGCTAGGGAGGTGATCGTCCCCCTGTACTCGGCTCTGGTGAGGCCGCACCTCGAGTACTGTGTTCAGTTTTGGGCCCCTCGCTACAAGAAGGACATCGAGGTGCTTGAGCGGGTCCAAAGAAGGGCGACGAAGCTGGTGAGGGGCCTGGAGAGCAAGTCCTACGAGGAGCGGCTGAAGGAGCTGGGCTTGTTCAGCCTAGAGAAGAGGAGGCTCAGGGGTGACCTTATTGCTCTGTATAAGTACATTAAAGGAGGCTGTAGCGAGGTGGGGGTTGGCCTGTTCTCCCATGTGTCTGGTGACAGGACGAGGGGGAATGGGCTAAAGTTACGCCAGGGGAGTTTTAGGTTAGATGTTAGGAAGAGCTTCTTTACTGAAAGGGTTGTGAGGCATTGGAACGGGCTGCCCAGGGAGGTGGTGGAGTCACCATCCCTGGAAGTCTTCAAAAGACGTTTAGATGTAGAGCTTAGGGATATGGTTTAGTGGGGACTGTTAGTTTTAGGTCAGAGGTTGGACTCGATGATCTTGAGGTCTCTTCCAACCTAGAAAATTCTGTGATTCTGTGAAATGCTTGTGAGCTTTTCAGGAAAAGAAGGCAGAGCGATCCTGCTAGTTTTTAACTCCTAGTGAGTTAATGACACAAGAGAGGGTTCATAATGACATTTAGATTGGAGTTGCAGAGCTTCTCAGATCCAACTCTGCACTGTCACCGTCCCACTGATGTTTAACAAAAAGGTAGTACATCATCCAATACTAACTACAAATCAGGATTGCTTCCCATCTGACTCAGGAGCTGCTCCTTGCTCACTTCTTTGTCTGTGCATTGGTGAGTGACTGCCCTGAGGGGAAGGGTCCTGCCCATCCCAAGGAGCCCAGCAGCCCAGCTGCTCCTTGTCCTACAGCAGCAGCCTGGCTCTGTGGCTCCAGATTTGCACCACAGGTCAAGCCAAACAATGGGTACATAAAGTTATGGAGAAGGAGAGAGGCCATATGTGTGTCTGCTTATGGAGGAATAAACCAACTCTGAACGGTCAGGTCAGGTCCTCAACATCAGTCTTACTGTCTCTGAGGGTCACCCTGCTCAGTGAGACTGGTCACTGAGACTCGCTCAAAGGTGGCTGCATCTCCTCAGGTCCTATGTGGTGGTTCAGGATGCTGAAGTCACAGATATGGGTTCAGGGGCCAAGAAACATCAAACCTCATTGAGTTTGCCCTGCACAGATTTTTTGGTGTTGGCACTGCAGAGCCATGGTGACTGGTGGTGGCCCTGGACAGCTGCTGAGCTATTCGCCTGGAGCAGCAGCCTGTGGATAACAGCAAGCAGAGTGGGACCTCAACAAGCTTAGGAATGGGAAGTCAAATCAGCCCTACAGAGAAGCTAAAGGTCAACCCAACACTAACCTGTAGGACTGGACAGGTGGCTCTGGGCAAACCTTTGTCACTTCTTTGGGTTAAGGACCAAGAGCATGGCCAACCTCATTAAGGTTTCCCTTATCATCTGAACTTTGATTCCAGAATCTTTTGTTTTCCCCTTGGAAAAGGCGTGTGCATTTCCCTCTGGCAGCCCTGTGAGATGGAGCTGATTCCACGTAGAAGCACTGAATGCCATGGAGGTGGACATGGGGACCTCATTGGGACTGGGCATGAAGCTGGACAAGGGAAGAGCTGGGCAGCTGGCTGCTGCATGGTGCTACGTATCTCCTCATCCAGCCCCGAGTGGTGGTGTAGACCACCAGATGGGGCAATACAGGAATTTTTTGAGCTCTTGAAGTGTGCAGGTCACAGTTGGGCAACTCCCTCATACAGATGAGCAGGCAGGTGGGTGTAAAAAGCAGTGGGGGAGGTTTCTGAGGAAATGGAAATCTAATCATCCTTGGTGGCCCTCACATCTGTTACACGCTTTGGGTTCTGCAAAGTCCATATCCCCAAAGGCATTTAGGCACATCATTTGTATATGGGCTCCAATTCTGAATCGGCATTGCTCTGCCCAGCTAGCTCAGTCAGTAGAGCATGAGACTCTTAATCTCAGAGTCTATGGGACTGAGCTCCCATGTTGGGTGCCAAAAAGGACTGTTGTGGTTAAACCCGGCCAGCAGCTAAACACCACACAGCCATTCGCTCACCCTCTTCCCTCCCTCTCTGGGATGGGGGAGAGAAATGGAAAGTGAAGCCTGTGGGTTGAGATAAAGATGGTTTATTAAGACAGAAAAATAATAATAACAATAATGATGGCAATAGTACTACTACTAATAATGTGTACGAAACAAGTGATGCACAATGCAATTGCTCACCACCCGCTGACGGATGCCCAGCCTAACCCCGAGCAGTCCAGTCCCCTCCCCCCAGCTAGCCACCCCTATATATTGTTTAGCATGACGTCAGATGGTATGGAATACTCCTTTGGCTATTTTGGGTCACCTGTCCTGGCTCTGTCCCCTCCCAGCTCTTGCTGCACCCCCAGCCTCCCCGTTGGCAGGACAGAGCAAGAAGCTGAAATGTCCTTGGCTTGGTGTAAGCACTGCTCTGCAACAATTAAAACATCAGCATGTTATCAGCACTCTTCTCATCCTAATCCAAAACATAGCACCCTACCAGTTACTGGGAGGAAAATTAACTCTGTCCTAACTGAAACCAGGACACAGGCGTGTGGGGACGTGGCCTGGCTGGAAGAGAGCAAGCACAAAACCCGGGGAGTCCTGCGGGGGAGCGGCGGGCAGCAGCGGACGTTCTGCATCTCTGCCTCCTGCTCACTGAGTCACATCACCCACGCCTGGAAAATGGCCTTCATCGGGCATGTTCTTGGCATTGTGCCTCTGAACACAGCACTTTTTGTGTTCTTGCTGAGGCTCATGAGGCTGGGCTGGATGTCAGAGAGGCAGAGGATGTACTAGGGACTGGCAAGAAAATTCCAGAGGAACAGGAGGACCCTGCAGGCTGTTGGGGCCTCTAGAGAGCTGGCACTAAGTCATGGCAGAAAGACACAAGAAAATAAAATCAGAGAGGTACGGAGGTGTTACTAGACTAAAACCAGTGCACATCAAGCCTGATCCCACTTTTTCAGTGTGGGATCATCATTTTTCCTTCAGTATTTTCCATCAAGGAAAACAAACAAACAAACAGCAAAAAAACAACTACTGATTTTTGACGCTACTTCTATTTCCAAGCAAGTGAAAGATGCTGCATCTGATGAGAACAAACTATGGGATTTCAAGCAATTTCCAAAGATTTCATCCTGAAAATTTAGAAATGTCTTGTCTATTTAATACACTGTGTATGCTTATGCACCACATAAGGCAAAGATGGAGGAGAAAAAAAAAAAAAAGGCAAATAAAATCATTGTGTAATGAACCAAATGAGAAGGTCTTATCTGGAGCTACCAAGGTGAGATGATTCAATATTTTGTTGACTTTTTTTGGTGCCTCTGCAGCAGCAATGGGAAGGCTGAGGCTGAGCGCAGTGCTTTTGCATCCCACCAAGGCTTTCTGCACCACGGGAGGGTTTTCCTTGCCCATTTTTGGGAGGAGCATTTTGAAGCCCACCAGCTCTTAGTTAGGCACTGGGACGGGTTGCCCAGGGAGGTGGTGGCGTCACCGTCCCTAAGGGTGTTCAAGGAAAGGTTGGATGTGGTGCTTGGGGGCATGGTTTAATGGGTGACATCGGTGGCAGGGCTATGGTTGGAGCAGATGACCTCGGAGGTCTTTTCCAACCTGAATGATTTTATGATTTAGTGATTCTTTGCAGGCTTGTTCTCTTCGGGGCTGCACTTCTGCAAATGTGAAGTTTGAGCTAGTCAAATGGCCCAGCGGCTGCCTCTGCCCCTCAGCTCTTGTTTTTCCTATTTTCTCTTTTTTTTTTTCTGCTATCTTAATTTTAGCCTCCAGAGGGCGAAAACCCTTCAAAAGACGCCGGAGAGAGCTGTAGGGAAGCTGGCGGTGATCTGCTTACAAAACCGCAGCAGAAAGACCCGCAGTGAAGAATTCCCCTCAATCGTGCGTTTTCCGGCTCATTTCTGTGCTGACGTCCGCAGCCCCCAAACTTGGGCACCGCTTCGGAGCTGGGGGCAATGGGTTTGGGAAGAGAAGGGGAAAATGAGTTCCTGAGTCAGGGTTTCCTGGAAAGCTTCTGGGATGATGAAATCGGCTGGTGCCTTACGTCAGGTGGAAGTTTTCCACCAGGCTGCCCCAGGAGCCGGTTCACCAGGCAGAAACCTTCGGGTGCGATGCTGGAAATTCCTAAATCCCACCGATGTGGACTTTATACTCCTTTTTCAGCATGATACGTGAGCGGTTTCCTTGCAAAATGCTTTGATAAGCCCCGATTCCTAGGAAATGCTGAGTGTCTGCTCTGAAAAACACGTCCTTTGCGCAAGTCTGCAAATGAACTGGAAAAATGGGAGGTGGTGGGAAAGTCAGACCATAGACAGAAAGGGGATTTCTGGCTCCCAGAGGGAAAAATATGGTTGAATGATTTTGGTTTGAGTGATTGCCCAGATTCTGCCAAAATGATGCCAAGTGTCCCAGCCCAGGTGAAGCCCCTGGGTGTAGCCTCAGAGGGGACATGTGGTGGTGGCACTTTCTCCTGGTTGGGATGTGAAGCTGCCTCACCCGGCATCACAGCTCACCATGGGCAGAACAGTGCAAATAAATGAGGGCATGGAGTGAAGGTGCCGAGCTCAGAATGAGCAAAACAGCCAGTGTTTGGTGTGAGGGCTGGTTCGGATGCCAAACTGCTTGCCGGGGAAGGTTTGGGTGGCACGGGCTGGCCCTGCTCTCCCTGCAGGAGCCAGAACAGGAATGGGAGAGAAACCCAAGGATGGTGCCACCAGGCAGGAGCCCCAGATGGGTTGGGCTGTCCCCAGGACACTGGGGTTGGAGGCAGAGGGGGTTCAGAGAAAATGGCACTACCTTTTCTCATACATTTTCCCGGGTATCTGCTCCTGCTGATTGTCAAGCAGGGCAGCGGGTGGCAGGGACACGCAGGTGACCGCGGGTGGGGGTGGCTTGTGCCAGCGAAGGAGATGTCTTTATGCTGATTCAGTTTGAGAAACGCACGGAATTAGAGCCCTTGCATCCATCCGTGTACCTCGTGCCAGGCTAAGGAGCCTTTCTTCTGCCTCAGCTGCCTCTGGCATCCGATAAATCCTGACCTGTTTTTTGCACAGTCCAGCATTAACAGCACAGATGGAGCAACTTTACTGGAATATGCATGGCTTTTAGTCAAGGAATAAATTACATTGGTTCACAGATGCTTTCTCCTAGGGCTAGGATAGGCAGAAATATATCTTACAAAAAGACCTCCTTCTGTCCTGCCTTCTTTCCTATCCCAAATAACCGTCCTGGCCAAACGCTCGTGCAGGTCTGGCTTGGGCTTGCCAAAGGGTTTTTAAAAGCTCTGTCTTTCAACTTGTCTGTCTTTCAACATGGAAACAGCTAAGCACAAGCACCAGAAAGTTTCTGTCTGTTTTTTTTTTCACAGCCACTTTTCAGCTTATTTCTGTGCTTTGAAGTGGTTTGTACTGAAGAAAAATGAGTGACAAATATCAGAGAGAAGCAACAAGAGCCTTGTCAGAGCAAACTCACCTTCATAGCATTTCCCAAAAGCTTTGGCTTTTTCTTCGTTTCATGTGAACGTTCAACTTGCTCGTTTTGTTTCATTTTTTCTTTCCTCTCTCTCTCCTCTTTCATAGGAAAAGTAAAGCAGACAAGGTTTGAAAGCAGAGAACATGATAAGTGCTTCAGAGAGTTTTGCTTGTGAGGCTTGTCAGGTCCTTCATCTGGAGCTGCTTGGCTTGACAGCCTGCAAGCTCAAATTCGCTTAACCAAAGCCCTGAAAACATGATATTCTGCTTAAACTGCTCTAACCCTTTAAACTACTCTAACCCTTTAGAGCTCTGTAAGCTGCTTAAGGTTCAGCTACAGTTCGGATCAATTCAGATGCTAAAGCGTTGCAGAGTAGCCGAACACTGTAAACTCCCCTGGCTTTGAAATGATCTCCAAATTGAAAATGTTTCAACTGGTAGCATTTAAATATTCATTGCTCTAAATCTAAGAAACTTGTTTCTAAATAGGATTGAATTATGAGTTTCAAAGAGATTTGCAGCATAAAGCCACATTTGCAGGTTGCCTGAGTAGCAGTTTTAAAGTTATTAACTTCTGCTGTTAGGAAATTCCTCCTTAAGTGGCATCTTTAACAAAAGCTTCACGAAATTGCCTGTACTGATCAAACAATACAGATGCAATTATTTTGTCTTGAACTTTAAAGCTCACTGACATCTACAAAATCAGATGTATTGTGTCTCCCTGACTCCCAGTACCCAAGGAACATATGATGAGTATGTCTCGATGTCTTGTGCTCGTTTGCTCAGGTTCATTAACCCTGTGGTGATGGGGACGTGCAATTACACACCCGGGCAGGCACAAACTCCCTGCAAAGCCAAGTCATGGCTGAGCCCAGATGCAGGGGGGCTGGTTTTAAGCCACAAGCATCACTTGGTCCTCCCTTTAAAATAATCATCAGCCTGGGCAGTTATATGCATTAATATAGGATCACACAGTCATTAAGGTTGGAAAAGCCTTCCAAGATCACCTGGTCCAACCATCCCCCTACCACCAATGTCACCCACCAAACCATGTCCCTAAGCACCACGTCCAACCTTTCCTTGAACACCCCCAGGGGCAGTGACTCCACCACCTCCCTGGGCAACCTGTCCCAATGCCTGACTGCTCTTTCTGAGAAGAAATGCCTTCTAATTTCTAACCTATGAAGCTATGCCAGCAGGTTAGTGCCGGTTTTTAGCCTGTCATTGTAAGGATGAGAGGCGGCAACACCAGTCCAGGTGAGATGCCTGCAGTGCACAATGTTTGTAGCCAAGTTCTTTCCACCTGGATGGAAAGAACAGGATGTGTTTTTCTGGGTTGAAATAGGGTGAGACCTTACTAGGTCACCTCTTCTACCTGTTCCTGGCAGTGGAAGCAAGTTAAACATCAAACATTTTTGGCCCAACTGATTAACCAGCCTGAATGCTGGGGCGGGAGTGGTGGACAATGCGCAGCTCTGGGCCACAATGTGGAGACGTGCCAGGCATCAGGCTCAGCCAAAATCTGTGGGGCCTGGGTCTGCATGCTAGGGGATGGCTGGGAGCTCTCTGTGGGGATAGACAACCTCAAGTGATGACCAAGGAGAGCCTTGTGGGGCCTGAAGGTGTTTCCCAGATGCTGAAAACAAAAAGCAGTCCTTGTGTGGTGGACTTGAGCACCTTCATCCAGTGAAGAGATGATGAAAGTCCTGCTGAGACAATCCAGGGTTGTTTGGATGTTTCATTCAGTGACAATGTCATGGAAAAAAAATCACCTGGGAGGCTGCTGGGTTGGGTCAGGACCAGTCCTGACCATTAATGAGGAATTTCCAGTGCTTTAGTGGTGCTGGTCATGGAGGATGCCCAGAACTTGGAATGTGAGGACAACAGGTCTTTGGGACATTGCAATGTTAAAAAAGATTTTAATGTGGGAAGAGCTCACCTAACACTCCAAAGGCACAAGAAAATCAATGGCTACTCTTGCCCAAATATATATTTCTTTTTATCTTCAGCAAAATTTACCCTCTGGAAGGAGATATTTGAACGTTTTGGGACAGGTGATAGTAAGACGCTGGCACCTCAGCGATGGAAATCACACCTGGTGTTCCTGTAATAGATGCAAGCCTCAGGATCGCACTCAGGCAGTTTCTTTCCCTCCTGGCGGAGCTGCAGCTGTTGGGGACAATTCCACTACATCCAGTGGGAAGCTCCTTGCCTTCCTCCCAAAACCACATGCTCCAAAAATACAGGCTGGTCTATGCACCCAAGCAGCATCCCCAAAGCACCAGGATGTAAATCCATGTAGGACTGCATTTCCCTGCCATCACAGGGCAGGTCCAGGTGGGCATCTTGCTGCAACTTTCAGCCTGGAGGACATCCGGGACATCCCTGTGCGTCCCTTAGACCTGTTTTAAGCCCCCCAGAGCAGAGCAACACCCAGACATTGAACAGCCTTGCCTAAGAAATGCGAACAGTGCGGCGCTTCCTTGAGCCCCAGCTATTATTAGCAGTGCTGTGTCAGCAAGCGTTCCTGCCGCAGCGCTAATTGTGCAACTTGTTTTCCAGGAGCCGCTCGGAGGGGTTATTTCGGGTGACTCGGCCATCATGCAGAATCCCCTTTGCCACTTGGATAAGGCTTCCTTGATGGCCCTTGACGGCCCTTGATGGCCCAGCTGCAGGGAGTGGGGCTGGGAGGACTTGGCACCTGGTGGGACACCAAGACCCCAAGACCCCAAGAGTCCTTCCTTGGCTCCACACCTGTGGTTTTCCCATGTCCATCCGTCTGCATGGTGGGGATGAGGGCTTCCAGTGATGGATTTTTACGGGGTACAAGCAATTAGTCTGATTGGGGAAGGCTCAGGGTGCCCTCGTGGGGTGTAAACCATGGGGTGTGTGCTGTGTGCTGACTGTCGTGGGTGTTCCTCGGGAAGGGAGAGGGACCTGGAGTGGCTGAGCCCCGGAGGTTCCTGGTTCCACTGCCTTTGGGGTGGAACCAGGAAAACACCCCACAACTTCATGCACAGAGGTTCTCACGGAGCAGAGGAAAGCAGGGCGAAACGGTGGGGTGGTTTCACACCAATGGGCAGCTCAGCTCCACCGTGCTGCTCTCTCAATTCCCCTCCTCAGAGGAACAGGGGGAGAAAATAAAATGAAAAAAAAAAAATCTTAAGGGTTGAGATAAGGACAGGGAGATCACTCAACCATTACCATCATGGCCAAACCAGACTCAGCACAGGGAGATTAATATGATTTATTGCCTATTGCTAATAACAGAATAGAGCAGTGAGAACTGAAAGCAAACTAAAACCCTCCACGTGGGGCCCCTCCCATGGGATCCCGTCCTTCCCAAACAGATCCTGTGGGAGCTGCCCACAGATCTTCAAGAATTGCTCCCATATGGGTCCGTACCATGGGCACATCACCCCCAATTTATGTCACTGTAGGAGGGAGAAGGGCCAGGACGATTACGTGTTTATTAGATTAGTGGCCCTATTTCTAGCCTAGCGGTAAGACCAAGAGGTGTTTTGCAGAAGCCTGCATGCTTTATCCCAGGCAGCAAATCCTGACTCAGCCTGTTACATAAATTATTTATTGCAGTCGTTGCGAGCCAGAGGAGCTAAAGGCTGAATTAGTCCAGAGAAGGAGGTCCACGCAAGTGAAATAAAAGCACAGGCAAGCGTAGGTCAGCGATGGAGGCTCCTGAAGGCACAAGGACAAACCTCACCAAGTGAACTTCACCTGCCATCGCCTCTTCCCTGGGGGAATTTGGATGGGGCCACCCAGAGCAAAAGGATGAGCGTTAATATTTTGGATGGGGGTCACACCATACCTACTGGTCCCGGCTCTGCTGAGTTCATTATGCTCTGATTTTATCCGTAGCTGCCAGAAATGAGTGAATTTGCTGGAGCGAATTGCTAGAAGAAGCCTGAAAGCTTTTCAAGTCGAATGCGTTGAAAGGATCAGGAATCTGCCAACAGCTAACATCTTGCAGGGAAGCAGTTTTGGATCACACGAGATGGCTCACCAGCTCGAGGATTTTAGGAATAAACAAGTCTCTGAAGAATTGAAGTAATTCTCCCTTCTCCACAATGGGAAGGGAAAGGGGAGCTGCCAGAAGTCAACTTCATTGAAATGGAGAGCAAAGAGCTACAAGGCGGAATATCTCCTCTTCTGGAGGGGACAGCGGGTACTTGGGGGTGGGAACCCCTGAAGTACCAGAGGAGACCCTGTTATGTGATAACAGTCCCAGCAAATCAGCATTAGCCCGGAGAGACCCGAGCTGCCAGAACCAAAGGCAGGCAGATTAATGCCCTGACCACACGTCCCACTTTGCTGCAGAGTCTGACACCTCCTGGCAAAAGCGCCTGTGCCCTGAGATTTATTTTGAGATGCGGATGCTTGTGGAGTGACTCCTTCCCCTTCGAGGCATGTTGAGCTCGTGTGGAGGGGGCAGAGCTGAAGCTGATGTTTCACCAGGGGGTTCTGCAAGCTGGGGCACCGAGGGGTCCAAAGGAAACCCAAAATAGCATCAGAATCCATCCCTGACTTTGAGGCTGACTGGAACAGTCTGCCCATGTGTCCTTTGATCCTCTCGGTCACCCCAGACGGGGTGGCCACATTCAGGCTGCTGTTGGGAATAGTCTATGACCAGGGCGAGCTCCAGCACCATGGCTGGGACCACTCCAACGCCGAGTTTCATGCAGCAGACCCTTTCTTGAGACCATTTAATGTGCTGTGATCCATAATCTCAGTTCTCCCATAGTAAAAAAAAAATGGGGAAGACAATACACTTCCTTTCCTGTGGATGGATGCCCAGGGCAAATGTGGGCTCTTCATCCCCAGAGATAGTCAAAACTCAACCCAACACAGCCCTGATCTGAGAGCAGATTTAATTTTGAAACTCATCTTGCATGAAAAATTGGACTGGATCTGGTGATTTTAAAAGGTCTCTCGCAGTTTAAGTTAATTTGATGGTTCTGAATTACTCAACGATCCTAAAATATGGGAAAATTTCTGGAAGTATCCTGAGATCCTACAGAGTTATTCTCCTGGTTGTTTGTGTTGGTTCACCATACCTTGGCCTGAGAGATGGAGCTGATTTTTTGATTTAAAGTGGCTTCATCCCTTGCTGCCCATTTCTCCCACAGCCCTGTGAACTAGCCCAGGTTGTCTCATGGGACCCACCCATGGAGGTGAACCACACCACAGAGGTGGAGAGGTGCACCCAGGAGCAGGATGGTTTTGCCACCCACATCAAGTTGTGAAACTATTGCTTAAGAAATTGCCTTCCAGAAACACCTCTCAGGCACAGCTACTCATCTCTTCCTAAGTCCCAAATTCCTAAATTTTACTGGTTTTATTTTACATGAGATTTGTGCCCATACACTGCCCAAGGTGCACAGGCCTTTTGCAGCCCAGAGGCCTCAGACAGTTCCGGGGGAATCCAAAGGGCTGCACCTTTTGCACTGTTGGGTTTCCAGAAAAATATGTTCCAGATTTTTAGCAGAGCGCTCTGGATGACAATCCATCATACCATGAAGTCCTTCAAAAGAAACACAAGTTCACTGCTGATTTCCAAGCTGACAGGAGTCCACAGTAAGCTCTTCAGAGAAGGTGCGAATGCTTTCTGCTGCCTCGTGGTAATAGATAAGAGTCAAACATTCTTAAAAAATAAAATAAAATAAAATAAAATAAAATAAAATAAAATAAAATAAAATAAAATAAAATAAAATAAAATAAAATAAAATAAAATAAAATAATATAAAATAAAATAAAATAAAATATTAATCTACACCAGTTTGCATTGAAACTTACAGGACTGTAGATTGTAGGGACAGAAAAAGAGCTCAGGGCTCAGCTGAGGTGGCTCAGATGAAGTCTTCATGTGGTCATGCCTTGAAATCTTCCAAGGACAGAGACAGCCCAATCTCTGGGCAACCTGCTCTACTGTGCTCAGGGTGGAAATTTTTCTCCTCATACCCACCAGGGACATCTCTTGTTCCAATTTACAGATTCCATACAGCTGAATAAAGACTTCAAAATCCCAAAGGACAACTTCGACACCTCCAGTATTGAAGAGAAAAGGAAAAAACCAACAGGACCCACCTGATTTTTAGAGCATAACAGAAGTCTTTCGTCTTGGACCCAAGGTGTTTTGAGGTTAGGGATGAGGTGAGCTGAGGAATGATGATGTTTCCAACAATAAAAAGGGAATTTTCCCTCCTGGCACTGTAGCCAGTTCTGCAGACTTGCGAGGGTGGAAGATTTCCAGAGAAGAACAAGAAACAGGCTGGCTCCTGTGGAGTCATCCCCCTCGGGCTAAGGAGGACCTAAATGTACACTTCCCTGCTTCCTCCAGTGTGGCCTAACAACTGCTTATCAAGCAAAAACTGGGCAGGAGCTCAGCTCCCCACCAGGACCTGCTGCTGCCAATCAAGGAGCTCCTGCAGGGCAATTTATTCCCAACATTAGGAGAGATATAAATGAAAGGAAAAATTAGAACTTGCAAGGTCACACTATTTTACTAACTTAGAGATTGAGCTATAACAGGGATAGCTTTATTCTTCACCACAGCCCTATCTCCACCTCTACCACCACCGTTTTGCCTCTGCCTGGATGCATTTTGTTCCAGTTAAAACAAGACCCCGTTAGATATGCTTGGCTGCCTTGCACTTTTCTATTTTGGAGAAGATTTGGGAAGAGGGCTGCTGAGAACGTTTTTAAACAGATTATGTGATAACAGTCCCAGCAAATCTGCTGCATGGAGGAGGATCCAAATTTAGTTGCATCAGTCACTGCAGAGGACATTTTTGCAGGGCAAGAACATGGGACGGAGTCAGCCCAGGTTGGCTTCACCTTCAGATGGCTCCTGGGACACACTGGCCTGGCTCCTGCACCTGTAATTCCCTCCAGATGCTCGATGCTGATTGAGAAATTGGCCAAGAGGCAATGAAGGTGCTCTGCAGCTTGACGAAACCCACATCCACCTATCTGGTGAATACAGAGCTTGTCACAGGCTCAGTCTCAGCCTGGTGCTCCAGGAAGCTGAAGCCCCACAAATAGTAAATCAACATCAAAAACATATCCCCGTGGAGATATCCATCCCCTTGGAGATACCTATCCCTGTGGCTGCTCCTCAGGCTGGAAGAAGCCAAGGCATGTTGGGGTGATTCAGCTGCTCTTCCCTGGGTGGGGATTGATAAGCATCCAGGGCCCAAAAAATGCTTTTGTGGGTTGGGATGAGCAGCTGGAGGAGGGGAAACCCACGAGCAGTGATATTGGAGGTATGGCATCCACAGCAGGGGATTTTGGCTTGGCATTCCCAAGAGATGAGCCCTGGCTGGAGGCCACTCTGAAGTCACTCCCAGTCCAGCCAGCCTGTGCACTGAAACCCAGTGGTCTTCTAAAAGCCTCCCAAAATGGAGCTAGGATGACAAAATAAGGTCAGATGCTGAGATCTGAGCCCTACAAAGCCTCCTTCGCCCAAGAGAAACCCAACCTGGGGGGAATCCAGAGCCACCAGATGCAAAATCATCTGCTGCTGAATGACCTGTGGGTCTTAAGGCTACTAATCGAAGCAGGAAACTGCAGTGAATGAAATTAAAGACTCGATGGCCCTGAAAGTGGGACAAGGAAAGCAGAAACCCTCGTGCCTCCATCCTTTCTCCCTTAGCCTCGTGCAGAAATGATGCCATTCATCAAGTGTTTGCCCACTCCTCTTCCTCCACCTGAGCTCACACTGCTGCTTGTGACCTCGCTGGCCACTAGCTGTGGTGCCACAAGAGTGTATGGCTTGTGTCAGGGGGCAGCAGCGTGTTCCTGGGGCTTTCCTGGCCCTGGCAGTCTTCTTCAGGCAATTCTTCATTGAGAAGGATGAGGTAAGCTGTGAGCTAAAACTCAGAGTATCTGTGAATAAGGGCTGAATTTTGGAAAAATAAGCCAGCAGTAGCTGTGGTGGGTTTTACACCAGGCTCTGGCTCTTTGTAGGACACTCACAAATACCAGGTGAGTATTTGCTGGCCCACGCTTCTGTTTTCATGTGTGTGTCCTGAAGAGGTGCAGGCAGAGGGGGGTTTCATGCAGGGGACACCAGGATGAGGCAAAGCAGAGAAAGGGGCAGATCCTGATGCTAGCAGTGACCCTGTGCCCCCCCAAAAAACCTCACACCTCTTCTCCCCACCAAATACACCTGGGCATAGACCTGCTGCAAGGTTCACACATGGAGCTTTGCTCCTGCAAGCTTTTTCCAGCATTTTTGCTTGAAAAGTGCCTCTGTCCTTGGTGTGGGCTCCCAGGACCAGGAGGAAACATGGCTTGGGGTATCTCAGCCCGGGCTGCATTGCCACAGCTCTCCTAGCTTAGAGTCTCCCAGGCCCCAGGAAGCATCTTGGTGGGGTCTGATGCAAAGCTGCTCTGTCGTAATTCCTTGGGTAAACACGTGCAACCTCAGCAGGGTGGTGAAAGGATTGAGCAAAGGGCTGATTTCTTTAGAACAAACCTTGCAGAGGTTTATTTAGAGCTGATTAAAAAAAAAAAAAAAAAGATTAAAAAAAAATATGTTGTCTTGCAGGGCACACAAACATTTCCAGAAAGCAGTTTCCTGAGTTTATTTTTTCCCTGCTCACAGATAACCTTGCCCCCCTCTGCTCTTACCACACTGTGAATCAGTGAAGGAAATAGTGATAAAAAACATATTTTTACCCCCTCAACGTGACTGAAAGTGCTTGGTAAATCATTTCTGGTGGGGAGAACAGCATGTGCCCTTCTGGCTGGGGCGCTGCCCCCTGCAGTAAGTCACCCCACAGGAAGGACTGGCTCCTGATTTGGAGTTAGATCTTCTTAGGGTTTCATTATGTGGCAAAAGCAAATCCACAAAGCGCAGAGAGGAAGATTGCCGAAGTGGCTTTGGTGCCAAGATACTCAACGAATGTTTTTAGGTACCTCCTGAGCCCTGCCATGGGTTGCCCAGAGAGGAGGTGGAGTCTCCTCCTTGGAGATCTTCAATTCCAACCTGGCTGCAACCTGCTGTAGGTGGCCCAGAGGTCCCTTTCCCACCCCAGATCTTCTGGTATTCAGTGAAAGGCAGGCAGCAAGAACCACGCCATGCACCTAAAGCTGCAGAAAGCTTTGGGCAACCCTGCTGGGAAACCCCACAGCATCCCTGCCCCAGCTGCTGGCCAGCATCTTTATCACCAGCTTAGCTGGAGGCATCTGGTTTCTTTCTTTTTTTTTTTTTTTTTCCTTTCTTTCTCCTGGATTTTATAGATTAAGAAAAGGCAGGAGGCTGCGCAGGCAAAATTAAATTACAGCAGTCAGAAGGGAAATGTAAACCTTAAATGATCGTGTGGTGAACGGGAAGCCTCATCCTAAAGGCTGGCTTGGTAAACAAGCCAGGATGTCACCACTGCCACCCACCCCGGATGAAAACACTCACAGTGACTTATTTCTCCTTCATTTTCCCGTTTCCAGTTGCCCTGGAAACTTCCTCCTCATGCTATTCAGGGGAGCAAAGTCCATCAGGAAAAAATCCCTGTGGCAAGGGCTTGGGGTGCCAGGGCCACCCAGCGGCGCCCGTCCCCATGCCCCCTCGCCCCCTTTCCACCCATGGTGGCGTTGTCCTTGGGGTGGCATCGCCCACTTCAGCTGTGCACACAAAGGCTGCACAGAGCCCTCCTCCTACACGCAGGCTGTGCTGCAAGTCCCTGGCAATTAGCTGACGCAGAGGGAGAGCCGCAGGGCGGAATAACCTCGTGCCAGAGCCCGGCTGTGCCAATTTGTCCATGTTGCAATTAATTCCCCGTCGGGCCAAGCTGGAGATGGGCTGGGATAGGAGGAAGCTGTACCGGGTGCCTTGATCTTCTGCGGGGACCTCCTGCGAATCACAAAGAAAAAGGTAATTTAAAAAAAATCTCCAGACTTCACTTGCAATGGAGGCATTGAGTACGGTGGGAAAAGCAGAGCCCTCCAGTCCCAAGGATGCTGGAGGCACCTCCAGTGGGTTTTGACCCTTGTTTTCTGTCCCCTCTATCCGTGACCGCCACCCCAACACACAAATTCCCCCCTTTGGCTGTCCCCACGTTTCTGATGGCATGCAGGGACACAGATACTGCAACCATGACTGAGGTCTAAAGCTTTTCAAACCTGCACCAACCCTACCCAAACATCTCAAACCTGCACCTCTCGCCTACTGATGCAGTCACGAGGGCGTGCTTTGAATATATACTCTGAAAAAAAAAAAAAGCAAAATGGGGTTTTATACATATTATTTATGTCTTTATAGTCACAGCTTCGCCTTGCTAAACCCTTGGTCTCAAGAGCTTCATCCTTTCCAGTTGCACCGTGCACAGGTCTGAGCATTGCCCTCGGCACCTCAAGTCACACACAAGGACAAGGACATTATTTCTCTGGGTCACAAACCCACAGGGACATTATTTCTCTGGGTCACAAGCCCATCCATCCCACCCGGGGGATATTTTCTTAAGGCATGGGAGCTGGCGCAGAGGAAGGGTGCGGGCACCGGGCTTGTGGCTCCTCGCACCTCCCACGCCCGAAGCGCCAGGAAATACCCTGCGTGCACCAGGGCTCAGCTGCTCTCAGACATTTCCCCCGCACACCCCCAGATATGTAAAGTATTTCTCACGCATGTGTCTGCTTATATATTGATAAATGCTTATGCATGCAGCAGATGAAGTCGCAGCTAGGAAATGGAAAGGGATGGAGCCAGGGACAAGATCAAGGGCCAGGTGCAAGCCAAGGAAGGAGCGATGCTGAAGTGTGCACAGAAGGAGCCCAAAGGCTGTTTTGCCCCACCGCGTGCCACCAGGCCAGGTTAAATGGGATGGTGGTGCTCCAGGAGGGAGGCACTGTTGGTTCTGGGCTTTACAACCCATGGGACCATCACAAAAAGGACAAATCCCCACTTTCCCAGCTGGACCAGGTCCCCACTGCAGGAACCTGTTAAGGATTACCTACAGCAGGTGGTTTGTGCTTATATAAAGCTATCGATTGAGCACACTAGTGCATGCCTTTCCATATGCTTGGCTGCTCCTCCCTTGTCAATTCTTGCCCAGGCAACCCAAAACCGCTCCCAACACAGAGATAAAAACAAAACAAACACATGCTTGCCAACAGGGTGGCACTCGGCTCCACCTCAAAATACCACTTTCAGCTATCCAGCATAGCCAGGCACACGAGCCATGCTCAATATTTCTTTGCAATGCTCCGAGCACACACCGCAGCCACCGAGAGCTCAACGCCTCCTTCCCAGCAAGGGGGAATCCCATCCCAGCACTCCTATTAAAGGCTCTTGCTATTTTGCTCTGTATTTCTTTCCGTCGGAGGTATTTCACCCAGCTTTGTGGTCAAAGGTTCATCCTTTCACCCTTAGCAGGGATTTCCGATGCCAGGCAGAGGGAACACAGAGCAGAAAGCACCCCGTGCGGCTCGGTATACAAAATGACAGTAATATAAAACAGAAGCTTGCGTCCCACTAAGGTTTCCATTTGTAGAGCAGAACGAGGGCTGTGTTATTTGGGGATGGGAAGGATGTTGCTAACACAACAGGGCAACAGAAATGCCGCAGCTATGAGCCCTTCGCTTTGCAGGGCATCAGCTCAGCAGCTGCATCCCGGGAAACTGATACTTCGCACACCCCCAGCCGCCCTCAAGGCAGCGTTTGCAGCAGAAAGCCAAGTGCATTTCGGCCTCAAGGCTTTGTACAGCCTGAAGAAGCCCCCCCCGAACCCCAAATCTCTTTCTCTTCACCCCTATTGCACCCTGGAGCCCCTGTTTCGAGCAAGGTGCCCCCTGAGCAGGGTGTTAAGGAGGTTAACACAGAGGCAGGTCAAGTAACAAACACCTAGTATTTATTAATAAATTAGTACACTGGAAGGCAATTTTTTCAGTTCATTCCCCTCTTCCCCCACTCCCACCCCTTCCCACAAGGCAGCACACGCCACCCTAGTATCGTAATTTCTTCAAATTGAGCATATTACAGACTGTTCATTACGGGAGCATAATAGTTGCAAATATAATCAGACAGACTTCTTATAACGATGCAGCTTTTTTTTTTTTTTTCCTCCCCCCCCATCCCCTCCCCCCCTTTTTCTTATTGATAAAAAGTGAAGTGTGATTTGAAGAGACTATTTTAAGGCCAGGCAGGATCTCGGGAGAACCTCCCCTTATTGGCCATGTCTGTATAAAAAACAAGAGACACGAGTGTAAAAGCGTAGCTCGGTAAGTCTTACACCGCAAGGAGAGCAGAACCAGCAGCCTTCGCCTCCCCGGCTCCAGCACCGGCGCTGTCACGACCTGCTGTCCCCTTCAGCGGCCAGGCAGGATGCTCCTCGCTTGGGTTCCCTTCCACCGCAGGCAAAGGACTAGTTTAGGGCTGTTTTCTATCAGTGTAAGGTCGGCGGAACCGAACCTTTCCTTTCCATTCAACCGCTTCTGCTTTAGCTTATGGGAGCACAATGCATTATTGTCCAGGTGAAAACCATACAATAAATAACCGTGCTAGTAAAACCGCAGCGATGGGCGTGAGCTATACGATAGTACATGAAAAAAGTCAGCTGGGAGTGGGTGGGGGGGGAAAGCTTAAGATGCATTAAGAGAAGGTAACCAGCAACAATCGGCTTTGCGTGTTTCACCGTTCACCACTCCGAGGCGGAAGGGAGGTAGCAGGAGACGTCGTTCAGAGGAACAGCTTTGAGAGAATTGAACCAGGCTACAGAGCAACCCCGGGGCTCAACGCCTAAGTGACACCGGCTTCGTGGTCTTTTAGTTCATTAACTGCGTTTTAAAGTGCATCGACTGATTTGATTGGAATGAGAACAAGAAAAAAATAATAAAAAAAAGACAGACTCCGAAGGGGGCAGAGGGTACAAAGACTTTAACTGAGAGACAGAGTTAAGGTGGAGAGGCGCGACGCTGGCAAGCTGCCCCCCTCCAGAAACCAAGGACACCTCGAGGAAATACTGGCCATGTATTCTACAGCAAAACCCGCCTGCGCATCGCCGGTCGTCTTAACAAGTGCCAAGCTAGTTCTAGCAGATATTTGGAGAGTGCGTGGTGACCAGTGCCTACAGTAAATCGGGAAGGTGGCTATAGACGGAGTCCAGGAGGGTTTGGCTGGCTTCCTGGCTCTTGACGCCGGCGATCTCGAATAGCCTGTCCAGCTTGTCCTCCGCCTGCGGGATCTCCTCTATCACGTGGAGCTCCTCAGGGTTGAGGATGTGCAGCATGTCGTCGAAGATGGGCTGCAGGTCGCAAGGGTCCAAGCGCACCTGGCGCAAGACTGTGTCCTTCTTTTCTGCAGGAGGAAGGAGCAGGTGGTTAAGAAAACACCCCCCTCCAAGAAGCCTCCACTCGGGTTCCTCCAAGGAGGAAAGCTCCTTGCAGACCCGGCCCATCCCCTGCTGCCCCCTCGGGGAAAAAAAGGGGTGAAGAAGGTGGCAGAAACGCTGCAGAGGGACCTCATGCAGGATCCTGCTAGGTCAAATACAGCAGTTATAAATGCTGAATGGCCAGCACTGAGAAGTGAAGGTGGGAAGGGAGCCAGAAAAGCTGAATTCTGCTATTTTGAGCTGTTTTCACTGGGTCAGCTTCATTTCTGCACCCGAGTATAGATTTGTGAGATTGCCTGAGCTCAGTGCTCCACCTTTGAGAGAAGTTAAAGACGACTGAAGGCAGCAAATTAAATGCAGCAAATTAAACCCCCTCAAAAAGCGGTGGGTGACTAATGGTGATTTACATCTCACGTCACACAATGCAGCAAGCGGGACCAACGGTGAGAGGAGAATAGGAAAAAAATATTATTTTTTTCATCTCATGCAATAACCCACCCCAAGGACCACAAGCCCCCCCCAGACGTCCAAGGATGCTACACCTCTGACAGCACCACAAAGGAGTTCAAAACCTTTAAAGGTGTTTTCCCTCCCAAATCTTTGCTGTCAGGATATTCCTGGTCTTGAACTGGCATGTGATGAACAATTACTTTAATGACAACACATCCCCATGGTGGGGAACATGCTGTGGTCACCCTTTGGGTACCACACACGGCTCTTTGGTCCTCCCATGTCCCCAGAAGGACTTTGGTACCTTTGGTAATAAAGGAGCCCGTCCGGCTGAGCGCAGAGGAGCCGCTGGAGGTGGAATCGCACCGCAGGAGGGGCTCCGACTCGTCGACGAAGAAGCATTTCTTCTCCGAAGGAGAGGGCTCCACGGTGAGGACGGTGGCCTCAGGGGGTTTCGGGCTGGGGCTGGGCGTGGGGCTGAGCGGGCTGGGGTTCACCGGCAGAGCCAGCTTGTCGCCTTCCAGCTTCGAGGGAAAAGAACAAGGGAAAAAAAACAAAACAAAAAAAAAACAAATTGAGCCGTGAGGATGCTACGTGACAAGCTGGTGCTCCAAACCATCCGCATCCCAAAGGGAATTTGTGGCAGCTTTCAGTATATCCCAGCCCATTCTGAGCACAAGCCAGGAGAGCAGATGTCTGTGAGAGGTCACCATGTGCAGGGAACCTCCTCTGAGGGGACCTGCTGACCCAGAACGGGCACCAGAGGTGACTTTTGGGGGACATCAGTGCTAGTATTAGGTGCATTGCATGCAGCTCAGCAGGCAGGAGGGGGACCTGCACCCCTGCTGGGAGCAACCACAGCACCGGGGTGGCACATGCAAAAGGTCTGCCCAGGAATTTACTTGCTTTAACTGGCTTTTCCTTTGCACACTCAAGTAAAGGGTTCCTAATGCCCAAAGTACAGCTCCCAGGGGCTAAGTGCCATGATGCCCTAGCAGGTGATCCACTCCCATCCCAAAAAACCTATTCCACAGCTCTTGTTTCTTAAGAACGAGGCATAGCCTGGCTCTGCACTTCCAACCAAGAGCTGCTACACCCCTCGGTGAGGTCCACAAACCACACACACTTGACCAGGGTAGCAATGCTGAACCACTTCTGGTGGCCTCAGATGCCAGTTCCTCACGCATCGCTGGGATTTCAGCTTTTGGGGACACAATGTTCCCGATTTACATCCACCCTGCCTTCCAGTGGGGATGCTGAGCCACATTCCAAGTTAATCATTTGTATGCCCTGTCTGGCCCCTGCTCCCGTGAGCACCCCATTAACGTGTTATGGAGAAATCCATCCCCAGCTGACTCGGGGTCAGAAAGGACAAGCAAGGCCTCGTGTTGACCACACCATCACCTCTGCACCTTCACTTTTATCCCGTAACCCTGAAGCAAACCATCAGTCTGTGTTTGGCTCCACGGTCGCAAAGGCACAGAGAGCCCAAAGCGCCACGTGGACCTGTGGAGATGCAAACCCTCCAAATCAGCCCACACCTTGCATCCTTCTTCCCATGCTTCAGCAGCCAACATTTGATGCCTTCAGCATCTCAGCATCCCCTTGGGGTGGGGAGCCTCAAGCACAGCATTTTTGGTTTCCACTCCCACAGGCAGGAGAGCCTCAGGGCTGCGTCCCCATGTCCCTGGCCAGCAGCTCTGCCCCTGCTGCTCTGAGGACCACAGATTATTTAACATCATCCCAGACCCTGTGCCCTTGCTCGACACACCAAAGAGCAGAATTCTCCTGCAGAGGCCAGACATGGCCATTCCTCCCTGCATCCCTTCACCTGCTGCCCAGAAATTAAAAAAAATGCTAAATCTGGACGAGAGGCAGGGCGCTGCAGAGCCACCTCCATGCTGGGGAGGGACAGATCCAGCACCAGAGGCACAGATGTGCCCGTGCGTTCCTCATCTGTGTCGAGGAATTCGCCGCCCACAAATCACATGTCCACTGAGACGCCCGTTAGCTCACATCAAATTCACATTTCAGTCTGTTTGTGGAGGAATAAAAAGGCTTGTGTGGTTGTTTTCTTTATTTTTTATTTTTTTCCTTTTCTTTCCCCTTTTGCCCCCATTGAAAATAAACAGGGAGGAATTGTTCTGGCTCAGCGCGTTATGCAATAGGCGTGTTATAAATAAAAGTCAGCTTTAATTTTTAATTAAAAGAGCCTGCATTCTGCTCTCAGACTCCCTCCCCGAAGCAGCGCGCCGACGAGCTGCAGCCCGCTGCCACCAGCGGGGGAGAAGCAGCGCCTGGCTGCCCTCCAAGCTGCGGTGTGCTCCTGTTTCCCCTATAAAACCAAACAGGGTTCATTTCTCCCTCCTTCAACCCCATTTAGTATCCAGCTGCAAACCTGAGCCCTGATTTCCACACCAGACCTGGCTGCCAAGGACCCCTGAAATGGAAGGCACAGAGAAAACACCCACCCCAGCCCTGCCTTCCCAGCAGAGGGGAAAACACTTCCCAGAAGCGTGCGAGTTATTTGGAGTTTAATTAAACAGCTGCTAAAGCACGCTAGAAAAAAAAAATCACCCGGGGTTATTTGACTGTAGGCGTCCTCGGAGCCTGAACCCTTGCGAATAGCTGAGCGTTCGTCAGCTTATTAGGCAAAGCAAACAGGATGCTCGGATGAGCGTTAATATTTAAACCGCGGGAGGAAAGCAAGTGGGAATGAGGGCTTTGAAAGGGCAGGGAAAGTAAAAGGTTGCTCTGAGGTGAAGCCTGTGGAATAGGTGTAAAAACACCATTCATAGCCTGTGACTCATCTGCTTGAAACCAGCGCCGCAATTCCTATTTCAAGCGAAACCACAGCAGCCGTGCCCCTGCTCAGGCTGGAAAAAAAATAAAATAAAAATCCTCTGCAGTACTTTTGCCCTTCCAGAGCGACTGTATTTCTCACCTTTCCGTCATCGTTAGAGCAGTCCTGCATTTGCCACTGAGGCTGCATTTGCACCTGCACAGACAGACAGACAGACAGAGCCGTTAGATGTGCGGTCCCGCGAGGCGAGGCGAGAAGCTGATGGCTTTTAGCGAAACACCAAGCGTGGCTTTGACGCATCAGCAACCTCCTGCAACCAAGCGCAGGTCCATCCTGCTGGGATGCTGAGCCTTTTTTTTTTTTTGAGCACTGCAGCAAAAAGTTTGCAATGCCAAAAAAAAATCCTGAAGGCTCCTGTATGCTCAGAGCTCTTTAGGATGCGGCTCTAACACGCTGCAGCATCCCCTTGGATCTTGAACTGGCTGGGAGGATGCTCTATGCAGGGGAGGATTTCTGCAGGCTGTTCCCAAATGCCTTTTGGGGAGGGAGGAGGAGGACAGAAGCAGAAGGAAGGCGTAAGCCTGGCCTTGCATTCATTTTATGTAACATTTATGGAACTGCCCGGTGCCAGCACGGTGATCCCGCTGGCTCTGCTTGAACTGCTCAGTCCCATTTTCTGGCTAAAAAACGTCTGTCTTCATTTTACTGTACCGCAATAAAAAATCAGCTGGGACAAACGAACTGCAACCCCTCTGCTATTTTTAATTTTAAAAATAAAATCAAATCAAAATCCCCCTGAGGTGATACCTCCTAGCGAGGCAGCAACCAGCTGGTCATGAAAGCCCTGGGGACACAAAAAACAGCCCAGACCCCAAACCACCCAGCCTGAGCACCGGCAGGTCTCAACCTCAGACTGCATCAGCTCAAAACAACCCTTGCAAGCCAGTTATCAAGCTGCTGATCCGATCTGCAGAAGAAATGCTGAGGAGGAGGAATGCGTTTGTGTTTGCTCAGTCCAGGCGGCTCCTCCAGGGCTCGCCATCGCCGTCTCCGAGCGACACCGGCCTAAGGAGCTCGGCGGCCTCAACCGTGGGAGGATCGAGCCTCAAACGCTGCCGGGAGCCGGGAACTGCTCCTTCTTGGCCAAACCCCAAGCCCCAAAAGGCCACGTTTGGGGTTGGGTCAGCCCGGCTCTGGGCACGGAGCCCACAGCAGCTGCCGCCCGTGCTTGGGTCAGGTCGGGTTTTTCCTGCCCAACACAAATAGGGATGAAACAGCCGCTGCTTTTAGAAAACAAGCACAATTCCCAAGGAGGGGAAACCTCCGCAGAGGGAGATGGTGGGGTGATCAGGTCAGGCGGCCACGTGTCATCCCGGAGGGGATAAATTTAGAGTTGAGGTCACGGCTTCCCGGCTTGCCAGCCGACAGATGACACCGGGCAGACACCAGGCCTGGGCTGTAGGCCTCAACACAGAGATCATAGAGGAGACAGGAGGAGAAATACCAGTCTGCAGGAGCCCTTAAACCTACAGGACACCCCCACGAGACCACCATCTGGATAAAGAGCTGGATAAAGAGCTTCCAAACTCAACTATGGGCCAAAGAAGTCACTGTCTCCTTATTTTTTTTCTGATCCCGTCATCTTCCAGTTTCTCCTCACGCTCCTGAGCCCAATACACTGCAAACCAAAAGGAGATGGGGCTACAAAAGCCACGAAACCTCAAACCCAGCTGCACCTGCTATGAAGTTATATTTGTGCTTATCTCCAGTTCTCCAGCCTGGTTCAAACCCAGCCTCGGTTCACTGAGAACTGACCCAGGGTTTAGAGCAAACCCGCCAAAAACCGGCGATGCCCAGTCCTGCCACCACTGCGAACTCAACCGGCCCTACTCTTTCCCCTGGCTCCTGGCCACTTCATACTGCAGCTTCGTGCCAACACACATTCAAATTACTGGCCCCAGCCCAGTTCTGCTTTGACAAAAGAGGAAACGAAGCAAATCCACAGGAGCTTGAAACCGCCTGAAGCCAGGGCTGGATGCAAACATTGTTGCGCCAGCCTCCTGACCCCGAGGTTTTGGCCTGCAAAAGAGGAAGAAAAGGCCCCCAAAAGTGCTGCTACTGCCTCACCCAGGGCTTTCACATCCCTCTTCTGCCCAGCAACCCCAAAAACTGCACAGCTTAATGTCACACAGTGCTAACACCGAGCTTTTCCTCTGCCATATGTGCTGATTCACAGGATTATCTGCAATGGGAAATTAGCAATGGACCTAAATCTCACTGAGCTCAGGGCTGCAGTTCTCTTCTCTGTATTCAAGCCCCTCCATGTCTCCCCTGTTACCTATTATTTTGCTGCTGAATACCCCGAGCAAGGCTGCCTGCTTCCCTCCATCAGCTCCCCAAAAGATTTGGGGGAACCAGCAAAGCCATAAACGTGAAGAGCTTGGAGCTGCGCTCACGGTAGCAAACACAGCATGGCTTACGGTCACCACTCAGCAGCTACCTGAAAATGCTCTTATCCCCCAAAATCCCACTCAGCGTCCACGCCGCATTGAACTTTTCCACTTCTAACCCCCAAACCGCAGTCTGCAGGGGCTGCAGTGAATTCTCCCTCTTCTCTGCCCTTCACCTCCCTTTTTCTGCTGCCGTCAGCATCGCTAACCTGGGGTGTGCCCGGGCTCGCACACTGCCCTAGCAGCCACCCGTCTGCCCTAGCAAGCATGCCTGGAAGGGCAGAGATTTTGCAAAGCCTTCCCTATGAGCTGGAAAAAGAAAGCATTCGTTGCCAGTGCTGAACGGGTGCCGTGCAAACTCAACATGCCCCAAACCCCTTCCTGCAGCCACCGCGCTCTTCTTTGTTTTCTGGATCAGCGACTGCTGCAAAAACTTGTAAAGTGATTCAGGGGGCTAATCCAGTTTTAACCTAAATTCACGCAGTGTGGTGTAAAACCAGCATAATCTTTTGTTGCTAAAAAAGCCGTCAAATGTTCAGTGGAGCTCTTCTTTATGCAAAGGAAAGTCTTCATGCCACATACCACAATGCTCCAGAGGCTTGCATTAATTCCCTTTTCCTACGTTATCAACAGTTTTAAGTATTTATATTTTGGAGCCCCAGAGGCTCCTGTGGGCATGGGGCACTAAGAGAGCAGCTTTGCTCTTGTAGATTGCACAGGCTGAAGATGGAAGGTGGACACGGGATCTGGGACAAGGATGCAACAGAGAATGGGATGGTGAAGGAAGGCTGGATTTAGGGTACTGATTTGCTGCCTGAGAGCTATGTCAGCTCTGAGCTGGGGGTGTTGGTGTTTTCTTCTTCGCCTTACCCTACCATAGCTGTTTTCTGCAGGAAAGGGGGATTTCCAAGCATTTCCCCATACCAGCACATGCTTGCTGCTTGCTCCTGCGTGCATGCTGCTGGCACTGCATCGCCCCGCTAGCTGCCATGTGCATTACTGAGTTGCTTACGGGAGCCTTCACTCCCTCACAGCATAAAAAGCTCTTTTTATTTTATTTTTATTTTCATTTTTTTTGGCAAGACTGCTCCCACACGGCTCGTTGCTCGAGGGATGTAACGCAGCACCGACTTCTGCCACGACTCCTTCGGATCAAACCAGTTGGGTGCAGAGAGAAACCGCCTCGACCCGGGCTGCGTTTGGACAGACAACTTGTTGAGAGCCAAACAGATTAGCACTAATTAAAGGCTTTCATACCAGAGCAATTAAAAACAAACCCAAACAAAACCTCAGTGTCTGCTCCCAGCATTTAGCAACAGGCTGCCCCAGCCAGGACTGCCGTGATGCAGCTCAGCTGTGGGCTTGAGGCTCCAGGCCTTGGGGGCTACCTTGCACAAGACGCTTCCCACAGCTTTCTGCCTCTCTCCCTGTGTCCCAGGGGGATGGAGCAGCCCCTGAGGCTTTCAGCATGCCCAACCTGCAGAATCTGACTCAAGGAAACGGGTTACAGCAGGTAATACCTTGCAGGATCCATGCCCTGGGGCACTGCTAGGATTCAGCATCCCACGCCCTGCTGCAGCGAAACCACCAGCCTTCAGGAACAGCCACAGGTATGGTTGATCATTACAGACTCATCAAAAAAAAAAACACCAAAGGATAGATGGGGGAAGAGAAAGTGCCAGCTTGGGTGAATTTGTTAAAATAGGCATAAAAAAAAAAATTCCACTTTCTTTATAGGCAAAACAGACAACATGCTTGTTTTCCTCTTAGCACGAAGATGAAGGTTTTGTGTCTACTGGGATTCTTTAAAAAAGGAAATCAAGCACTTAAAGTATCTCAAACACAGTCAAATCCTAATAGATAAAGCTTTGAGCTGCTCACCAGAACACCCCTGAGGGGCCCTGCAGCATCTCCATGTGGTGAGCATCAATTCCCCAATGCCTTCTACCCACTCAGCCACCACAGTGATTCTGTAGGGTTTCCTCCCGGGAGGCTGATTGTTTTTTTCCAGCCCAAGTTTCCAAGAACCTTGCCTAACAGGCACAAGATCCAGAAAGCCTGTGTACAAGTATCTACAAGATCAGGGTTTGCTTATTCTGCAAAATATCCACTCACTGGATTTTCAGATTAATAGGCACACATCTAAGCAAGTTCCTCAGTCATCAGAAGTCCAGGGTCTCAGTGGGTCACCCTATAAAGCCAATTCCCAAAGTTAACACCCTCTTTTTTAATTTCTTTTTTGTTGTTTGAGAACAAGCACTTGATAATCCTGGCAGAAACAGAGCAATGTTCAAGAGCATTGAACGCTGCACAATCTAGGTCTGTTAATTAGATATTGTGCTGACAAACCAACCCCAGGTTTTATCTGATGTCTTAGCCCAGCACTTTACTGCAACACTCAAAACAGTAACCAGGAGAACAGAGTTTACTACCTGCTCGAGGAGACCAAAAGGACAACGTTCCTCCTGGCACATGGCACAGGCTGGAAGCTTTATCCACATACACCAGAGACTTGTAAGACAACAAGTTTGTTTGTTTTTTTTTCCCCTATGCCTGATTTCCTAACTGTAATTTTATCTCAGGCTTTCACTTTTATATAAAAAACAAGCAAAAAAGCCCACCAAAAACCTTGGAGGATGGTAGGAAACAGAGAGCGTGACATACTGGAGTAAGAAGGAATAAAACAAATTATGAAGCACTTTGCTGATGAACTCAATGCAAGCCAAGGACTTCCACTAGTACATAGAAACTGGTTTTGTGCTGTGGTTACGAGAGGCTAAGACGTTCAGAACACTGCTGTGCTACACACAGTCATGCAGGGTATGCAAAGGGACCAGAGACCTGCTCAGAGTGGCCACCTGGGGATGGCCCTGCCCCAAAAAGGGGATTTAGGAATCCCCTGCCCCTCAACCTTCTCTATGTATAACCATGAAGGTGCCTTGCCTGATCCCCACAAGCTGCACGCAGAGGTTTATAGGAAGCCACCTGCTTCCCTTGGGGTGGAAATGACTTCCAAGACCAGCAGGAGGTGTTTCACAAACTGGTTTGGGGGAAAGAGCCCTACACTGACCTCCCCACCTCCATCTATGTATTGTCCCATTGGCTTTCACGTTCAGAAGAAGCCCAATCCACCACCTTCCGAAACTTCTTCATAAGACCACTGAATTACAGCTCCCCCCCCAAAAAAAAAACAAACACAACAAAACCAAAAGTCCACCAACAGCGAGGGCAGGAGGAAGCCAAAACAACCTGAAAAGGTCAGCAATGTTGGTTTCTGATCTGCGCTACCAAAAACACCAACCCAGCCAAGACCTTGCTACAGGATATCCTGCAGCCATTATTTATTCTCCAAAATTATGGGAAAGGCTGTTCTAAAGTCAGAGCTGCTGCAGAAAGGATACAGTTCTGGAGGACAGCACACACAGACCCTTTATCTATGCAGGGGACGTGGCTGTCCCCATGCCACCGGTCACCACCATGGAGGAAGCAACTCTCTGCTCCACAGTAGCACCATTTAGAGCTTGAGGATGCTTGGCTCTTCCCACAAAAACTTGGTGATTCAGTAACGGCCTTTACGTGTGAGTCTAAAGGGAAATGCTGCCTCCCCAGCACAAGGACCAGGTCCTCCATGTGACCTTCAAAGATATACACAAACCACCTCCTGGTGACCTTCAAAGATACACGCAAACCACAATGCACAAGACTCAAAAGTTGATCAAAACTCAGAGAAAGCTTTCTCAAAAGCTTGACAAAGCTCTGCTCAAAAGCAACACAGGGCATAAACATAAGCCCTTGAGGAGCTCTGGGGAGAAACGGTGGTCCAGCTACTTGGCTTTCAGCTAAGCTGGAGACCACAGCTGAGTCCAAAGCACGCAACCACAGCAAACCAAGGCATGCAACGCGTCAGAGAAGCCAGCGCGAAGCCCAGCCCAGCATTACCGGCGTGGTATCCTCCATCAGGCCCCTGATCTTCTCCACCACGTCGTTGCGGCGGTGCTGGCGGAGGGCACTGATGAGCTGGGCCAGGCTGGCCTCGGGCCCGCGGATGGTCCAGTGCTGCAAGGCGGCGTAGGCGCGCTCGTGGTCGGCCGCGTAGCCGTTGGAGAAGGCGGCCACCTCGCGCTCGCTGGCGTTGCACAGGAACTGGTAGATGTCCTTCCACTGGCTCCCCACCTGGGCTGCCACCAGCTTCAGGATGTCAATGCCTGCGGGGGACAAGAGCCACAGGTGAGGCATGGGGGGCCGGGAGGCTCAGAGACACACAACGTTGGACACATAAGCTCCAGAAAAGGTTTTCCTGTCCCTATCCTAGACAGGCACACTTTACTTTTTGTTTAATAATAATTAAAAAAAAAGATCCTAATTTTAAATAATAAATTAATAACTTTTTAAAAAGAGTATTTTACGACTTTAGCAAGATGGAACAGCTTATGAGCCTGGGGTGTAAGGAGCTTTGCAGACAAGCAGCACCCATAACGTGTTCAAACACATTTCATAGAATCATCGAATCGTAGAATCATCAGATCCCAGAATTACTAAGGCTGGAAAAGCCCTCCGAGATGATCTGGTCCAACCATCCCCCTACCACCAATGTCACCACTAAACCATGTCCCTAAGCACCATGTCCAACCCTTCCTTGAACACCCCCAGGTACGGTGACTCCACCACCTCCTTGGGTAGCTTGTTCCAAGGCCTGAGCACCCTCTCCATGAAGAAATTCTTTCTAACATCCAATCTAAACTTCCCCTGGCACAAACTGAGGCCATTTCCTAACATCCTATCACTTGTCACCCAAGAAAGGAGACCAACACCCTCCTTGCTGCAGCCTCCTCAGGTAGTTGTAAGAGAGCCAGGAAGTCTCCTCTCAGCCTCTTCCCCTGACTAAACCCTAATACCCTCAGTTGCTTCTCATAACTCTTGTGTTTCTAGCCCCTTTGAAGAGCAAGAAGATCAGAATTTCCCCCAGAAAAGCTCTTGACACACATCAATTCAAGACTGGGAGAATTTCCTCCCTTTAGCTTTGGGAGCAATGCAAACGGCACTCCTTGCCTCGGCGGTCAGGCGTTACACCTCCAAATAAACCCATTCCTTCCCCCTAAAAGCTCGTGTGGTCTGTTTTCACCCAGCTGAACACCACCTTGTTCAGAACAGCCCCACAAATGGGAGACTTCGAAGATCTGCAAGAAGCAGCTCACTTTATCCACAAAGTTACCACACCTCGGGAATCCCCACGAGCCAGCGCTCCTCCACGGCTCCGCACACCACTTCCCCTTCCAGCTACAGACACAACATCGCTATCAGCAGAAACAGCTGCCATGGGGAACACTATGCTAGAGCCAGGGTCTTTCCTGCTGTAGTAAAAAATTAGCAATTTTTAAAGCTGTCTAGGCCCAAACCTCCAAAGTGCACCTTCAGGTCTCAGCCCTCATATAGCTAAATATAAATATAATATAAATATATTATATAGCCTGATATAGATATTTTTGACCAAACCCTCCTCCTCTCTGTTAAAGCTGGCTTATCAACACCTGCCATATCAAGACACCAGTTGTTCCTTTCGATCTAGATAAGGATGTGGCATTTTCCAGTAGCCACCAGCCTGATGTGCTCAGAGTATCCAAAACTGGTGTTCGACCCGCTCTGCAGCAAAAACCCCAAAACCCAAACATTTACAAATCTCTGTCCTCCTCCCACCACAACCCCGATCCCTTCCTTCCACAGATTTAAGAGAGAGACCTGGTGATGGGTTGGGAACTGCAGCTCTGGCTCTGCTTCTCCTCTTCCTCCCCCTAGGAGGGTTTGCCCCAGCTTGCTGCTGGAAGGAGCTGGTGGTTTCCAAAATACATCTGTAATTTTTCCCCAGCCATCCCAGCTGTGTGATTGCTGGGCTTTGTCCTCATACAAAACCCCAGCCCACCAGCCCACCTGGGGTAGGTTTGGGGGAGAGGGAAGGAAAAAATAATAGAAAAAAAAAATAGGTGGGAGAGGGGAGAAAGACTTTGTCGTTATTCAAAATAAACCCAAGACAAAAGAAATGTTCCCCAGCATTAAAGAACAAAAAAAAGGCCTGCCAACGCACTATTGTGCTTTATGACGGGGCTAATTATCCGAGGCACATAAAAAAATGTTATTGCCCATAAAATCTCAGCACGCGGCCGCCAGCAGCCATAGCAGGCTCTTGGTCTGTTCTTGTTGCGTGAGCGGCTGTGAGAGGCAAGGAGCCGGCTGCCCTCTGTTCAAGTTGACACAGGTCACCTGCGTGCTTCCCAGAAAATCCCAAATTCCTCGCCCTTGATGCCTGTGCATGCCTGCAAGCCATCTGTATGGCACAGCAGCCGCACGCACCCTGAATGGTGCCAGCAACCAAGCCCTGTGCCTTCGGGCGCTATGGAGCAGGGCTTGGAAGCAGCACGAAAGCAAACTGGGGTTTGGGGTTGGATCCTTTAAAGCAGCGAACGCAACAGGTTCTGGGATAAAAGCAGCAAAGAAACTCAATTTTGTCATTCAATCCCAGGGAAAAATAAGAGTTTAGCTGGAATAGGAGGGTAGGGAAAGCTCTGCAAAGCTTGTGCACCAAGATACAGGTGGGAACCCAAAAAGGGACGAGCAAGGCTGATGCTGCTCATGTAGGGTACCTGCAGCACGCTGCTCGACGGTAGGTAGCATTAAAATGCAATTGCTGTTTTACAACCCATGCAATGCACCGAGACTTCCCAGGAAAGGAAAAAAACCCGTATCACCTGCTCCCGCCTACGCACTCAGTGCTGATAAATCCCAGCCTTTATTGCTGCGTTGGGGAGAAAAGTTTTCAGCCGGCTGAAACTTGATTTGCACTGGCTTTACACGGCATCTCGTCCGGATGTTCCTGACCGCGATTTACAGCACCAAGCAGAAATGCGCCTCCTGACGTTTTCCATTTTGGTGTATTTAATCTTCCAGTTCAACAAAGTGGCCCCACAAACATGTTTATATCTCCTGGCAGTGATATCACAGGGCACCAGAATGCACCGCGCAGCGGAGAACTTAATGGCGTGTAATAATCTTTAGAGAACAAATGTTCCATTAAAAATGAATTTGGAAATTTCTACCTTAATACTATAAGAACCTTAAACTCATTTTCTCGCAACTATTAAATGAATTTAAGCCCCATATGCTCGCTACATCCACTACAATATTGTGCAAACAAAACCCCGAAGAGATATGGAAGAGACAGACTTGAGCACAGATTTGGCTCGAGTCAGTTAGAAAACCATTTACTCCCTCTGTTCTGAAAAATAAGATTAAAACCAGGACATGACAAGTTGCTGCCGCACGCTGCCAACTATTACTGCTCCAGCCATTTACAGTAACTTAATTCAGTTGTTCAAAACTAAAATAAGATGTTAATGCTTCTAATAAGTTTAGAGTCCTGCTATTTCCATATCTCCAGGACCCTTATGAAGTCACTCTGTGGAGCACTAATAGGGCCGGAGCTTCCTGGTGGGATGGGACAGGACAGTGCCCACCGGGGTGCAGCACGTTTCTCATTTCACCTGCATGAAATCTGTTCTCTCCTGTCCTACTAGGAGCATGGCCCAAGGAACCTCAGGTCTTCCCCACCTGCCAACCACGTGGATCTTCCACCGTGCTCATCCACATGCTGTGTCTGAAGCCCTTTGGAGGTGAGTAATCCCAAGTTAAATGGTTGAGCTCGGCAGGGACAGAGCTTGAACCCATCCGTTTCATGCTTCCTGTGGTCACAGCCACGTTGGCATGACGCTAGAGCTGTTCTGAGCTCATGGATAATAGAGAACAGCCTGAGGAGCCCTCCCTCCTGCAGGAGGCCCTGTGGTCACATCTCAGGAGGCTTGGGGCCAGCACATCCATGCATGTCCTGTTCACCCATCCAAACGTCATCGTGGGCCTCTCCATAGAAACAACCCAATATTTTGAGGTCTAAACCACCCTGACTTGCTACCTAAGACAAAGCTTTTCAAAGATAGCCAATCTTACTAGTTTTTTTTTCATATTAAGACAAAAGCAGATTTTCTGTAGAAATTGAATAATGCCATTTAAACACGGTATTTAATCCATCTGCCAGGAAACTGCATGGGTATCGCTCCCTAGAAGAGAGCTGCAGTGCAAAAGTAAAGGACCCTTGCAAAGGAACGGCTCATCTGAAGTCCCTTTGGGGTTGCCACAAGCGTGCTGACACAGGATGGCACCTCCGTGAGCCCAAAGGAAATGTCGTGGTGTGGGGTAGGATGTTGGTGGCTTCGCTATTGCCCCCAGGCACCCAGCACAACAGCCTGGAGGAAGCCTCCAAGACAGCTCACTTGTCCTCTGCCAGGTCTGGCTGTGCAGCTCCAACCCAGCAGGATATGGCCCACGACCAAGGTCAACAAGTGTCCAGGTAAACACCATATCTGAGGGTGTGCATACGTGTGCAGGAACTGCTGTGGCAGCTCCGCATCCTGTCTCCAGCTCATCTCCACCCAATCTTACATAGAAATTAAAAAAATAAACATAAAAAGTAAAACATACGAAAAAAAAAACAAAACCAAAACAAACCAACAACACAAAATAAAATAAAATAAAATAAAATAAAATAAAATAAAATAAAATAAAATAAAATAAAATAAAATAAAATAAAATAAAATAAAATAAAATAAAATAAAAAAAACAGGTTGCCTAGAGAAGTGGTGGATGCCCCATCCCTGGAGGTGTTCAAGACCAGGTTGGACAAAGCCCTGGTCAACCTGGTCTGGTGGGTGGTGCCCCTGTCCATGGTAGGGAATGCGATGGCCTTTAAGGTCCCTTCCAACCTAAACCTTTCTGTGATTCTGTGATAAATGCTGTTTCGCCCACATGACCTGACTTTCAGTTGCTTATTTTGAATCAGATCGGACATATTTTCCCCCCGCGTTTCCATCTCCTCTACACATCTCGTGCCTCTCTGTGGTTCATAGTTCAGCTGCCGCCTTTCATGAAAGCCACCAAGATGGCCAAAAAAAGCACATGGGACTTTCACATGCTTTCACAGCATTTTCGGACAAATCTTGCTCAACTCCCGTAGCCCAGCTGTTTTCAGGTTGGGAACAAACTGAGTTCTTCCATGACTGTGCAATATCACACCACGCAAGAAGCCTTCAAGAGACCACTGCCCTGCCATCGCTGGCTGACATCTGCCAACAAATTCAAGAGGAGTTGAAGGGCTACCCTGCCAGAAGGCCGCACCCATCCACCCAAGAGCACACGGAGAAGTCTAACCACAACCCAACCACAGCAAAACTTTGTTTCCTTCCCCTCCCCACCCTCACATGAACAAAAAGCTGCCGTCGTTTTCATTTTCAGAGCTCAAGGCAAGCGTGATTTGGTATTCTTCAGAAGAGTGTTGGCTGAGAAACTGCTGCCTGTAAGGGGAAATCTCATGCTCAGGTCTACAGAGCCCTCCCAAACCCTCCTGATGTCCCTCTAATAACAAAGGAGAAGGGGTTAATGCATCAGCTATGTTCTTACATGGAAGCTAAGGAGATCCTCCACCACCTGCAGGGATGGGGCCCACCAGTCCTCCCCAACCCCTGGAGCTTCCACTACCTGCCTACTGATGCAGCTCTGTGAGCAATATTAATGGCCCTACCCACCCAACGAGCAGGCTAATGGCTTGATCATCAACATAACGCAGCCCTCCTGTAATGAAGCCCTTGAAAAATTTCTCTCTTCTCCACCAGAAACGCAACAGTGGCAAGAAAAAGAAAGCCCTGCATGGCAAGGGCTGCCCTTGTACCACCTTCTCCTTCTCCACCCGCTGTTTTTTTTGAGCACACAGCAGCACGTGGAGGGATGAATCCTGCGTCAGGCTGGCAGATTTTGACATTTGCACAAATCTCAAGGATGGAGGAGCATCACGGGCAGGCAGCTGAGCCAAAACGTGTGCAAGTCAGGCAGGAGAAGGGCGGTGATGCAGCCCGACCCTCAGATAAAAGCTTCCCATCGCTGCTAGCCCAGCTCTGCTCCTGAGCTCATCCCACCTACCTCCTCCAAATATCTTCCTGACTCATGCAGAACACAGCCCCAGCAGCCTATTTTTACCTCCAAAAATACGCCGAGAGCCTACAACTCAGCTGGGAGGCAGCACATCCAAATCCCAGCTGTCCGCAGCTCGGGCTTTGAAATCCCCGAACCCTGATTGATGCAAAGACCTTCCCAAAACGAGATTTCACCACCCTCCCCAAAATAGGGGGTTACTGGAGGATGAATCCTTTCACCACAAATCCCAACTCTAAATAAGTTTTGGAAAACGTGCATATGATCAAGACAGGCGGGAAGGACATTTTTATGAGGACTTCTGAGCAATGTGATGGTTTTTCCCATGGTCAGTGCTGGTATCAGATCCTCCCAGGAGCCAGTGATTCACATCCTCAGCGAGCACCATTTGGGCAACAAACCACTATTTTTTGTTCTTCTTTTTATTTTTTTTCCAAACCAAAAATCTTGCAGGGCAGGAAACGGACTCCTGACAAACACTTCCCACACCCTTTCTGGAAACTAACTCCACCAAGACGGTCGAGGAAGGCTTGTGATCATCACTGGCAGTTTATGGATGTGTTCAGACCTGGGGACCTGAGGGTCAGTGCTGGACAGGAGCATTACAGCTCTCCATCACACCTCTGGAACCAGCACCAGCCTTAGTCCTGACCCCTTGGGACCTGCACAACCTGCCCATCTCCACAGCAAAGTCTCCCTGAATGCCCCCTCTTGACCTCCATCTGCTTGGGATGCTGCAGAGAAACCTGGCCAGGCAGCGCTGCTCTTCTTTTGGTTAAAAAGGGAATGGTCAGTGTAAGCACTCCATGTAATTATTACATTTTAAACAGCTTTTGCAGAGTTAATTTTCATTATAACCCCCTTGGGCAGGCAGGTAACCCTGAGCAAGCACACTGCCGCAGCCAGAGTCATCGATATCCAGACACACAGATGCCAGCCTGAGGATTAAATTCACCTGCTGGTTTTTTATTTTTATTTTTTTCCCCACTCAGATGAAGCCCTGGCAAGCAGGTAAAGTCTGCCTCATTACTTGAGGAGTTATGTGCTAGGGCCTCACGGAGGTGAGAAATCACAGCTCTCCCCACACAGAAGCAGGTGCAGGGTTTTCTGGAAAAAAAAAAAAGTCTCAAGTGTGTTTTTTTCTGCAAGAAACGCTGAATTTCTGTGCCATTAACACTCAGCCGTGCCTTAATGGGCAGGCACCAATCCCCATTCCTCATGCTCCTTATTAAACTATCGAGGAATTTTGACCTTTTCTTGTTGCTGTTGCTTTTTTTTTTTTTTTTGATGACTTTTTTTTGGAGCAGATTTTGAAGCAAATGGACCATCTTCCGGGGCAGCCCTGTGCATACTGCGGACAGATGGCTGGTGTAGCAGCACGCATTAGAAGTGATCGAGCACCAGTCTCCTGGCCTGCTAATGCAATAAGACTCAGGAGCAAGACATAATAAACCCAACCCTGATTAGGTTTCCCTCTAAGCAGAGCAGCGGTCGCTCTCTCTCATTTGTGTTTTCCACAGCTCCCTTTCACCACCCAAGCTGTGGTCAGCCCCAAAAAAGGTCAGTTTGGGGGCAAACCTGTGTGAAGCCAAAAAGCTGAGTGGTTTGAGGAACACGGTGATTCAAACTCATCGGGTATCACCGCAAAGCTCCCATGGCAGAGCTCTGTGTTGCTGGAGTTGAAGGGCTGCTTTATCCCACCCTGACACAGAGCATCCCACCTCCACGGGGGCAGGATGTGCAGGGCTCTGAGCATCCCCACGGTGTTTTAATTTCATTTCTATTTCATAGAATCATTCAGGTTGGAAAAGGCCTCCAAGATCACCTGCTCCAACCACCCCCTACCACCAATGTCACCACTAAGCCATGTCCCCAAGCACCACATCCAACCTCTCCTTGAACACCCCCAGGGACGGTGACTCCACCACCTCCCTGGGCAGCCCGTCCCAATGTTTTACAGCTCAGTGGTACCCACAACATCCCCTGGGTGCCTTGTTCATCCCTGCCCTACCCATTTTTCAAGCTCCCTTTCTCTGAGTCTCATTTTGAGGAGGACAGGATGATATTTGAAGGCCAAACAGACATCTGCAGATACCAGAGGAAAAACAGCTTTAAGAAAAACAAAAAAAACCTCTCTGGCCTGTTTGTTTTGGCAGGCAGACAGACATTAATCCCTCAGCTCTGCCAGGGGCACGTTAGGGTTTGCACCCAGGCACAGCACTGCTCCTCAGTCAATAAATTATTGGCAGCAACATGTGCATCTGCCCCTGGGAGATGCTGCTGGCCATCCTGTCCCTTGCTGCGGTCCTTGAGGTCACAACAGCGTGAGGCTGATTGAATTCTTACACTGTTCCCCAGGCTCTGCAGATGTTCAAAAGGAGAAGTAATGGGGTCCCCAGTCTGCTGGAGACAGAATATCCCAACAGCCGAGACCCCAAATCCTAATGCTTCTCGCCTCCCCAGCATCACCTCTTGGCTCCCCCCTCTGCTTTCAGACAGGGCCTCCACCCAGAGCTGCTTCCAGTCAGGGCTCTTCTACCTGCAGCCCCAGCCCTGCTGCACACAGCTCTGCAGCACGGCTTATTTCCCTTGATTACTTAACCAGAGGCTTCCTGGCTTTGGTCTCGCCACCCACTGCAATAATGTGCAATTACCAGACTTGAAGAAGTAAGGGAAAAAAAAAAGGCAAGTGGCATCTCCTGCCAGGTCAGCACTGCCAAGGTCTGCTCCTGTCTTTCAGCTCCAAAAATCACCAAATCCTCCCCTTGCCTCTCAGCATGGCAGTTCAGGCAGCTTCTTCTATACACAGGAGTTTTTACCCCAAAAGGCCACTTTTGATGCAGCTCATTTCAGTCCCTGCCTTTCACTCGCTGCTACTCAAGAGGTGGAAGTCAAAGGCAACGCTACCATGAATTTCTGAAAGATTATTTCAAACCCACCCGCGTGTTCAGTGCAGACTGGTGTAATTCTTGGAAACCCCAAAGATTGCACGAGTCAGGCTTCAATTCTCTTATTTTTACTAAAAATTCAATTTTCTATTTGTACTAAAAGGGCTCCACTCACTCAGTTCCTTGCCTTTGGAAGCAGCTGAAAAAAGGAAAGGGGATGTGCTAAAATAAAGGGAATGTCTGGAAGAAAACATCTCCAGTAGGCAGGGCTGCTCTCAGTTTTCCAAAAGAAAGTCGCACCAGGTTAAAAGCATTTCCCTGTACCCACACTAATAATTAACCACCACTTTCTTTGGAAATGGTGGGCAAAATGCCCTTCCCCTTCCCATTCCCACCTGCAGGGCAGGAGAACTGAGCCAGATGAAGCAGCCAGAGATCCAAATGCACCATCAGCACTGCTACTCGTTTAGACCCCATGAAATGAGAACTTGGGGTTCTGGGGGGAGCCAAAAAAGCCCCCAGGTGGGGACAGACATGGAGACATGCTGGCGGTGCTAGCTCAGGCCAGCAGGCACTGCAAGCTCTTCCCAGACCTCCGAGCCATTTAACCCAGTGAGAAGCTCTGGCATTTGTTGCCTGAGCTGGAACGTGTCCATGCTGAGGGCACAGGTCTTGTTTTAACACCAGCCTCCCAAGTCGCCTCTAATTTTAGGTGTAGGCAGTTATTTAAGGCACATATTATGACCAGGGGGAGCATGGGGAGTAGACACCTGCTCATGGGAAGATGAGGACAAGCGAAATGCCCCCAATAACAACTGCTGTCGAGGACAGCAAGCACATTGCAGGTATTTCAGCAATTCGGTATCGAGTGCCATCAGGAACAGGATTTAAGCCACTGCTTCCACTGAGGTCTGTCAAAGCAGCAACAACGTGGGCAGAAATAATTTAACGCTGCAGATCCTGTGCGCGGATGAGTTAGTTACAGTATTATTACAAAAAGACCCTTGAAAAAAAAAAAATATTGAAGATAAAAATCACACTCCCACCCCCAAATCTTCCTTTCTCAGGAAGAAGCCCAGCCCAAGGGAGATGCTCTGCTCCAGCAGCAAGCACTGCTAGTGCTGCCCTGACCATGCTACACCCAGCTGAGAGGGATCAATCCTCAAATCCTCCCAAAAAAGGGCAAAATCCTCAAGGTTGGCCACCATGATCCCTCCAGCACCACCGGAGCACACCTCCCCAAGCACAGCTCCTCCGCACCAGGGCTGGGGCACCCATGTCCTAGTACGTCTTCCCTTTCAAAGGTTAAAGCTGTTTACTGAAAGGATTACGAGGGAGGAGCTGGAAAACTAGGAGGAAGCAGGGGGGGAGACTGCGCAACTCTTACGTAGGCAATAAATGCCCCACAACCCCGCTCCTGTACGGGTTGGGAGGTCACAGGGATTTCCTTTCTGCTATGGTCTTAAGCTCATTTTGGGCTACGTCGACCCTTGTCTGAAATGTTGCTTAAGGACGCAGTCTGCAAAGCATGGTTTGGGTACAAGAACTGCTCGAGAAGCAGAAAGCCAAGCCGTGCTGCTTCAGCTCTGCAGTGTACCTTGGCTGCGTGGACAGCTGTTTAAAAAAAATAAAAGGTCAATTCTGTTTTACTGTGTTGCCTCTCATTTCAAGTAAATGAAATCTTAAGAGCTAGACACTTCAACACACACAAAAAAAAAAAAAAAGAAGAGGGATTTCTACACCACCATGGAGAAGAAAAACTTATGTGCCTGGCACAGCGGAGCACCACCAAAGAAAAACTAATGAGCAGGGCAGATCCAGCTAAACACAACACAATTTAGGCAACGTCCAGGCTGCCCTTAAAGCAAGACAAAGCATTAATTGGTTTGTACTTGTTTTGCCTTTGCAGCAAAAAGTTCAGCTGAGGACATCTGATGGCAGGAGCAAGCCACGAGGCCACCTGGACAAGCAGGCACCAGTGTGACCGCTGGGTGGGTTGTGCAAAACCCCACCGGGAGCCCTGAGAAATGGGAAATTCGCCTCCAGACTGGAGGGGCTGATCAGATACTGGGCCAGTTCATTAACCAAGCGCTGCTTCTGCAGTTACATCACCTCGTTTCCCAAGGCGGGGAGCGAACTTAGCAAACACGTTGTGAATTTGATGCACTAGCTGAATTCAGCTGTTAGAGGATGACAGAGGGAAGAAGAGACGTGTCCTGGGAAGCAGAGGATGACCCATAGATTACACCGTCCCCCTAAAAGGATGACAAGATCTGTGAAGGTGGGGTTACATCTGAATGGTCTCACACAGCCTCATTGCTCACCACGTATCACCTTATCTTATCTGTGTGGTTTCTTTAACCTGACTCATCCTGGGTGAGCAAACACAGAGCCCTGCCCAAAGGGAGCAGATGTAGTGCAGGCATTGCAGGAGGCTTCTGAACCACCGGGTCAGGAGCCACAGCTGGTTCTGCCCAAAGCAGCTGGTTTGCTTCTGCACTGGATTGCTCCCCGAGCTGTAAAAACTCAGCTCCTGCTCCGGGATGACAGCATTCACTGCTCCGAGACAAGGAAAGAAACAATGAGAAATTCAACCAACAATAGGGAACTGGTAAATTAAGATCTTGGGAGGGGAATAAAAAAAAAGAAAAAAAAAGGAAAAAGAAAAACAGACTACAGGTTAGTAGCAACTAGCCCCTTTTGGCCAATGAACCACAGCTGAAGCGCTGAACCTTGGTATTCCCTGAAGTGTGCACAAATAAAAATATTTAATAGGCTCTGCAACCCTGCTGCAGATCACTAACCATAGCCCAGGGTCCACGCTTTTGGCACCACTGATTTTAGGGACAAAGAAATGCAGGCCTTACAGAAAAAAAGATATTGGAACTTATTGCAAAGGGGAAAAAAAAAAAAAAAAAGCGCAAGAAATGGCACCCTGGGAATTCAAAAGAGTTAAAAGGAAACTGATAAAAAAGCACAAACACGAGAGAAGGCACAAAGCTAATTCCATCACGGCCTTATTGGTTCTGTAAATGCATTAATGAAAGCAAACAAAGTGTAGGTCTGTTAATCAGCAGGAAGGAGAGCAGAGTACATAACAAGACGCCCTGCTCAAAGCCTTCTCTGCTTTGTACTTAAGCACCCAAGGATGACTGTCATCAAGCACTGATCTCTCTTAAAACCCTCAAATCTTTTCTTTCCAATCTGCTCTTCGCTTGGGTCCCCTTGTTAAAAGTGCTCTTCTAAAGGTTAACCAGGAAGGGATGTTTAGTTATTCCTTAGTCCTATCTTCAGGATAAGGGGGTCGATTCTGCCACGGTGGCTGTGTGAAGGTAGAACCTCCTGGGGAGCCCATGACCACTCAATATTCACATTCATGCCACCATTCATTTATCATTGACTTTTATGAGTACCTATTTAAGGCCCCAATGGTTCATCTTTAACTCTCACTGAAAAGCAAATAGCAAGTTTTTCCACCAGAAGACCAGAAAACACCAGGAAGCAGAACCCCCAAGATCCCCCAAGCACAGGGAGCTGCGCCCATCTGTGACACAGCCGCTAAGGATAACCTCCCTCACTCCAGCAAAGGAAACAGGCTGGGGAAAGAAGCCAGTGGTCAGGATTTTGGGCCAAGAACCTGAAATTGAGGTGCTGCCAACGGGCGGGGGATGACTCAGCCTTGCAGAAACAGAAGGGGTGAGGGGAAAAGGACAGAACAAAAGATAATCAGACACACGCCTGAGTCACTAGTAGATAAGGAGGGACGAAAACAGAAAAGAGGTGGAAGGGCAGAGATAAAAAAAAAAAAAAAAAAAAAGTCTTCTTTTGAGATCCTCCTAGCAAGGGGTAGGTAGGAAGCAGAAGCAGAGGAGCTGAGGATAGGTGATGCTCCCTCCATCAATCACTGCGTCAGGAATGGGAAATGTGCCAAGGGAACAGGGATGGGGAAAAGCCAAGGATCAGCTGAGAGCTGGGACATCTGCTTGCCCTTACCACTGGGCTCAATGCGCCAAGAAAGCGACCCAGCCATGGGGTGGCCCATCCAAAGCACCACGAGATCGGAAAGGGGAGAGGACACTGCTCCCCAAACCGGCTGCTCCAGCCCCCGGCTGGTACTGCTCACCGTGCCCATTGCAGTAATAGATCCACTTCTCCCTGTTCTGCGTGGGGGTGGTGGACTTCTTCATAATAGCTTTCTCCACAATGGCACTGGGATCTTGCCTCGGCCCTTTCTTCAGAGTCCGTGAGCTCTTCCTGACGCTGCAGACCACGATAACCACCAGGACCAGCAGCAGGAAGAGGACGATCATCCAGGGCAAGTGTTCGTTGATATCGAAGTGCTGGTGGACATTCTGCGGCCCTCTCCGGGGCGGCCTGTAGGGCATGCTGGACTTCTCGCCTCCTGCCATCTCCAGGGCCGGCTGCTTCTCCAGAGCTTGGCTGGTGTGTTTGTGCCGGTAGCTCTGCGCCTGGCCGGCGGTGCCGGTGCCCACCAGGCTCCCTCTGGTACCCCCGGTCTCGTTGGCCGAGGTCTGGTTGTAGTTGCTCGTCGGCCCCGTCACACCGTTGGCCGCGGGTGGAGAGGGAGCCAGGTCGGGAACTGAAGAGTTCAGACCTGCAGGAGGAGAGGAGAGCTCAGTGTCACGGCGCTGGGGAGGTGACATGGAGCCACAGCATGGCCTGAGACCCCTCTGAGTGTTGGCACGGCCTGCAGGCCTAAGCCCAGCGCCAGGCAGTGAGAGAGGGAAAACCAGACCTTAATGTCACCTCTGTATCAGACAGCTACTGAGTCAGGTTTGAGATAAAACCAACTGGGTTAACACCTAGTGGCTGCTCATCAACAAAAAGGAGCGATTAAAAGCACATTGGTGGTCTGTGTTTGACCCAAATTCAGCATTTCTTAGAAAACCCGCAACTTTGAGGCAGTTGGCTTTCTTCTCCTAGCTTTACACTGATATTATTTTTTATTACATTTTTATTATTTCATGTTTTTATTACATTATTAGCTTTACACTGATAATGGAAAATTTGGTATTTGGGCTAGGAACACACATAAACATTAACTTTACTTTTTACTGATGATGGAAAACATTTTCATATGTGTTTTTAGCCCAAATACTATTAGCTTTACATCCATCATAGAAAACTTGGTATTTGGGCTAGGAACACACAAATTAAGAGGCTTAGTATTTCTCAACCAACTCTTGTCAGAGAAGCACAAACATTTTATCAGCACTGCAATCAGACGTGGATGCATCAACTCCAAACCAGGTTTCTGAAGTGACTGAGATGACCCAACTTCCTCCTAAGAGCCACTTTCCACTTTTATTGAGTTTTCTTATCAACAAGCAGCGCCTGGTGAGAAGAGGAAGGGCGCTGCAGCATGAATTAGAGCCTGCTCTGGAAACTTGGATGTGAAGACCGTGTCTCATCCCAGCTGAGCCAAAGCGCGGGTGTAACCATCTGCGATGTGAGAAGCCAAACCGCACTGACCAGGACACAAACAGGGAAAATGCTAACTTTTATCTGCTTGTCTACGGTCGATATCAAAGTTCAGGGAACACACTCCCTTCCTCGCCCAGGGAGATGCCAACGTCACGTCAGGCTTCTCATTTGTTAGGTCCCAGAGCCCTGCAGCTTACAGCCGTCAGCACCTCTGCACCTGCATTTACTGGCTCAGGTGTAAAGGGCATCAAAAATTGCCTTTTGTTGTTGAAATGCCCCATTTTGGACACTATCAAGGAGTGCTGAGCAGCAGCTCATAGAGCCCCATAGCACCCAGCCATGGCTGAAGCATCTCTGCTAAACACAGCAGCACCCTGCCCATGGGTTCTCTGCCTGGTCTCCTACCCCAGCAGTCTCCTAGTGAAGAGTGTGACATGTCATTTCCAATTAAGTGAGAGAATAGGGGAATTCAAGCTAGTTTTCCCCACCAATGGTAATTAGTGGAAGCCTTCGAGGTTAAAGAAAAAAAAATAATAGCACAGCCTAGGTGCAGTTTTGGCAATGGTCCCCATTCAATCCAGTAGAGTGATACAATTCAGGGCAAAACATGGTAGGGAAAGAACAGGCAGAGGGGCAGCAAACCCATCAGGACACCTAACAAACCCACCCAGAGATCCAACAAACCCATCAGCGGGGTGGAGAGAAGCTCCCATCTCCCCTCGGGGCTTTGCTGCTGCACCCGCTCCCTGCTCAGGTTTGCCACAAACACACCGAGACTTGTGCCAGCACAACACGTGGATTGGAAAAACAGCTGGGGAACACGATGTCCTCTTAATCCAAACAGTATGACAGCCAGAAGTCCAATCAGGAGTAAAATCTCGGGGAAAATATTATTAAGTGTGGTTCATTAAGTGTGGTTTAACACAAGCAATGGCAACCTGATGTAGTCCAGAGCCACGTCCTGGCCAAAAAAGCAAAAGCACCATCTGCACTTGAGACCAGGTTGACCTCCAACAGCCTAAAAACAACCGTGACCGAGGCAGGATTGCAATCCCATGGCTGAAAACAGCCGTGCACGTTACCTTTGGGAAGATGAGCAGTTGGTGGAGCCTCGTAGGTCTCTCCACCTGCTTCTGCATCTGACGAAGCCAAAGATGTGCTTGGCAGAGATGCCGGAGAACCGCAGACGTTGTCACTTTCCTTCGTCCCCGGCTTGACCACCACCATGTTCTTCCCGAAGCAGTCCGTGTAGGTTTTGCACTTCATCACGCTAGAAGGCACATCAGAAAAAGTACCACGGGGGCACGGCTTGCACCTCACGTCTTCCGTCTCGGTTCCTTTCTTGCGGACGCCCCAGCCGACCGGGCACACCGTGTAAGGGACGCAGGTATCGTTCGTCTGAAACGTACCCGACAGGCAAGTGCACTCGCGGTCGGTCAAGGCAGTACAATGGGTTTTCTCAATCATTGGCAGTTCGCAGGGCTTTCTGCAAGGGTGGCATCGCTCTATGCCGTTCTCGTGCTTCGTAAAAGTCCCGTCCGGACACGGGCTGCACTCCCTTAAGGTGCTCTTCGTGCAGTGCTTGGACACGTAGGTTCCCGCGGGACACTTGTCGCAGATCAGCTCCTGGTTGGTGGCACGGTCGAGGTGGCGGTACTTGCCGGCGGAGAGGCTGATGGCATTCTGCTCGGAGGTCAGCTGGGGCTGAGCGCCGGCGCTGCCGAGGAACACGAGCAACTGAAAGACAGAGGCAAAGCGTTAGCGCATCCGGGGCCCCCAGTGCCAAATTCCTTCTGGTGTGCCAGCCCGGGACAGGGCCACCGGGGCAGCAGGACCACGAGGGAGGTTTTGTCCTCTCAAGGCTGAGAGGTCCCAGCAGTGCTCAGGCATTTGCCAAGAAGACAAAAACCACGCAGGCGGTGGCTCTGACCTGCGGGACTTCCTTCCTCTGTGTTTGTTACCCTGCGGTTGCTCAGTTATTTGCCTTTTAAAATAAGGCAAAACAAGATGAAATCTGGGCTGGCGTGCGGTACCAAGTGTGTTCTCAGCCCCACCGCCCTCCCACATCCCTGTGCAAGGGTAAGGCTTGCTTCAAGGGCTCTGCTTCAAGCCTCCCACACCTGAATCCACTTGAAACCAGATTTATTTGCAACAGGAGAGGGGAAAAAGGACGCTATTCCTAAGCTCTTTTAGGGGCTCCACTGTAACTTTGCTCCTCATTGCATCAGATACAGGTAAAAGCTCTCACGTTTTGGTTTGGCTGCATGATGACTACGGGTCTGTTCACCTCCACCTACTTCTAGCCCCATGATTTTTTTTCCCTTTGGTCCTTTGCATTGGTACCATGGGGCCGCTCCTTCCCCAGGAGAAGCCCTCTCTCCATTTCCACCTGGGGGACCTCTGGACCACAGATACGCATCAGTTAGGCCAGCAGAAATAATGCCCGGAAAACAAAAGGCAGCTCAAGAAGAGCTGCCACAACCTCATCCAGCATGCAAAGCAGCTGGAAACACATTTCCAAACAGCAGCAGGCTGAGTTCAGAGGGAAGAGGACCAGGCTAACATTACAGCAGCTTTCCAAAGGTGATTTCCTACACTAAGGTGGGAAGACCACCAACCCTAACGCTTCTCAACCGAGCAGCTGGGGACATAAATCACCTTGCTAGGCTATACGGGACCTTGCTTTTGCTCTGCTACATATCCTGGGCTATCAGCCAGCAAGAATATATTATATAAAAAAAAAAAAAAAGCCTCCAACAACATGACTCTGCAGAACACACATCGCAGCAGAGCTGCAAGCTGCGCCGCGTCATTTTTGGTGCAGTCTCTTGCTTCCTGGAAAACACATGCTCTGGCAGCGCATTTCTCTTTCACCTGCTAAATAATTTATGGCCGAGGATTTGTACAAAACACTTCAAGTCTTTTTTTTTTCCCCCCTCCCTCCTGAAGCGGCAATTACAGAGGCGGCGGCAGCAGCAGACAAGCCTGCAGGAGTTGACAAGGATCCTGCGGTGGCCAGGCCAATTACAGCACGTCAAATTAAAACAACAACAAAAAAAAAAAAAGCGAGAGGCTGCTCTGGCAGGCTCTAACGGCTCACCCGATGCATGTTCCACCCCTCCCTCCTGCAAGACACGATTTCACGAAGCGCTCAGCTCGCGCTACAGAAACCTGCCACCCGTAATCTCCCTGACGCAACCGCGAATTAGCAAACCAGATGCAACAGGATCCAGCCTCCCCGGGGCTCACCAGTGCCCTACACAGGGGATATGAGCCCGTGTTGGACCCTGGGGGGGCATCAGGAGGTGCGGCACCAAGGGGGCTCTGGTGCATGCGCAGCTCAGTGCTTATGGACAGCAGCGAGTCGCAGCGGGGGAAGGCTGAGCAGCCTGGAGCATCCATGCGGGTGTCGTGGGGATTGGTGCTTCTGGTCCCTAAAAATAACCCGCTGCTGGGAGCGTGTGTCTGGCAGCGCTCGCAGCACCATGAGCACCAGCCGGGAGCAGGAGGATGTCTCTGCCTGGGAGGATGTCTCCACCAGGGAGGATGCCTGCTGCTCAGACCCACCACGAGCAGCACAAGAATGGAGCAGGGTCTCCTTAGCCACTGGATTCCAGTTCGTTACTCCCAGCACCAAAGCATACAGGGCAAGAAAAAAAACACAGAAAAAAGGCATTGGTGCAAGATGACCCTGGTACGACCAGATACCAGCGCACCTGGGTTTGGTGCTGCTCCTCACGCCTGCAGAGCAACCCCAGCCCAACATCCACATCCCTTCCCAGCCACCCAAACCCCTTCCAGCACGTGGAAGACTTCAGATGGGGAAAGGGCTGGGATGAGGTAGCCCCTGAGCTGGCAGCCGACGCAGGCATGACCCATCTTACTGCCAGCAGCCCGGTGATGCAGCCAAGCACCTACGCAGCATCGCCATCACCATTCTCTTCAGTTGCAGCCACTCATCGGATGGAGCCGATGAGCAATTTGCAGGAACAATAGTTTGTAGGGAGCTACATGCCTCCCAAGCACACGTACGTGGGATGCGGCAGGGAACGGGCTAGCTTGTGCAGGAGCAAAATCCGCTCCTCGGCCCCGAGAGGCTGCCAGGAGAGAGACAGAAAGTTGGCAAGAAAACGAGCATTTGGGTCCGAAACAGGGCGAATTTGGGTTGAGCCGCCCCACTGCTGCCAGCCCCGCGGTAGGGAGAAGAGCAACGGTAAACTTCACAGCCATACAATGCATTCAGCAAAAAATAAAAAGAATAAAGGTGACTTAAAAAAATAAAAGAATTAAATTGACTTTAAAAAAATAGAAAAAAAAATCATTAAAAAAAAAGAATAAAGAAAAAGCAACTAAAGGCAACTAAACGCAGCGTATGTGATGCTGGTAGAGCGAAACCAGAGCAGAGGCACAGGGCTGTAGGTGAGCAGGGACTGACAGCGCCAAGGTGATAATCCAGGAACTGTTTCCAAGTGAAAATAACAAAATTTCCTGAATTCGTTGAAATTGCAGCTAGCCCACACCCTCCGTAGCAATGCCTCAGCCCAGGTTGGGCTGCACAGCTCCCCTTCCAAAGGTCAGCTACACTCTCTGCGGAGCACCTCGGGGAAAGCATTTGTGACACTGAAGGTGGAAAAACAAACAAACAACCCCCCCAAAACATCAGTAAATAGGTCCAGAAGTTTGATGGCAACTTTACGGAGATAAGCAGCCCATCTCCTGCCCTGCGCCCCATAGGCAGGATCAAGTTACAAACTCCAAAAAAGACACCTAGGATGAGGGTCTTGGGGAAGGAAAGCGAGATTTAGATTTTTTAAGTGCGCTGAGCTATTTTCAGCCAGTTTGGGGTTTAATGAAACTGAGAGTCCAGGGCTGGGTCGACTCAGCAATCCCACTGCCATGGCTGGGGAGGGCAACAGCGATAGGGGAAAATGCCAAAACAGCAGCACAGGCGCACGGTCCCCGCGAAGGGGAACTCAACAGCTCTTCCCACACCACACATCAGCCGAGAATCGCTGGCTGCAACGAGCCCACTAGAGGCAAACGAAGCCCCCGCAGCCCTCTGAACACCTGGGATGCACGAGCAAACAGTGATCCAGGCGGCAGCCACGAGAGCATCCCACCCACGACCTTGCCATCAAATGGGAATTCTGTCCCACGGCTCATCTGGTCGCACACCCGCACACATCCAGGTTGAGGATGCGCGTGCACGAGCAACGCTTGCCTGCACGTTTGGATCCTTACCTTCACTCTGGGAGGGGGGAGAGCACTCCGCTTGTATCTACCCACGTACTTGGACCCCTTTGATTTTTCCCCCGGGGAAAAAGAGGCCGGGGGGAATCCTGACACTGACGACCACGCAAAGTTTTGCTTCGTGTTCCAAGGGGCGATGCCGCTCCCCGTGCAAGACTCACCCCGTTGCCGCTGCCCGGCGATTCCCCAGTCCCCGCAGCCCCGCAGCGGCTCGCTAGGACCCACCTGGAGCCCAGCAGGAGCGGCCGCGGCGCTGCTTACACAACCCAGCCGCAGCACGGACCCGCCGCCCCCAAAATCCCTCCGTCTCTCTCTCCCCAAAATGACAGCGCTTCGCCCCAAAGCGCCGCTTTGCCGCGGTCCTACGTGGGATGGCAAAACGGGGAAGCCGGGCGAGCTTGGCCTCTCTCCCAAAGCATGGGGGGCAATAAAAGCAGTATTACAAAATGGGATGAAGGATGGGAGGGTTGAGAATAAACACCCCAATAAACAACCCCAATACCTCTCACGACCCCCGGGACGCGCAGGCATCCCCGCACCTTACCACCCGCCCCCCACCTCAAATGTCCGTACCCCCCAAAAACTCACCGAGAGCAAACCGGCGAGCACTGGGCACGCCGCGGCGGGGCGGGGGGCGGCCGCCCCCATGGTGGACGGGGGGTTTGGGGTAATGGGGTGGGAAGAGGGAGGGGGGGGGGTGGCCGCAGCGAGCGGGGAGGGGGGAGCGCGGGCGCTGCCCGGCTAACGGCGCTGCTTCATGGGGCGGCGCGGGGTCGGCAGCGGCGGCTGCTGCCCGCGGCGGGGGGCGCCCATGGTGGCGGGGCCGGGGCCGAGGCCGGAGCCGGGGCCAGGGCCGGGGGGGAGCCGGGGCGGGGGCGCTGCCGCCCGCCGCGCTCCCACCTGCCTGCGGGGGCTGCCGCTGCCGCGGCGGCGGGGCGGCGCGCACGTGGGGGCGGCGCGCCGGCGGGAGAAAGAGGCGCGCGCGCGCGCGCGCCCGGGGAGGGTGGGCGGCACCGCCCTTTGTGGCGTCACCGGGAGCGCGGGGCCGGGGCGCGCCAAGGGCGCCCCCTTCCCGCGCGGCGCGGGAAAAGGAGAGAGCGGCGGGGGCGGGTGGGAATGTGGGGAGCAAGGGGAGTTCAGCAGGGTGGGGTTATTTTATTTTATTTTATTTTATTTTATTTTATTTTATTTTATTTTATTTCATTTCATTTCATTTCATTTCATTTCATTTCATTTCACAGAATGCTTTGGGTTGGAAGGGACCTTAAAGATCATCTGTTTCCAGCCCCCTGCCATGGCAGGGACACCTCCCACCAGCCCAGGTTGCCCAAATCCCATCCAGCTTGGGCACTGCCAGGGATGGGGCACCCACAGCTCCTCAGGGCAGCCTGGGCCAGGGCCTTGCCACCCTCTGAGTGACAAATTTCTCCCAAACATCTAATCTAAACCTGTCCTCTCTAAGTTTAAAGCCATCCCCCCTTGTCCTGTCCCTAACTCTGACCCGAGTCCCTCCCCAGCTCTCCTGCAGCCCCTCAGGCCCAGGCAGGCTACTGGGAGGTCTCCCCGGAGACTTCTCCTCTCCAACACCCCCAGCTCCCTCACAGCCTTGCTCCAGAGCAGAGGGGCTCCAGCCTCTGCTCATCCTCGGGGCCTCCTCTGGACCCAGTTTGTAAGTATCAAGACAATAAAGGTATTTAAACATTTCATTTCTATTTAATTTATGTTTTATTATTTATTTTATTATTTTTCATTATTTTATTATATTTTATATTTTCATCTTATTTTATCTCATTTCATTTTATCTTCTTTTAATTTTTTTTTTCTCCTGTTCTCTGACGCGGAGCACATAAGGAGTAAGGGGAGTAAGCGGGAGCAGCAAGAGTCATACAGAGACATGGAATGGTTTGGGTTGGAAGGAGCCTCAAAGCCCATCTAGTTCCAGCCCCATCCAGCTTGGCTTTGGGCGCTGCCTGGGATGGGGCACCCACAACTCCTCTGGGCAGCCTGCACCAGGGCCTTGCTGCCCTCTGAATAAAAAATAAATAAATAAATAAATCCTAATATCTCATCTAAATCTACCCTAAGAGCAGAGCTGACCCCCAGAAGAGGGTGAGTTGGAAGCCCTCACAGACGAGGGCCCAATCCTGCAGCATGGGTCCAAGGCTCCATGGGTCCAAGGTCCCACCAGGGTAGGGGTGGGGTGGCCCAGGCAGGGCTGAGCAGAGCCAGTAGGGTTTATGGGTGCCTCAGGGCACTCGACATGCATGGGTGCATGAGATCCAAGCCTTCCATGGTTATCGATGTTGCTGGTTGCCCATGGAGGAAAACATCACACACCTGATTCCCAGAGCCTGCAGAAACCTTGCCAACCATCACCTTCTGGGGGCATCCCGAAGGCAAGCGAAACAAGGCAGGGTTTTGGTGCCACACCAAAAACAACAGCACATGTCCCCCATGAATGATAGAAAATCTCAAAAAAAAGATAAAAAGAGATATCCTCACTCTGCAGGAGCGTGGGCTTCATCCAAACCCTTCTGAAGTCCGCACAAAGCCTCCTTCTGACTTCAGGGAGGTTTGAATCCAGCTGAAGGCTCCTCTCCCAGCTGAAGCAGACCTTTTCTCCCTGCACTTTCCCCATTCCCAACCCTGGAAAGGAGCAACGACCTCAGGGAGCCTGGGAACGAGCCTGGAGCAGAGCTTCTCTCCCCAGCCGGGATGGCAGCGGCAGGACAGCCGTTCCCAGGAGAAGACCGAGTCACGTCTGCAGGGAGAGGACCTTCCTCCACAGCTGGCCATGCTGCAGAGCCCTGCTTCGAGCTCCTCCATCCCCTGGGGCCACCAGAGCCAGGAGCAACATGCTCATCCCAGGAAGGGAGGCCAGCTCCATGCCCCCACACGAGTCCCCATGCAAAGCCCAGGCCACTGGGGCTGCCCAGCAAGAAACCCAGGATGCCCACGGCTGCTTGTAAATCCAAATATTTGGGGCAAATAATTGGCCATAACCGAGCTGGACTTGTGGGAGGGGGTTTTAAGTTTAAAGATGTGCAGCTTTCTGGTGAAATTCGGGGTGTGTCTGGGCTGACGGTGGCTCTGAAACCACGCCGGTTCTGCTGGCAGCATAAAAGACCTCAAATTGGGTTAGGGAAAAACAGGAAAATAATCATCGGGAGGACGGGGTGACTCAGGGGACTGGCAATAAGCTGGATCATTTTACTGCCATGGACTGCATTCTAATTAGTTATATCCGCTTTTAATTATTGGTATTTATACAGAACCTACAGGCTGTCCATGGATTATCCCAAAATGCACAGGCTGCTCTGGAAATCTCTCCCCCATGCCCCTTGCAGCCTTATTTGAGACAAACCCTGGTCACGCTGCCTACACAGGATCGCGAAGTGCTTCAGGAGTTGCTTACTGGTGCTCTTCTTGCTGCCTCCCTGCTTTTCTGGGTCTTCGGAAGGAAAAAGGGGAAGCGGGCAGCCGAGGTTGGAGCTTCATGTGAAGGGTTTCTGGCGGCGGCAGCAGCTCAGGGGGTTCCTCCTCATCTCTTACATTCAGTTCCTTTTTCCCCCTTGTGCCCTCCGTGAGTCATGCAGACGCTCCCAGTCATGGGGTGCGGGATCAAGCAGATCGGTGACCTGGGAACTCTTAAAAAGCACAGAGCGGGGGGATTTTGAGTCACAGTCAGGGAACCTCGCTGCTCACATTCATCACAGACCCATGGGCTTTCAGTAAGGTGGTGGCAGGAGCGATGGAGCGATGCCCACCCTCCTGGTTTGCCACCAAAAGCTATCTTCTGAAGCTGCAATGTCTCCTCCTGCTAGGAGAAGCCAGAGATGTTTGGTCATTGGAGGCTGTTTGAAGCCCTTCCCAAAATTTCATGAAATGGGAAGAATTTTTTTCATGGGGAATGTTAAAGGATACCCTACACAGCCACCTCTTGCTTCGTCCTGAGGAAGCCAGAAGCTTGTGGGCAGTGATTTTGCAATAAAAGAAGCCAGGCTAACGAGGCAGATATTATTTACTTAGAGACCTTTTCATGGACCATCGCTTTCACATCTCCTGTACAAAACGTATTTCTATATTTCTGGTTGCTGTTACAGGAAAACAGCCCCTGCATGGGAAAAAATCCAGTTCCAATTCATATGGAAACCACATCTACCGCTTGCACAAGCATAAATCAGGAAGTTAAACTGACACAGTCTGAGGACTTACCCCGGGTGAGAGGAAGAAGCCTCTGGGTGGGGGTTCTCACCCTTGCGGTCCTCCCTGGGATCTCCAGGGAACGGGGAAGGGAAACGTCGACCAAGAGCAGCTGTTCCCAGCAGGAAGATTTATATATAAAACACACGTGTGTATGTATATATGTATACGGAGGGGATTTTAGCAGGATCTGTGGCAAACGTAGGATGACCTGCAGGAAAAGTCTTTGGGGTGGTCAAGGCTCTTCGATGTGGGTTTGGTGGCCATCACCTCCAAGCTCTCCTTCCTGTGCACAAGGCCAAGCAATGTGTTTTCCCAGGTGACCCAAAGAAAGGAGAAGCTGGGCAGCAGGCAGCAGCACCAAGTGCATAAACGGGAATTTAACCTGGGGTAACATCCGTGAGACACCCAGTGGGTGCCATGGGGAGATGCTGCCGCAAATGAAGCGCAGCTGGGGCTGCTGCTTCCCCCCTGGGGAGAAGGGCGCAGGGAAATCCAATCTTTTCCAGGTCAGTGGGCAGCCGTAAAGAAGCTTCCCTCCTGCCCCCAGAGCAGCACGGTGATGCGAATGCTGTGAAGCAGAGAGGAGAGGTTTGTCTCTCTTTCATCGGGCTGCCTGCACACCCAAATTGGCGTGGGTAGAACAAGCCCGGCAGCCGCCTCTGTGCCTTTTAGAGCAAGATTAACAAAGGTGTGAAAATTAGTGTTTCATTCAGGGTGTTGCAGCCCTTTGATATATACAGAATCTTGTTTTGCTGGAGGTCCTGCAGTGCCTGCTTTGTCCCTGCTGGCGAGGAGCAAGGCTTGCCCAAACTGCTCTGACTTCAGGTGCATCACCCAGAGCCCTCGGTCATCTCCCTGCCATGCTCTCTGCTGGGGCATGCTGGTGGTTGTGATGTTAGAAACGAAAAAGTACGCATTAGCCAAACATCTCGCTATGCCCCTGAGCTTACACTGGAGAAATCAAGTGCTTTCCTGGGAGCGCTGCATGAACTTCTTGGTTCAGCATCAAAAAGACACCGGATGAGCCCTCCTGGTACGGAGATGAAGCAGCAAATGACCCTCACCACCTTGAACCCAGCATGGTTCATTTAGCTCAGCTCAGCACTTTTTTATTTATTTTATTTATTTTTGTCTGGAGTGAGAGCTCAGAGCCAGATGTACAGCCCTGGGGTTATTTTTGGAGCCCCAGGAGGATGTCACTTCCCGAGTGACCTTGCTTGGCTGCACCCAGAGGGACAGACCTCGTTGCGGAGGGATCTCAAATGATCTCAGTTGCAGCTGAAGGTCTGTGTCATGGCTCCCGTTACCAGTGTGGAGGATCAGATATCCACAGAGGCTTTATCCCAAATTCAGGAAAAGCATCGCTAGTTACAGATTTGGGGTCTTGGCACCACCGACAACCACTACGCAGCCAAGGGTTAGTCACCAACCTTCAAGAAAAGTGTCACTCTCCATGTTCTTAGACCAATGGGATCAACATAGGTGGGACATATCTACTTTTTGATGTGGTACCTCTTTTTTAGAGGCTTTTAGGGGAATGGGTCTGTCAGTCCCAGGTGCTCCCTGATATATGGGTTGGCTGCTGCAAAGTGGCATCGGCACAGAGGGGTCAAGCCCTGTCGGTGGCTGTCCTTGTCACCACAGGGAACCAGACAGAGCAGCTGGGGGCAGTGTGCTCTTTGCACCTTTAGTGAGCTCCTGCACTCCAGCACACGTGCAGAGTATTGAGAAACCTCACCCAGATTTGGCTGTTGTGCATTAGTTCTGGCTGTGAGGTGTCTATGGAACAGGCCGTCCGTGAAAATGAGCCAGGGCATAGTCCTAGAGAGCCAAGATGCTGTGCTGTCTGGAGGTAAGGCTGTAATAAAGGCAACCTTCCTGGCAGCAGCAACAGGGCAATTAAGGAACCCTCAATTTCCAAGGGTCCTTACAAACACATCACTAATATTCAGCCAGAAACAGGGGAAAATTAAGTCAGCCTGGATACTCAGGGACTGTGCCGTGCTGTGAGCCTTTCCTCACTGCCACCCGTCCTTGCCCTGCTTCCCATCCCAGCTGGCCTTCTCCATTTGTGAACAAAGAAACTTAACACAAGGGTCCTTCACGGAAAGGAGGAGAGGCAAGGGAAACAGGAAAGCAGATAATGTAAAAACAAACAAGCACCCCATCCAAAGTACACAGAGAAATGTTCAGCTCTCCCTTTCTCTTTGCTTTTCCGGGGCCCCCTAGGAAAGCTGGCTACTTCCTCCATCCTGCAGCCTCCTGCTGTGCTCAGTTCACTGGTGTCACATCTCAGGCCATGCATTTCTTCCAGGCAGATGTCCACCCATCCATTTGTCCATCTGTCTGTCCATACGTCCGTCCGTCCATCCATCCATCCATCCATCCATCCATCCATCCATCCATCCATTCATCCATGTACCTAATCATCCATCCATCTATCCATCCATCCATCCATCCATCCATCCATCCTTGCATCCCGCTATCCACTGCTCATCATTTGTTATTTGTTGATTTCTCTTCCATATGAGGAACCCTATATTGACCTCTATCAGAAGACCTACTAAATAATGACAAATCCCAAAGGCAGCCTGTTTTTTATGCATGATTTCTGATAGTGGTCACATCGAGTTGAGGTGTCAAGGTTACAGAGCGAGAGGGACCTGACCCTGGGACAGCAGTGTGCATGGAGCTCTGCTTTCCATCGATGGGTTTGACTTGTGTTCGTGCAGGAGAGGAGGGGGAGAGCCTCAGAACAGGAGCACAGGATGTGCATTTCTGGCTGGATCGTCTGATGAGTGGTGAATCCCAAGAAAGGGATGAGCTGTTCCCTGCTCGTTATTGCTACCAGATGATTAGGGGACTTTCATGATCATTGTTTCGGATCATCTCATGCTGACTGTGACAGAGGAAGGAGGTCTGTGCTCCCGTCCCCCCTACACCCCATGCTCAGTGCTGAGCCCCCCTCCTCTCCCGCAAGGCTTTGTTGTGGGGCTGGTGTGCAGCATCCTGGACATCCCGCCCCCCCCACGAGGTCCAAAAGCTCCATCTGGGGTTGTTGAATGATGCCCAGAACAATGTGTTGTGGTTGGAGTCACAAGCCTGGGATGCCTGGGAGAGCGCCAGGGGGCTCCTGCTCCCCCTCTCTGCTGGTGCTGGGGGGTCAGGCAGCTTTGGTGGCTGTGGTGTTCGTGGTGGTCCTGCAGCAAGGGGGAATAAGCAGCCCCCAGAGCCTTGTTCCCAGCCAGGAAGGCTGGCGTTTGGCACCGACTCGACTCTGCCACAGATGTGTTGTGTGGCTTGGGCACAGCTGTGTAGAGCATGCCTTCTTCATCTCAACAGCTTCCTTACAGGTATTGAGGATGCTACCAGACACCCCCTAAGCCTTCTCCAGACTGAACCAGCCCTGTACCCTCAGCCTCCCCTCTTGAGCTCCTTGGTGGCCCTTCACTGGACTCATCCTCTTGTACTGGGGGCTCAAAACAGGATGATACAGTCTCTAGATGGGGTCTCACTGGAGCTGAGCTGAGGGAAAGGACACCCTCTCTTAACCCGATGGTAAGGCTCTACTGGGTGCAGCCCAGTATGCTGTTGGCCTTGTTTGCTGTTACAGCACATCACTTGCTCATGGTCAACCTTGCGTCCACTGAGACCCCCAGGTCTGTTTCTGCAGAGCTGCTCCCCAGCTGGTCAGCCCCAGCCTGTGTTGCAGCAGCAGGTTATTCTTTCCCAAAGACTTGGCATTTGTCCTCGATGAAGTTCATAATTATCTCTGATCTGTCTAGTCAAAGAGAATGATCTCCCAACCACCAAGTGATAAGACAAGAGGAAATGGCCTCAAGTTGCACCGGGAAGGTAGATGTTGGATATTAGGAAAAATGTATTCACCGAAAGGGTTGTGACACATTGAGCAGGCTGCCCAGGGAGGTGGTTGAGTCACCATCCCTGGAGGTATTCAAGGAATGTGTTGGTGTAGAGCTTAGGGACCGGGCTTAGTGGTGGACTTGGCAGTTGGGTTAAAGCTAGGCTAAAGGTTGAACTAGATGATCCTAGAGGCCTTTTCCAACCTGAATGATTCCATGATTCTGTGCTCAGCCTACAAGTGTCTTCTGGGCTTGCCCTGTTCACATGGATTTTTGCTTTGGAATGGTTTGGAAATTCCCTTCCAGGACCTACCTGCATCTTAGGAGTCAAAAATGTCTTGTTATGCTTCTCTGCTTATTTAGGATGTTGTGAAGGCTGGAAGCTTGGGCAGTTGTGCAACATGTGTGTGGCAAGGAGCTAGGCTTTGGGTGGCCTGGATGTCTGTGTCCTTGCTTCCTGGTTGATTCCCCATGTTTCACAGGTCACCCGGGGCTGAGCCAGCCCTCAGAGCCAGCTTGGTTCAGGGGACGTTTGGCCCAGGAGCTGTAGGTCATCTTCCTTTGGTGTGCGCAAGTCCTTGGCCAACAAGGGTGTTAGAAGACGGTCATCACCTCTGCTGATGGAAGGCAGAATAATGTTCTCCGAGGAGTGACAGTGCACAGAGGCAAGCTGCCGTGCTCCTGGTCTGAGCATCGTTTAGGCCACACTAAGCCAGATGTGTAAGAAGACACCAGCACATTTACAAGGCTGAAGACAAAGACCCCCTTGGCTCCTTTGACAAGGAGCTCCCATTCTTCCCCAGCTCTCCACAGTAGCGGTTTGGGGTCTCACCCTTGCAATAGAAAGGTCCCTTCCCCAGACCAGAGCATTTATTGTGATGCTGACATGTAAGGAAGCATTCCCAGGACTTCCCCGCTCCGGGGCTTCATCTCTGGCAGACAGAATGGAGCCTGTCACAAGAGCAGATGCAGAGCAGGCAGAGCTCCCCATGAGATCCTTCACCACCAGAGATGATAAACAGATGGGGAAATCTGCTGGGAAATGCATTGACGTAAGAAGTAGGTGAGAGGCTGAGGCATTGTCCCCAGAGATGTGGAAACACGCTGAGAAAGCCGGAGGCAGAGGCCCAAATGCCAAGGCACAATGGCTCTTTGATTCCCCCAGACAGGGAGCTGCTAATGGACCATTTCCTCTCCCACCCCTCCCAGTTGTCCCTGAGATCTCTTTTGCCCTCGTGTTCCCTCTCACCCTGACTCCTCTTTGGGATTTCCTCCGACCTGCTTGCTGCTCTGTCCCTGGCCCTCCAGTGTCCCTCTGTCACCAGAGCTGCCCTTGGAGGACAACATATTGGGGCAGCTGCAACACAGTCCTACAAAGTACAGCCCCATGGGACAGCCTCGGCCTTTTGGGTTGCCCAGAGAGGTTGTGGGGTCTTCTCCTTGGAGACCTCCTCTGGATGTCCTTTCCAAGCCCAACTGCTCTGGGATTCCCATCCAGAGTGAGAGCTGGGGTCAGGCTCTTCTGGGCCTCAGGAATGTTCAAGCCTGGCCCAACAGCTCTCCTTCAAGGGGTCTGCTCCCCCCGGCATCGCACTGGGGCTGTGTCACAGTGAATAAACCCTTCTCGGAAGGAGGCTGTTATCCAAAACCATAAATACTGCCTGCACGTGGCGTAAGTGCTCCTGCACCCACCAGGGACCAGACCCACAGGAGGCTTTGGGTGCTTCTGAGCTTCCATGGGCAGGGTGATGGACCCCAAAAGAGGGATGCAAAAAGGAACCTTATGTTGAGTGGAGCCACCCCAAAGCCAGCGGGAAGCGTTGACCCCAGGGATGCATCCGAATTTTACCCATTGGGGACGTGATGGAGCAGGGGAGCCAGCAGCTTTTCTTGGAAAGTCTGGAGCATGGCTCCTCTCCCAGGCTCTCTGTCTTTGTCTGGCTCTTCATGCACATCCCAGGGGAGCGGGAGAGTGGCCTCAAAGCCTAGAAATGCAGTTATTTGTGTATCTGGCATGATGCAGCTCTCTCTATCCCTCCAAAAATTAAATGGGGAGCAGAGACCCAAACGCCACCCACCCTGTCCCAGCCTTGTCCCGCAGCACCAGGCACACACGGGATGGGAGCACGCTTGGGAGATTCATCCCTGCAGCATCTGCCTGCTGAGCTGGCCTTTGGTATTAAATTTTAATCACCAGGGTTGAATTGTAATAGAGAAACCGTATAATTGCACTTCACATCCTGGCCCCAAGGCCAGGATGCAAGCATCAAAGAATCCCTAATGATGAGGTGAATTATTATTTTTATTTTTATTTTTATTTTTATTTTTATTTTTATTTTTATTTTTATTTTTATTTTTATTTTTATTTTTATTTTTATTTTTATTTTTATCTAATACAACAAAAAATCTGATTGCATTTGGAAATCCAGGAACCAAGATGCCCCGGGGGGAGGCAGTTACCAGGGCTGGCTGCTTTCTTCATGCATGGGATGCGGAGCTGCCAGGAGGCTCTGACCGCCAGATCTTTATTGGTTTTGTAACGCTTAATAGCGAGCAGCGCTGCACAGACCTTTCTTTATTCATTCCTCTCCACAACACTTCACAGCGTGCAATAACTCAGATTTGTAAAATTGAACACGCACCTTGTTTTAATGTATCATCTACTTCTGTAATGAGGTTTTTAATTGCCTGTCCTAGAGTTGTGTGTTCTCCGCTCGGTCTGGGGGCGCGAGCGCAGCCATCAGCCCGTGCCAGCAGTAAGTGGTGCATTTAAATCTTCACATTAACAACCCAGAGCAACATGAGCAGGAACACGGAACAGTCATCATTAGGAATTGTTTTCTGGGGGAAAAAAAATAAAAAATAAAAATGTGGAAAACCATGCCAAAGATACAAACAGATTTTTTACTTTTTTCCCCCCAAAGGGAAAGGCATTGCACAGTGTTTTGATTACTGCTGGTTTTCTTTTCAGCTGATGCGTATCCAACATCTTGCACTTGGACTACAGTCCAAAGGACTGGGCAGAGGGCTAGGGGACCCTCTCTGAGGTTGACCACATGCCCTGTCCCAGGAGATTTTGCTTAAATTGCACCATCCAGCTCCCCTGCCCTGGTTTGTTTGCTGCAGGGACGTTGCCTCGTTCCCTGCTTTGGTGGGGCCACGTGCACTGCTGTGGTCCGTGCACCCCAAAATGGGTGTGCTGGGGTGGAGAAGGGTCAGAGAAAGGTAACTAGACAGTTATGGGGATGGGGCAGCTGCTCTGCTGCCATTTAATGTCATTTGCTCTTGTCTCAGTTGAATATCTGCTCTTCAGAAGAGTTGGCTGTATCACAGGGCTTTTATCATGGCTTTTCTTTCCTGGCAAAACAAAGATAAGTCCTTCCACCTTTCTACTTTTTCATATCTTAATCTTTTTAATTAAGTAACATCCTTTTGAAAGCGTACCCTAAACAGGAGACTTGCTCTGGCTGAGACCTCATCAGCACGGAGCAAAGCCGAATAATTGCCTCCTCTGGCTTACACACAAAGTCTCGTTATTACATCCTGCAAAGAGATTTGCTCTTTTTGTTGATATTTTCCCAACAGCAAATTTCTCATTCCCATCCTTTTGTGACTTGCCCTACCTCCCCCTTTCCTGCCCTGTCGTCCCCTGGTGAGAGCTCCCTGCTGGGTTTTTCTCTCCTTCCCTTCCTCATTGGATCTCATCTTGCTCATTTCAGACTTTTTCTCCAATTTTTCAAGGTCATTTTGAATTCCCATCCTGGTCTCTGGGGTGCTCACAGTCCGATACTACCCATATATTTTATAAGTGAGCTCCCTGGGCCGTTGTTCGAGTCAGTAAAGGGAAATGTTGAATAGCCCAGGCTGGGAGGACGCTGCTCAAAGTGTCCCTCTCATCTGGCTGAAAACCATCAGCAGTGTCTTTTATTCAGTTGCTCATAAATTCCCTTTGTGGAGGTTTCACCTAACCCGTATTTATTTTCTTAACTAACAAGAACTTGAGAGGCAGCCATATGGGACCACTTTAACAGCCTCACCTGCACCAAGGCACACTACAGCTATGGAAGAAGGAACTCAAGCTGAACATTACTCTAGTTTTGGCAATTTATTTGACAAATTCATTTTCTTTCCTTATTACCATGTTTCCCTCTGGCTTTTTATCAACTTTTTTTTTTTTTTTTTTAATATAATTTTCTCCAGGACCTTTCCAAGGCTCACCATCAGGCTCCCCGTGTGTAAACCTTTCTTTTCAAAGAGAGATTGATTCCTCCTGCCCCATGGAACATCTCCTCACCCCCAGGAGCTCGTGGGGTGAAAGGAACAGGGCAGCGATTGCACCCCATGGCACCAACCTCCATCCCACCTAACCCACCCTCAGTGGAGCTCTTTCTGCCCTGCGGTTTGATGAATGTGCAATTAAAATGAATTAGCTGGTCACAAGGAACCTTTTTTTTTTTTTTTGTGGACACAGCACTGAGTCATCCCTTTCCTCTTTCTTTTCCCTCTGACGTATTTATAGGTCCTCCTGTTGCATTCCCACCCTCTTTAGCTGAAACTCATTCATCCTTCCCTCGCGGTTTCGCAATGGGGTGGTTTTGGCTGGAAATGTGTAACCAGCTCCCACGGTCCCCACCTCCCTCGGCCCTGTGGGTTGCACCAGGACCATTGGGGTGGGGGTCCCTGCTTCTCACCTTCCTCCAGGCAGCACAAACCCCCTGTTGCAGCCCTAGGAGCTGCCAACAGCTTCTCCGCGTGTGTTGAACTCAGCCATCTTGAACCCAGCATCCCACATCTCTCCCCATTTAATAAAATAAAATAAAATAAAATAAAATAAAATAAAATAAAATAAAATAAAATAAAATAAAATAAAATAAAATAAAATAAAATAATGAGTTTTGTCATTTTGTGACCAGCCTGCTGGAAATCAGCCTCCCCTCTGGTCCTCATCCAGCTCATCACAGTCACAGACTGTTCTGGGATCTGGAAGATCTTCACCTGAGCTGAAACCTTGTCACCAGCAGCAAGAGGACCCGGTGGACTGTGACCCTGCCTGTCACCTGCCCAGCAGGGTGTAATTACAGCTCTTCGTTAAAGCGCCATGTGCTGTGGCTCTTCTTGATAACTGGACACAGAAACCTCTCCCTCCTCCTTTGAAGGATGCCCACGTCTCCTCCCGTGGCCGCGTGCCCTCGCAGCGCTGCCTCCTTACCTCTGCAAGGACAGAAGTGGGCTCGTGTGCTGAGTTTGTGATGCATGGTGTCCCTGCAGTGGTGGTGTCTTAAGAAATCATGTTATTTATTAATCAATTTTATTTATTTCCTAGATTCCTGGGGGTTGCATGGGCGTAGCAGATAATCCCCGTGTTGCCCTTTTTCCTTTGCCAGCCAGAGCGAGGCGATGTGTCATCCTCCTGGGATTTCATCCCGTGACTGTGCAGGCTGAATTCTGTATTTGCTGTGTTCAGGGAGGGGACCACTCACCTTCTGGCTTTGCAGATCCTCTTTTTCCCTTCTCTGCCCCACCCAGGTTATCTGTTGTAACACAGAAACCCTATAAGAGAATGAGAACCAACCCTATGAGAACCCAGCGCTCTCCCTCCCTCCTCCAGTATCCGCCTCAGTCTGTCCCAGGGTCAGTCTCTGGGCTTCAGAGACACAATAAATCCAGGGTATAGATGATATAATAATAGCAAATCACCCAAAGGGAGTGTCACAGGCAGCCAAACCCAGGAATTGAGCCCTCGTGGCTTCCTTTGTCACAGGATGGGTCTGGACCCTTCCAAACTCAATGGGAACAAGGGGCTGGGACTCACAGGTTTCGTCCGCTGCCCAACCCAGCAGGTTAAGCCAACCTGCATCATCACAAGCAAGACACCCAGGATGTAGGAGAAGAGTATTTAAAATGGACTTGGAGTCAGATCTTGGCTATGAACAATTCAGGAAAATGTTATAATCAGTTGTGAGGTGCTGGTGCAAATAATGCCATCTGTAGCAAGAGACTCAAGCATCCTTTCATGGATCTTCCTCTTCAATCCAAGAGTTTATTTTGTGTATGTAGCAAAATAGAGCCCTTCCTCCCTCCCCATTTTGTGTTGAACAAACAATGCTATGTCTCTCTTGCCGCTGCAGTATTAGGGAAAACTGGGTCATGCATATAATTCTGCAGAGGGAAACAAAAGGCCATTCTGCCCCTGTTGGAGCTCTTATTTATGGATGCTGTGGCACATTATGGTAATTTTCATTTGAATCCAGCATATAAATTAATAGCTAATAATTCAGTAGCAGCATTTTTTACACGCAGATTTGGGAGAGATTCATGCCACAGTGGCTACACTGTAAAATATGACTTGCACATAAAACCACTTACAGACCTTCCAAGGCACCAAATTCCCATCTCCAGTTTGCATTCTGGCTCTTCGTGCCTTCCCCCATCCTGGAGGATGTTGTTAATAGCTGATTATTTCCTCTGTTTGTATTCTACACCATTTTCTAGACATTACGAGTGTGTCTGCATGCAAAATGGTATGCTCGATGGATTTATTGGAAGTGTAATGTAGACATCTGTTCTGTGCTCGCAGAGGGGCAATTCGAGGAAGGTGGTAAATTGTGGAGGCACGGGGATATGTCACATACGCTTGCACGTAGGCTGTATGTGTTGGCTTTATCGTTGCTCATGTACAAAGAGGAAAAATTCAACTTGGGCTTTGGTGAACAGGCTGATATCAGCAGGGCTGAGTGTTGGTGTAAATCTCCTGCTTTCTGGCACACTTCACTGTTCCTTTGTGCTCCCTGTGCATTTGGCCATGCACTACCTCTAATCACGTGTGCTCCCGGTGACTCATCGCAGTAAGAGTGATCTCAGGCCAAAGAGATGAAAATGAAATGAAAATCCGGAGAAATGTTTCCATGGCTGTGACAGACCGCCCCCCCCTGCCCGAGCAGGGCTGAAGCAAAGATGATAAAGCAAAAATCACAGCCATTATCGCCCTGGGGTTATCAGGCCTGATCCTGCAGGGTGACATGAGGTCTCAAGGCATTGATATTTTCACCCAGACATGTCCATTCCTGCATTTCTCTAGCAAATCTGAGGTAACATATGGTCTGGGAAAGCAATGCTCTATTTTCCCCAGGCATACATTCCCTCTCCATTATTACACATCTCTTAAAAACTCAATTCCTTCTGCACCTTCTTGTTTCTGGATTTGTTTTTCACCCAGCAGCCAGCTAAGGCTGTGGGGCTGCACTCCCACATTCCAGCATCCCCTGGCACTGCAGTGCCTGTATGTGCTTTAACCCCCAAAACAGCCTTACTAAAAAAAAGCCCTGTGAGTATTATTTCTCTTCCTTGACACACCAAATAAATTGTGTGACTTGAGGTAGTGCTTGTAGATTAAGAGTACCCACATCAAAGCTGCTTTTAACTTCCAATATTAGGGTAACTCAGGGGGATTTTCAGTAGTCCAAGTCCTGGTACCCATCTCCATGACCTCGGATGACCTGGAAAGCAAAAGGGCAGCTCTGGGAGCAATGGCTGCAGCCTTCCTGCTCCTGAAGGAAGCTGGCACTGAAATAAGCTTTTGGCCACTCTCAGCATCTTTGGGCTTAGGTTAGATTGGTGTAAAAGAGTTGGCATGCCCTGCTCCCAGCCTGCTCTCTGCTCAGCTCCTTCCTTGCTGGTTTTGTTCCTACCGTTGCTTTTCTGCTTGGATGCAAGGAAAGCAAAACGCTACTGAAAAAAAAAAATACGGTGAAGCATATGCATTTTTCATTTTTAAGGGGTTTTCACTGCATTTAATTTATCTTTCCTTTAATACACCGGTGACATTTGCGTATTCCCAGAAATGCCACCCATGAAAGAAAGCACGATAAAAAATAGCTGGGCGTAAAGGTGGCAGGCAGAGGGCTGCACTGCAGATCGAAGCAGCTCCCACCCCTAGGGTTTGCCTCATGCAACCCTGCTGCCACTTGCAAGTGAAGTCGGTGCCTGGAAAGCAGCAAGCATCATTGCACGGGGATGCTCCCCCACCATCTCCTCTGCTCTCACAGTGTGCTGCTGCTCCAACACTTTAAGGACTTGTCTTTTCTAGGAAATTGCAGGCAGACGTAAAGGAAGATATAATGCTAGCAGTATTGCTGGAGGTGGATAGTTCTGGGGTGTGGATATCTCCCAGCTCTGGGAAGCTCTGTGCCAGGCACCCAAGTCTACAGGAGCATCTGCAGGCTGGTGAATGAGTCCACTCTGCGGACACTGGGGATTTAATATCACACATCCTTCACCAAGCAACTGCTGTTTGTACCCTTAAACTGGGAGACCGAAGGGAACAAATCATCCCTGCAATTGTAGCTGACAAGTCTGTAGACAGAGAACGACACTTCTGACCTGCGATGTTGTACATGGCAGTGGACTTGGGTGTGAAAACAGAGAGGCAATCAGCCCAGAAGCACATTTTACCTAACCCTGGCTGGAGATCTTACCCAGCACATGTGTGTGCCCGTGTCCTTCCCAGGAGGATGGGGGTGAGATGCTCCAGAGGTCCACGTCTGGCCTGGGCACAGCCCTGGGGCTCTCTGGCTCTGGGCTTGGGTCCAGCCCTGGAGCTGCCTGGGTTCATGCTCTTGGGCAAATCCTTGCCACGGGGATAACAGTGCCTGATGCCAGTCTCCGAGGGGAGCACTGAGGCTTCATTAGCAGGTGTTTAGGAAAGGCTTTGAGCAGGGAAAGGGTACTCAGCATGAAAAATGAATGAGCATCAGCAATGCCAAAAATGCGTGTGATGGAGAGGGAGAGAAAGACGATGCTGGAGGACTAAATGCTCCAGGAGCGAAGAGCTGACCCAGCCCTCAAGGGCCTTTTTCAGATTATCTGGTCCTGGAAGACTCATCCCCACCCTGTGGCACTGGATTTCCCTCAGGAAGAGGTGACCTGCACCTCCTCACCTGTTTGATGATGTCTGTATCCTTGTACGTAGAAACATCTGATGGGAACTTGAGGAGCACGGGATGTGCCTTATCACCCCTGGCTACCCAGCCCCACCTGCTGCCCCTCAAACTGCCCATCAGCAACTTCTCCTGACATTTTCTTCTGTTTCATGCTCAGGAGCTTTACAGTCTCCCCTGCACTGTCTCCTCTTCTCTCTCTCCTGTCCTCCTGGTTGTCCTGAGGCAGCTTTTCTGACCCCATTCCACATCTTGCTGGTTTGTCAGTTTGGTCAAATGCTGCTCACCATACATTGTTGCTGAGATTTTCTTATTTCTTTAGGGTCTGTCAGGTTTTCACTTGTGGTCAACCTGACTTGGCGATGTTGGGGCATAGCTTCAGCTGCAGCCATCAACTGCTCTTCCTACATTGGCATCAGAACGGAAATATTCTAAAGATGCCCACATTGGTGGATGGCCACAGCAGGTTCTATGTGGGCTTGAAGAGCATGGGAGCAAGTGTGTTCTTCTGTCTGCAGCATTGCTTTTCCTTGCCCACAGGTTCTGTGGTGGTTCCTCTCTGGCTAAAGTCAGCACTGTCACTCTAGACAACACTTCTTTATCATTTTTCTTAAAATACACCACTTGCAGCCTTAAAATATGCCATATATGCAGTCTGAGGAACACCTCCACCACCCAGGGGAAAATTCAAACCATGCTAAACCTCCAATCTGGGTTTTCCATCCCAGTACTCCACTAGACTCGAGCCATTCAAGCCATCACACTTGGACTGGAGCAGTTCTTCAAGTGCAGAGGAGACCCCAGCTCACTGATGGACCAGCTGCCTGATGACCATGGGCAGACACAAGCAAGGGAATGGGTGTGGGGCTGAGGGAAAAAGGGGATGGGATGAGCCTGGGCAACTCAGTGGCTGCTCGCTGAAGCCATACAACCATCCACACGTGTCCACCATCCAGCTCACCAGAACAGAGAGAGCCAGCGAAGCCCAAGGAAATCATCAGATTTTGGGCATCTGAATGTCTGGGAAAATCACTGTGGAGGAGGTCTTGGAAAATTGGGGTATTCCCAGGTGTGGCTTATTAATGCAACCATTAGGATGTCCTTCCAGTCTGGGAGCAAAGATGGGGGTGGCTGAGGCCACACTGAGGAACAACCATAGTACAGAAACGGCAGCTAGCTTGGTCTACAAGCCTCTGCTGGGTTCATCAAACAGATACAAGGGCTGTACCAAAATCACTGAGCATTCAGCACATATTGTACAAGGAACAGCCCCAGGAAGCCTGCCACACTCCTCCTTCCACTTTTTCAAAGGCTGAACATCCTCCTGGGTCCAAATCAGGGGATGCACCTTCCTTGGCTACCAGGGCAGGTCCCTGTGGAGATCTCACCAGGAGCTACAGCACTCTGTGCTTTCTTTGCACTTGTCTTAACCTAGGAAAAATGTTGGTGAAAAATGTGAAAATATGTAGAAAGAGGTTCTTTCCTACCACTGTGCCCTAGGAGGTGAACCCTGTCCAGAGCAGTCATCCGTGGAGCTCCTCCTGTCCCGCAGCTCTCGGCCAGCTGGGACACGAAGCCTCTCTCTGCACCTCCAGCAGCGTTCCCAAAGGCTTGGATGAGAAAGGACCTTTTAACCCTAGTCCTCCCAGGCCTCTAGCAAAAAACATCTTTGATCTCTGGTGTTTTCGGACTAGATCTCCCTTGTGATGTGGTTCTGAGAGGGAAGGAAGCTGTCCTTTGGTCTCAGGACCCAGGTGAAAGTAAGGCTCTCATGTGCACGCTCTGAAAGTGCCTCATGCGTCACACACACTCCCAGGGAAATGAGGACAGTTCCTCACCCTGTCCCCAAGGAGCACAGCTGAGCAGCTCCCAGTTAAAGCACAGCCAGGTTCTCCAGATGAGCCGCATGTCACTTCCCATGTCTCTGGGGCAGCAGCTCTGACAGCAGATTATAAAGTGCTACCAGCACACCACAAGCAGTCACTCTTTTGGGTGTTTTTCAAGACTGAATCCTAGCTCTGAGCCCCTTTGAATTGGTGGCCCATCATTAACACAGAGCAGTGAGATGGAGCAAACTGTCTGAGAGCCAGGACAACTATCTCAGGGATCAGGAGAACTTTTGGAACCAGTCTTTGGACTCACATTTCACATCCCAAGGGCTGCCCACAGCAGTGGGGTCTGCAGAAGATCGGTTCTGTTGGATCCAGGTAGGACTGAGCATGAGATGCCTCAGGGCAACAAAGTTTTGCTGTAGTCAGAAATATTTGCTGTGTACTGCTTGTCCTCTGATACATTAAGCGTTTCTCAAATAAGAGATGTCTTCAGAGAATGGTAGCCCATGTTGGAAGGGACTTTGGAAGTTGTCTGGTCCACCCCTGCTCAAAGCAGAGCCAGTGTAGATCAAGGTGCTCAAGGCTTTGTCTGGCCAAGCTCTGAATATCTCTGAGGATGGAGATAGTCACAGTCAAGGACAGAAAACAGCTGTCTTTCAGCTGTTCTCTATCCAGACAAGTTCCCAATATTTACAGATGATAGATCTTTATATTAAGGACCCATCTATGATCTAGGAGTCCAGAGGAAACACATGAATTGAACAAACACATAAATGTGTTTGAAACACATAGAAAAAAAAATGCCTGGATTGCTCTTTAATGATTCATTGAGATCTGGTCTGGAGAGACACTTCCAGCTGGGTGGAAAATACTGAACTTTGGACCTGTTCAGTACAGGGTCCTGTTCTCTGGATCTGCAGCCAATTTTGACAGTCTGACCACATCGATACCACACACGAGCACCCAAAGACGGCAGCTGCATCCCCAAACTGGGTTGGGATATTCCCAAATCGTGCCCAGGAACTCTTTGGGGATAGCCATGCCAGTGACTATTCAACCAATCTGATAGTAGGGACAGCTGTGGGGCACATTCTCTGCCACGTTTTAGTTTGTCAGGATAGAGCTGTCCTTAATTTCTCCACATAAGCAGCTTTCCACTAACAGCTCTCCATGCAGCCTTCCACAGAGAAAGCTTTCCCAGTCAGCCCACTCTTTATCACAGAGTAGAGAAAGGAAGGGAAAGGGAATGAAAACTTTGATGTTTCTCATATAGGGGAGGGAGACTCAGAGGATGGACACAGAAATCACGGAATCATCAAAGTCATAAAGGACCTTCAAGATCATCAAGTCCAATCATCAAATATTGGCCATGGGACTCGAAATACATGTCTTCATGCTGCTTCTTTACAATAAACATCTCATGTGACCCTTGACAAATCGTAAACCTGCATCCTGTTGGATCATCTCATTTGATTTCTTGTGTGACTCTGAGTTATAACGTGTAACCAGATCCTCCTGTTGAGTTCAGCAGCTTGTGTTTGACTACAGCACAGATTTCCCATCTGTTCTTCATTCTCAGTCCTTTTTGCTGCAACATTGCACTGTGATCTGATACAGATGATCCCCCTAAATCCCCTGAATCCTTTTCTATGCACACTTCCTATCCTATATGCACTGCCTCTGGTCCTTATTCCCCTGTGTATCCTACTGCTTGGAGTGACATTCATCCTTTGCTGTTGGAAGAATTACAAGCCACAGCACAACTGCTCTGCCACTGCTGGTACTGATTATCCCACCAATTTCTGCAATTTCAGCTTTCACCAGCAACGATATTTATTTTTGTTCTCAATGCAGTGGTAAAATCAGTTGGTGCTGGAGTTAGCAGCTCTGCGCCCAGAGCCCTCCTAGGGACCCTAGGAAGTGGTGACCTTCATCTGCTCTCTGCTGACCTGGATCCGTGTCTTCTGCTGCTGTAGGGTGAGCATCTCCCTGCTGCAGAGAGTAATTCCCTACAAAAAAAACATAAGCTCACAGCCCCTAGGTAGTCACCTCTCTCAAGAAAACTGCCCTCTCCATGATGTTTCACAAAACCCACAAAAGCTTTTTGACTGGTGCCAGTTATACCCCTGTCACTTAAGGAAGGGGGATATTTGGTTGCCTGGAGCTATTTGCACCATTTCAGGCTAAGCAGGTGTTGCATGGGACATCCCTTTTGGCAGCCTGGGTTACCCTATACCCCATGAGGCTCACATGTTTGTGCTACTGCCCTGTTGAGGTTCCTCCATGGGAAGACCTTAAGAGGATCCCATCCTTTCTTTTGTAGAAGAAGGGAAGGAAGCTGCTGGGAGCAATGCAACAGAAATAAATGTAAAGTCTTGAGCATTGGCTTACCATAAGGCCTCGATGTCCTCAACTACAACCTTGCTTCTTCTGCAAAATGGGCATAATGTTTCCTAAAGCTGGCACAGAGGTTCCTCCACGTCTCAGCAACCAGAGACATGACAGACAAGAGGTGAGAGAGCTGACAATGCCAGAGCAGCCCAATTTCCTTCACATTAGGCTGGTATCTGCAGAGTTATTTTCATGCAGATCTGGAAGGAAGTCTCATAAAAAAAAAAAAAAAATCACAACATGAACAGAACCAAAATCCTGCACAGTTTTGTTTTGGAAACACAGCAGCTTTTTGAAGATAAATCTGGTTTCCAAGATACCTGGCAGCATTTGGATTAAAAGTAACTGGATTCTCAATGATTTCAGGGCTCTGCAGGGGAGGGGGAGCTGCCAGGACAGAGCATGGCAGACCTCTCTGCTCAATACAAGAAGTAAGTGCAGACTGCTGCTGGGTTTGTTATTTATTATAGTGACAGGCTCCAGTGTCTGAATTTGATGTCACATTTTGAAGGAGGTCAATGATGGAGGTCATAGGGAGGGGAAAAGGGGAAGGAATAACTGATGTCATACCATCCAGGGGCATGACATAAAGCCCGCCTCAAATCGCCAGGAGCCTGGCAGAGCACATAGGTACAGATAAGGCTGGGAACGAGACTGCCAAGGGGTGAACAAACATTTCTTTCAGATGCAGCTTTTCCCTTTCATTCCTACACTTGCAGGTAGGCAGCCTGTACCACCAGACCGTGGTGAGGAGCTGGACCTCATGAGATGTCCCCTGCAAGCTGGGCTCCTATGGCACATAAACTGCGGTGGTGCATATGAGCTGTGGGATCTCAGGCTTGCTGTTGTTTTATAGGGGCAGTGAGATGGGACCGCAGGCACCCCCTAATGACCCTCCTGCGTGCCAGCACCGTGCCATCTGGGAGGTGCTGGAGCTGTACGGGTGGTGGGCAACACAGGAATCACCAGCCTGAATTATGGCCAGGATGGAAATTTACTGACCTAAAGCCAACCACCTCACGGTCCTATAAATATCAGTCCTAAGCAAGTGTAGAAATCCCCAACACCTTGTTGTTTAGAAATCCCCAATACCTTGCAATAAGTCTTCCGTGAGCCTTGCCGTTTCCAAATTTTAATGAAGTCGATGTTTTGATTGTAGCAAGCACTATTGAATTATTGTGTTAAGTAGGCTAATGATTAACTGATGATTAAGTGCTGCTAAGGAAAAAATCACCCAATTTAATTTGTGATTTACCATAAAGGTATTAATGAATTTTAACTTGCTGCTAAATCAACCCCGTGTTAAAATTTCATCCACAACACGCTCTCTGCCCAGCTGAGCCATCGTGCCTCCCACAAGTGCAGAGCAGCAAGGGCAGATGGAAAGGCATGTGGTGTCTTTCTTGCTCCAGTTCACAGCCATATATTTCAACCAAACTTGCCCACGAAGGCAGGTTGGCACTGAGGTGCCCATCCCACAGTCCAGCCAAGGTGCGGATGGACAGATCCCTCTGAGGATCTGTACCCTACACCGAGGGCATGGGACTGAGTTGTAAAGCAGGGCAGGGACCCTGTAGATTGATGCAGATATTTATTTATTTATTTATTTTCCGGGAAGATAGGCTGCAGCCATTTACATTTCCCTCCTGAACAGTGCTACGCAGTGACCACTGAACCTGGCACTGCCCCGGTGCATACAGGTTACCCCCAGCACCAGGCACATTACCACCAATGTCTGCAAGGGCAGCTCAAGGGAAAGGGGTTTTCTGTGTGGAAATTCAAGTAGGAAAATCTCTTGTTTCAATTCTCGATGGCTTTATTTTCATAAACGCCAGCACTCAGACATACGGAAAATAAATAGGAGAGTGGAACTAGGGGGAGCAAAGACAGCAGGATTTCAAGAAATTCATCAAAATATGACAGTGACGGTGCTGTAGCACCCGTTTAAGGTGTGGAAATGCCCACACAGGCAGAACAATGTGTGTCCTGTGGGGATGGAAAGGCTCAGAAGGGGCTGGATATGGGAAGGGGACGTCTTTCAGCCCAGGTCTGCTGCTGTGGCCGAGCTCCCCACTCAGGGGCTGTGCAAAGGGCAGCTCGCTGCAGGTCAGGCTGATGAGATTTTTCTGGGTCTCTTCAGGACAAGACAGTGAAGGAATGGTTCCATCCCACGCAACTACACAGATTATTTTAATGCTACCCTGAGCTGTAAAGGGAGAGGACACAAAGCACTGTTACAGGCAAAGTACCAGGATATTAGAGAACAAGGCCATTTTTCTAGATATCAGGTAAAGCTGCAACCCCTCATGCCCAGCCTGGATGTTTCTGTGTAGGTAATGAACCGTTTACATGATTTAAACTCCCCAGGTCCCCAGGCTTGCCACCCATGACAGATTTCCCTGATATCTCCATAGCAATCTGCTGCAGAAGGATGGAGCTGGAAAGGACGTTCCTTTTTCCATGCAGCCCTGCTTGTTCCAAGTTCAGATTTCCATAAGCGTGCCTTTTAAATTGACGTGCATGCTGAATCTAAATGTATCATCTATAAAATTTGATGCTCTTTTTGACCGTGCGCGGTCACGAGAGAGAGAAACTCTGGGTGCAAGATTAGGGGAAAAAAAATAAATCAAACAGAATGAACCTCTAGAGGCTTACGGCATCAGCCACAGAGAAGAGATGATGAAACACTCTTTTCTGTGCTGTGTTTTCTGCAGCATGTTAGAGGGCAGCTGCTGCTTTAACCTGTGCAGTGCCTGGTAGTGCAGGGTCCCCAGTGTGGTGTGTCCGGAGCCGGAGGGCATGGGGTGAGCAGGAGGGGAGGGCTGCAGTTAGTGGTGCCCTGCTGGTGCCCTCGGCAGTCCCATGAAGGCACCTGAGCGCTGAGGAGGTGGGATATGATGGGGTGATGTGCTGGTTGCAAGCTGGATGGCCAGGGAGGAGTGGATGGGTAGGATGTCTGTGAAGAACCAAGACCAGAGTGGGAAAGATGTCAGGAAGAACAAGATTTGGGCAAAACCTGGGCTATTTTGTGCTTTTGGGGCACCCCAAATTTCCCCAAGCAGAAAGCAAGAACTGCACAAGGACACAAACCTCCACCCTAGCTCTGCACACGATGCAATGGTTAACCAGGCAACACCATGGCTTGCAGAGCCATCTACTGACAGAAAGATGCAGGACAAGGGATTTTTATTTTATTTTATTTTTTTTCCTTAAAAGCAGATTTTTTTCCCAACCTTGTCCATGCAATGGCGACGTTTCTTGGAGCAAAATTTCCTTCTGTGCAGGTCCTGCTCTGCCAGGTCAGACCCTTCACAGGCAGCTGGGAACATGTCCAAGCCCCAACACTTCTGTTTTACGCTAGAGTTTGTGTGGATGTGAACACACACAGCTTCTGCCTGACCTGAGCCTGCAAAACAGGCTGTGTTTATTCTACAGCAGCACCAACTTATTTGGTTGGGCACAAGTGTGTGAGTGGTGGGTTTAGGTTAGGTACAATACATGTTTTCAAAGTGCTCCATGCCTTTGGGGTGGAAACATGCCTTTTCTTTGAAAATATAAACAGACGCTGAGGTTCTTAGGTTTGCAGAGCTGAAGTTTTGTGGAAAGAAGCATTTTCAGTGATCTAGAAATAAATCTCTTGATCTCTACCACACTTCAGTAGTGGTAGAGAACACTATATTTCCCCAAAAAAACATTTTATTTGGTTTTCTGTCTCAAAGAAAGGTAAGAGCAGAATGACCTGCATGGCTTGGCAGTACCTGAAAGCAGTGAATTTTTTATCCCCGCAGGAAAACTGGAGATAACAAAAGAGGCCAAACTTCAGGATGCAAAGACCTTCATGAAATGGAGCTTCTGACCACAGCTGAGTTTCATCATCTATTCCCTTGGTCTGCTTTGGTGGCAAAAAGTGGCTGCCTTCCTTAGCAGATGGTTTGAGAGGCGATGGCTGCCACCCTGGTGACTGCCCCAGTTCTGCATCAGCGACACGTCTGCGGGTCGCCCGTCTCATCCCTGCTCCTGCTGCTTCCAGCCGCCTTCTGCTGCCAGTGCCCCGTGTCCACCTGCACCTAAAAGCCTCCTTCCTGGCAGGGCCCAGGATTCACAGCGTGGAGAACCGCTGGGGATTCGCACTGTGATGCTCTGGCGGAGGTGAAATGATGTCAGAAATTAAGATGGAACAAAGAGCAACCAGGCCCAAGAAGTTAATGGCTGTGATGGGCATTCCCCGAGGATCAGGGGAGAAGGGGAAAGCTTTTAGAAGGAAGGCAGCTGAGAGAGCTGCATATTCGTGTTGCTTTTGGTTTTCACAGTGGGGCAGGGTGGCAGAGTGCTGCGTACTGGTTAGCTCACACAGAAAGGAGGACATGAGATCGTGGTGTGCCTGCCTCAAAGGCTGCCCAAGGTGCAGAGCACACGTCTGACCTCTTCTCCTGGGCTTGCTTGGAAGAAATCTGAAGTTAAGGGCAGGAACTCTAACATGGGCAGCACTGCTTCTTAGGGTTTCCTTCACTATCAGTATTGATATTTGGCTGCCTTTAACACTGTAGGGAGAATCTCCCTGTCCAGAGGACACCCAGTTACCTTCAGAGCAGCACGGATGCTGGACATAATCGAATCTGGCCCTGTTTGTGTAGTTCATGGAAACTGGCTTTCGTATTAGCATATCTACACTTAGATGGCAGTGGCCGAATCCTATAAAGCAAATAAATATTTCAGTTCTGTGTTAGTACAGTGCAAACATAATTTTTTGTACTGGGGAGCCCAGAACTGGACACAGTACTCCAGGTGAGGCCTGACCAGGGCAGGGTAGAGGGGGAGGATCACCTCCCTTGACCTGCTGGCCACATTCCATTTAATGAACACCAGGATCCCATTAGCCCTCTTGGCCACCAGGGCATGCTGCTGGCTCATGGCCAATCTGTCATCCACCAGGACCTCCAGGTCCTTTTCCTCAGAGCTTCTCTCCAGCAGGTCCTTCCCCAGACTTTATTGATACATGTGGTTGTTCCTTCCCAGGTGCAGGACTCTGCACTTGCTCTTATTAAACCTCATTTGGTTTCTTCCTGCCCATCTCTCCAGCCTGTCCAGGTCTCGCTGAATGGCAGCACAGCCTTCTGGCATGTCAGCCACTCCTCCCAGCTTTGTGTCATCGGCGTACTTGCTGAGGGCAGACACTATTCCCTCATCAAGGTCGTTGATGAAGATGTTGAACAAGACCAGACCCAGCACCAACCCCTGGGGAACACCGCTAGTCACAGGTCTCCAGCCAGACTCTGCTCCGCCGATCACCACCCTCTGAGCTTGGCCAGTCAGCCAGTTCTCAACCCACCTCACTGTCCACTCCTCTATCCCACACTTCCTCAGCTTTTTAGCAGAATGTCATGGAAGACAGTATCAAAAGCCTTGCTGAAGTCAAGGTAGATGACATCCACGGCTCTCCCCCGTCTACCCGGCTGGTGAAGCTATCATAGAAGGCAATGAGGTTGGTCGAGCATGACTTCCCCTTGGTGAATTCATACTGACTACTCCTCATAACCTTCTTATCTTAACAATTGCTTGGAGATGGCATCCAGAACAAGCTGTTTCAACAGCTCTCCATGAGAGGAGAGGAGAGGAGAGGAGAGGAGAGGAGAGGAGAGGAGAGGAGAGGAGAGGAGAGGAGAGGAGAGGAGAGGAGAGGAGAGGAGAGGAGAGGAGAGGAGAGGAGAGGAGAGGAGAGGAGAGGAGAGGAGAGGAGAGGAGAGGAGAGGAGAGGAGAGGAGAGGAGAGGAGAGGAGAGGAGAGGAGAGGAGAGGAGAGGAGAGGAGAGGAGAGGAGAGGAGAGGAGAGGAGAGGAGAGGAGAGGAGAGGAGAGGAGAGGAGAGGAGGATAGGGTACTGAACTGTTAAAGCTCTTTACTGATTGGTTATTAATTCTAAATTATTCGTTTGATAGTTTTTAGTGATGTATATGAGTGTTTTGAACTGTTGGATTTTTTAACAAATATTTGTAGACAGGCCAGTTTGAATGGAGTTCCCTTGGGAATCTGTTCCACTGAGACTATTAAGAGTGTTTCTAATTTTCTTATTTTTCCGTTTGAAACTTTTGTACTATGCCTCAGTACATACCCATGCTTCTTGCTGAGTATGTAGATATTGCCAGAGTATCTAATGAAAGATTATTTCATTCTTATGGAGTAAAAAATCCCACCAGGAAAACTAATGTTAACTCTGCTGTCTAGGCCAAATTTAGATTAGCACAATTATATTCTGCCTACATAAATTTTTCCTGCAGGGGATAAAGTACACACTAGTCTTCATAGTCATTCAGTCTGCAGCATCACTGAGAATGTCAGCAAAGGTGCCAAAACAGGTAGTTATCAGGGAATCTGAAACAATCCCATATAATTTTTTTACTGAAAGTGGCTAAAAATGCCATTGTAATTCCTTTGCAAAAATAATGATTATAATGATTTTAACAAATTAGTTGTCTTTAAAAGTCTAACGGAAGGATGTCTGGAAATTGAGAATGGTAATTCAGTAATCATACTGAACTTGAATTATAAATCTCTCCTGCAGTTTGTGCTGTTATTTACATGAGCTTTCTGGTTTATTTTTAGGACACAGAAATTTTGATCACCTTTCCCAACAGGAAGAATCAGCACAGGAGAGGACGTTTTCCATAGAGAAGCCTATGCCACTGCTGTGGTGGGGATCTGAGTTATGATACTCTACAAAGTGGGGTGGACGTTGCGGCTAAATCTCTGCTGGTAAACTAGCAACAGGTTCTGTTCTGTACTCCTGAGGTCAACTATGTGGTGTGTTTGAATTGTTAACACAGAATAGCCCTTAATCCTCTAAATCAGGGAAACTGCATCCACACTGCCTGTGGGACATGGCACCTGTCCAGTGCTAACTCCAAAGCTGTGCATGGGAATCATATGAACAAATTTTGGATGTATCAAGCCAAAACTGAACCAGGCATCATTTCAGCAATTTTACAGAACAGAGAATAAAATTAATACCGTGAGCCATTGACCTAACTGTTCAGTTGACTACAGCAAGCATAACCTGTGGGATTAGGGGAAAGGAAAACCCTGTAATAACTGCTCAGATATTCAGGCAACAAGAAATGAGTGAAATCTGAAATATTCCTATTCAGATATTATATATTTCCAATTGTAGGTTGCGTAATCTATAGTAGCCCTACTCCAAAACACATGGGCATAAGCATAAAGCCACATCTGGTTTGTACTTGGGAATCCTGTAAGATCAAGAATCAGTGGAGATAGGATATCCAAATATAATAAATAATATAATAAAGTCACCAGAATAATTTAGAAAGCATTGATATGCTTCAAGCTAAATATCAAAAATGTATCCTTTAAAAGATATCTTTATTCAGGACTTTGATCTAATCAGTATATGAACATTACCACACTTTTTTGAATTAAAGTTATGTCCTTGATTCTGATCTATCTACTACTTATGGAAAAGAAATCACACGCACTCACACAATATATTCAGTGTTCTTACACTGCAAGAAGAATAACCAGTAGCTGTAAATTGCAGCTGCTGGGACTGCTTATTTAAAGTGTTGCACTTTCTTTTTCTCTCTTACTAGCAACCTCTTAGGAATTACTTTAGAACTACTTTATACAAAGACATGATTCACGGTAGTTAACTGCCAATCTGTAATAGAAATGTCTAGTATGTCAATTATTTCTAAAACATATTTTAAATTGTAAGTATGATCCAGTACCTAGAATTTAAGTTTTATATGTTTTTTATTCTTATTCTTATTATTTTAATGATAGAACTACATGGAATGTTTCCAAATAATGCACACTCTAAATAAGTAATTTCTGAATAAATGTTAAACTGTTTGAGAATAAGCCAGGCCTAGGTGCAGTACACTTCCAAAACATTCTTGTTTAAAATACGTATATTTTGCTGAACTGTAAAAGGAATAGATATCCTTGGCTATTGGTCTTACTCATCCTCATTTGTATTGGTGTAAACTTGGAGAACCTTCAGTAAAGTCAATAGACTGGAACTTGTACAAAACCTTAATATAAAACTGGGATAAGCAACAGCACTGACTTTATATTTCATGAAAAACTTATGCTTCAGTGATTATGGTTAATACATGCTCTTATGACAATGTGACAATTTGCAAAGATCGTGAACTGGGTATTTGACGTTCATATTTATTTCAAGCTTCATTTGTGGTGAAGGGCCATTAAGATTGGAGTTGATTAAAAAAGAAATAAAAAAAAAAAGAGAGAAAAAACGGACTAGGCTTTTACTCATAAAATTTGCAGTTAACTCTTACATTTTGTTGTTGTTGTTATTGTTTGAAGTGAATTGGATTCCGTGAAAATTTCATAAAGAGTGTTCCTTATATCCAAAGTGGAAATTTGATTTAAAGGAAAAACAAGCAAACAAACAAAAACCACACACACATAAAAACAAACAAACAAACAACCAGCACAGGTAGGACTTATACTTAAGCCCTTTGCTCTGTGTTTGTTTTTAATTCCAGATTGGTCATTTTGGGGAGTAAAAATTTCTTTATTTTCTTGTCTTTGTTCCACAAAGGCTTCCATAAAACATTTGGAAATGTCTCACTGTTACCTTATTAGCAAGCACGGGATGAGAATTCAACTACCAAAGTTGTCAGAAAATTGTATTCCTATGTTCCTTCCTTATTAAGGATGATTTCTTACCTATTCCATTTCAGAAATACACAAGTATTTACTTGGATTAAAAATTGCAATGCCCAAGCAGTAAGGTTTTATTGATAGCAAAGAATTTACTCCAGATTAACTAGTTGCTCATTGCGATGCTGTAGCTGATGGTCTCCATGGCTGGAAACTGCAGTTTTGATGTTCCCCTTTACAGTACTGTGAGTTTCATCAGAGCTCTAATTTCCTGATTTCAGTAGTATAAAAATAGCATGAGGATACAATGTAAGTTTTATAAGTTTATGGACCTTCAGATTCAAAAAAATAATTTCATTTCAATTTTTTATATATTTTCAAACATTGTTCATTTGGTGAAAGTCCATTTAAGCTGCATTAAAAAATATATTTTAGCATTTAAACTATATATTTACGGGGCTGATATTTAAATCCTGATGCTTAATTTTTAGTATGCCCTAGAGAAATCAAACCAACCAAAACTTGTTTAGTATGGCACACAATCTAGTTTCCGATTTATTCTTTATAAACCATTACAATTTAAATTGTTACTATTATCAGAGAAAAGCAGGGATTGAGCTACATGGTTTCTACATGATGCTGAAAATCTGTCTCTACTGTACACCACATATTTTCCAATTGAATAGGCAAAGGGAAAAAAATATTGCCTATATTTGGTAAAAGGCAGACATAATCCACATGTATTTATAATGTTTGACAGAATATTGTCTGGGAACAGAATCAGGTCTAGCAGATGTTGTATCAAGTCCTAGCTTTCCTCTTTTTGAACTTTACATACTCATTCCAGTCTGATAACCATTCTATCCAGCTTTGAGCTCAATATTCCAGACAGCATACAACAGTATGCAAGCTTTGCCTATACTGGAAGTATAAATACCAAAATCAATTTAAAGACAAATTATGTGTATTGCAAACTTGTTTTAAGTATATATACATATATATATATACAATGTATATACACATTCATCTGGCTACTTTTTTTTTTTTTCCCAATGAAATTGCTCACACAAGAGAATATAAACTTGGAAAAGGAAAGATATTAGGAGATTATTTTTATGTATCCATTAGAAATTACACTTTGAAACTACATCCAGAAGCACACAAGTATGCATAAATGTTATTAAAATTAATGAGGTTTAAATACATGATTCAAATGAGACATGCAGTTGCACATTTTCATGAGCTGAGATGGAGTTAATCTTCCTTCAGCTGGATTCCTTCAGCTAAATTTGCATTTAAAAATTTGCATTAAAATCAAAGAGGGTCTAAAATTGGATCATTAAATATTTAAAATATATATTTAAAAAGTGTTGCAGGAAATACCTAATTCCTAAATAAAATTAAACAACAACACCACCACAACAACAAAAGAACTTAGGTCATTTTAAAAATAGCTAAGCAGATTTGTCATGTCAAAACAATCCAAAGGAGGAGCATTAACTACAGTATGCAATTTTAAATACACCAATATTTCTGACAATTTTATTCCTTTTTTTTTTTTTTTTATTTGCAGGTTTGTGGATGGGAAGAGAGGAAGGTAGGAGAGAGGTAGGGAGGGAGGAAAGAAGAGAGGGAAGGAGAGATGGAAGTCTTTTATTTTTATTAATTTTATTTTTCACTTTTTTTTTTTTTTTAATAATAAGTTTGGAATTAATTGATCTCTAATTTTGTCCTGTGCATGGATAGTTTTGTAATTAATACTCTACTGATCTGTGAACGTTAATACATTATGATAACACACAGAAGAAAAGTATTCTTAATTCTAACCAAAAAGAGTAGTACCTAACCTTTCAGGGCACACAATTTGCCTATTTCTCAGGAACAGAAGATCTGTGTGTAGCCTATTTCAGACATAAAGTTGTTGTCTAACTATGCTCTAGAGCTTCTATGCAATAGAAGAAGAGAAAAAAATATCAGGATGATCAGCAGAAAAGAAGGCCTGTATTGTGAGAAGGCACAGAAAAAGAATAATCTGTTTAGCCTCACAGAGTTAAGAGTGGATGCAAATATAAGGTCCCTACCAAGAACATTCATTTCAGCAAGCTGTGTCCAGTGCCTGCACACAACAACGCCTGCTGAAAGGCACAAAGTGCTACTTAATCCCTCAGCCTCAACCAGAAGCTAGGGGTCTAGGGGAAAGCTGCATTGCACATGAAGGAATATTTCATTTTTCTGTTGGCCTATCCTGTTCTGTTGGAGTGCACATAATTGAACAAGGTCGCACTGCAGGGAGTGTTGCAACCTTTGTTGCCTCGTCCTTTGGTCCATCTCTCAGTCTTGCTCTGTAGATAGTTCTCGTTAGTGACATTCAGACCAGGTGGTATAATCCATCCTTTTACCTTACTTGGATGGCTGGAGAGGGACAAATAAGTGAATCACTGGAAAGAAAAAGTAAGCACTGTATATATTTAAAGGTCCTAATGACTTGGCCTGAAGGTAGGTACCTTTCTTTGATAGCCGTAGCTGCAGTGTGAGAGGAAATATATTTTGGTCCATTTATCCAATTTTGATTATATACATAGACAAATAAGAAATTCAAGCAAGCTTTTCTATCAACTATCACAAAACCAACAGATTTTAAGAGAAATATTGCAACCTTAAATGTTGAAAATAATTAATCCAGAAATGTCTTAGGTTATGAATATGTGGTGTAAAGGCATATATCTTCAGACATGTTTGTGTACTTTTAAACACTGCAAGAAAATGTGTAAATCAATGTTTGTATTTTTATATATATTTAATTTTCATGTTCTATTCCCAACCTTTTGCTCAGCTAGGATTTCATAGCTTCTGACTCCACATCTGCATAGCATTACAGTATCCAGTAACACATGTCCTTACAACTCATTTGGAGATTTTTCCAAATAGAAATTTTGGGCAAACTGTCTCCAAATAGCTATGGTTTAAATACAAACAATCTTAAAATACAAAAATGAAATCTGCAATAAACAACAGTATCTAGAAGCACTAGAAATTAATGTTATTCTAGTCAATGCTATTTCCATTTACTTCACTCTTTATAACAGTTTATTAAACACACTTTTTTTTTTTTTTTTTAAGATGGTTCCTGATCTCACGCTGGTCATTTTTGAGAGGAACTTTATTTTCAAAGGCTTGATAAATTGCACTTTATGAAAATTAGACCCATTCTAAGATCAGTCATTTTCTTAGATGGAGATCTAAGATTCCCACGCAATGTTATCCAGAAACATAGTTATAACACTGATCTGGGGACGAAGTCTTTTTTGCATTGCAAGATAAACCTCTCATAAAAAAGAATGCTAGAGAGAAGCAGCACAGCTGCCGCTGCCTCCATGGTTACGTCAGACAGGCTGATCTTCGCCCCTCTGCTATGTGCACGGATTGTGTGGAGAGGGGAAGGATCCCTTTCTATCCCAGCTATCCCAGCCTGGCCCAAAGCGGGAGGGAGGATGGCGGTGCTGGACCGTACCGTTGGTGCTGAGGAGTTTGCCCACAGTGATGAGCACGAACTCCTTGGAGATCTGCCCTGGGGCATTCATCTGGGCCAGGAGCTCGGCTAGCACAAAGCTGAAGTGGGAGCGGGCCAGAGCCACCAGGACGTCACTGGCAGCCCCCTTCATGTCTTCCATCACGCCATGAAAAAGAGGCTCAGGTGAATTGTCCCCCGGGAGACAGGCTGAGGCACTTGGACGGGCTGAACAGCTGCAGGTGCCGGCGCAGTGGCACAGAGACACTGTGGGGGCTCCTCCTTGGAGATCTTCAGAAGCCGCCTGGATGCGGTCTTGGGCAGCCTGCTCTGGGTGGCCCTGCTGGAGCAGGGCTTGGAGCAGGTGGACCCAGAGGGCCCTGCCAGCCTCAGCCATCCTGCGATCCCCTGATCTGCGAACCAGCCAGCACCGGCTACGGGGCTTCAGCTCGAGTGGACTTTGTGTGCTGGAGGCACTGGGGAGATGGCCCCTACTCCCCCACAACACAACATGGGGCTGGGCGGCTGCCACTTCTTGTCCCCTGGGGAAGGAAGGCAAGCAGCTCCCCAGCTGTTGCTCCCTGCCTAGCCCAGGCAGGCTTCTCCCCAGCCGCTTGATCCCTCAGGGTTACTGGGGAGCCTCTGTTGAGCCCCAAGGCCAGAAAAACCTGGCTGTGCTGCTCCGCATTTCCCTCAAATGCCTGGCAGGCTGCTCCCATCGCCTTCCAAGAGCACCATCCCACCTGGTCAGCTGTCAGGTCCCAGGACACCTCTGCTAGCAGCCGGTTGATGACACTGCACTGCAGGCAGCTGTCAGCTCCCCACAAGACGTTCTCCAGCTCGCAGTAAGTCTGCGCTCTGTCGCCCTGGGGACAGAGCACCATAGGGATCAGTTGCACTTGCTTTGCTCCTCTTGCCAGTGCGCCGCCAGCTGCCCGCCCTCGCTCTGCAGAGCCTAGGGATGTGCTGCTGGGGCTGGGAAGCTGCAATAGGGACACAAATCCCCTGGCCTCTGGGCTTGGGCAGCCATGGGACCTTGGCATGGGGCCCGGGCAAATGACTGCTCCTTGAGAAGCTCCAGACTGGGCACTGCCCTGTGCCAGGGCTTCTGGACGAGAAAACCAAGAGGGCAGAGGTGCCGCCAGGCACAGTCTCTCTGTGCTCCCCCAGGGAACCCCGCTGCATCATGGAGGAGAGCCCCCAGCTCACCTCCTCATCTTGCAGGCGCTCTAGCAGAGAAGTCGCAACAGTGGCAGAGGTCGGGGCCACTTCAGGGACAGGCCCTGTCACCCTGCCTCTGCCCTGGCGATGTTTACGTGTGGGCCAGCAACCCACACCTGGAAGGAAAGAACGGAGCAGGTGGCATCGGTGCTGCTGGCTGCAGGGGGCTGGAGCTGGTAGGGACGAGTCTCAGCCAGTTTGGAGAGAAATCTCCACAGGAGACGCAGCCCCAAGCAGCCTGCTGGGGAGGGTCCTGCTTCAGCCCCCAACATCCCTCCTGCTGCCCCTCACTGCTAAGGGCTCTCAGCCTCTCCATCGCAGCAGGATGTCCCCAGATAGACACAACGCTCTCTCTGGGTCCTCCTCCTACTGGCCCCACAAGCAACTGGGCCACAGCTGGCACCCACGGCAGAGGGATATAGGAGGGATACAGGAGGGATACGCTGTGACACCACCACCAGGGCCTGTTACCACTCAGAGGGCCGTCCCTTGCTCTTCGCTGAAGTAGACTTGAGGATGAAACTTGAAATACATCCTGGCAAACCTACCGTATCTTGGTCTGGTTGTCACCTTTCACCACTTCTCCACTGGGGTCCTAGACTCACAGAATGTCCTGAGTTGGAAAGGACCCACGAGGATCGCTGAGTCCAACTCCTGAGTCTCCAAAGTGTTATAAATGAGGTCTGAATTCAATCTGAATTTTGTAGTATTTATAAAACAAATATTTCTAAAAGGCATAAAAGGCAAGTAAACAGCGCTGGGTGTGCGGGGAGCCTACGCTCCACCAACACGCATACACAAACTTCAAACATTCTAAATATACAGAACATTGCTTTACATACTAAACCCGAGTATGCCTATACATACGTACAGTCAGGAAAGGTAACAAACAATCCTTTCAGTTCCATGACTTAACAGTCTCCATTTTCCATTCCTTCTGAACAATATGTCTCGGTTTAAGTTGTCAAGCAACTCAGTCTTCAGGCCTTATGTATCCCGTTCTTCCCAGATCGAAGAAAAGCATATCCATCTCCTTTTCAAGGCCAATAGGCCTGGATCAAACGGCACGTTCAGGTCAATAGGGGGCGGAACAGCAAAAGCCTTCGATGGCTGTAGCAGCAGAGGGGCCCATGGCGTAGCAGAAGGATCAGTAAAGGAGCCCGCAGCTCCCTGTCTGGCAAACCACATGTTTCTGACTGTGGTCCCACATGGATCTTTAAGGCCTCAGAGACTGCTCGCCAGGTGCCGAGCAATCCCACTGCAACCTTGTCGTTTTTAGTTGCAGAGTCCCACACCTTGACCTCAGTTTGGCCCCATATTTCAGGCTCATAATGTGTCCAATGTTAATAAGGAGAATAAGCTGTAAGGTTACCAGGACAGTCTTTGTTCCTAAGGACGTATGATTCCCCATAATGTGCAGCTGCTTACCAGCGAGAGGCAGTTATGTGCACGGCTCCGCTTTTCTCAGCTTGAGCTTCTCTCCAGCTCCGGTGCGCCCATTTCCAGCGACTTTCTGTGCGAGCTTCTCTGAGCAGTTTGCTGAGTTTGGCCGAACCCATCTTCACGAGGCAATCAAAATGCCTGTTCCCTTCCCGTCCTGGTCTCCATTCTGCCAGCCTGTTCCTCTTCACTCCTTTTTCCTGCTTCTTTATTGATGTAACTTCATCATGTTGCATTTTTTTTTTTTCTCTTTTTCTTCTTTCTTGAGGGCAGGCTCCCCTCTTATACCCTTCTCTTCTTTTCTTCTGTTCTTTTCAAAACAACTTTTCATTGGTCAAACAGCTTTGAATGTAACAACAACAGCAAACACCCAGAAACATCCATGCCTTAACATGGAACCAGCTGGAGAACAAGAAACCAGAGACTGCATGGAGTCTCCTGAACCACCCTTGTTCCCTCTAAACTCTTGTATATTCCTGATGGCCTCATGGTTAAGAATCTAATGTTATCCCCTCTCCACTATGCGCATGCCCTCAGTTGCACGGGTGAAACAGGTCGGTAACGGCTCGGGGCTGGGACATGGAGCCGGTGGGAGTTGTGAGGAAGCTGCTCGGGGAGTTGTTGTGGGGGCTGCCGCTGTGTTGGCCGCCAGGAGCAGGGGAAGGCGGTGTTAGTTGTAAGGACTACAACTCCCAGCAGGCTTTTCGGCCGGAGCGCCTGTTGCTGTGTTGGGGCTCGCAGCGTTGCATGTTGGGAGTTGTAGTGCGCTACATGTATCCTGTGTACATGTATCCTGGCATTTCTTTCCTTTTGCTTGTTAACGTGCACTGTGTATCGGATGGATTATAATTGCTGGATTCTTTGTTTCCTCCTTTGCAGTTTGGTTTACAGACAATGAAACGTCACCCTGCATCTTTCAGTAAAAGGGGGGGAGACTGCTAATGAGGGAACAGCAAGAAAACCTACCAGCAAAAAAAAGGGAACGGATGGAGAAAAAAGAAAACAAGCTCAAAAAAGAAAGGCAATAATTCTTTCGGGTCAAGTAAGTTAAAACATAACCAAAGAAAGAAAGAAGGATATTTGCCCACTTCTTTGGTGGACTTCACAGATTTCATATCTTTCATTAAAGGCAGTCCTCTTGAGAAAATATCCAGTGTGGACAGTTCCTTTGAGACCGTTGTGGTTTAACCTTGGTAGGCAGCTCAGCCACACACAGCTGCTTGCTCCTTCCACCACAGTGGGATGGGGATGATACAAAGGTACAAGCAAGAGAACTTGTGAGTTGAGATAAATATAGGGTAAAAGGTACATCAAAAGCTAAGCACCCAAACAAAGCAAAATAAGGAATTCACTCACAGCTTCCTGTTGGCCAGCAGATGTTGAGCTGTTTGCAGGACGGCTCCATCATGCAAAAGAGTTTCTTGGGAAGACAAATGCCGTACCCTCGCACACCCCATCTTCTTTCCCCCAGCTATTACTGCTGAGCACGATGCCATGTGGTATGGATTACCTGTTTGGTCAGCTGCAGTCAGCTGTCCTGGCTGTGTCCCCTCCCAGCCTCTTGCGTACCCCCAACCTTGCTGGCAGGGCAGTGTGAGAAGCAGAAAAAGCGTTGGTTCTGTGTAAGCAATCTTCAACAACAGCTAAAACCCAGTGTTATCCACAATGTCTCGGTCAGAAAATTAAAATATGGTGCTATATAAGCTGCTGGGAAGAAAACTAACACTGTCCCAGCCAAAACCATAAGAGATCCCCCTGCCTTAACTAGGGACTGTGGAAACCAGGGAGCAGGTGTGTGCTACCGTGTTTGGTCAGCAGAGGGAAGTGTTGCCTGATGGTTAACAAGAAGAGAAGCTGGCTGTAGTTTTGAAGACATGGATAGAGTCTGTATGAACAGAGTGATGAAATCTAAGTTCCTTTGGCTCAGGTGACATTTCTTCAGTCCTGGAAAATATTCTGCCCATATCTTAGGATTGACCTGGGCAGCTCACTGTTGGAAAGAGTTTGCTTAACAGCTTATCTTATGAGCAGCATGAGTTCAGTGGTTAGAGCTGGTTAGGCAAACATCTTGTGTGTTTCTTATTACGTGACCCATTCTTGGAATGGGAGGAACTAAGACGAATGAATCGCTTTCCTTAACCTGCTTGAGATGAATTACAGTGTCACAGTTCAGAAAGCCTTTTTTGTAGTCAGTAGTAACAGATGAATGTCAAGCATTGAAGTGCTTTCAAGTGCTTCTTATGGTGGGTTAATGTTAGCAAATAAATTGTTGCACAGCAGAGAATGTCTCAAAATTGCAACATTTTTAGTATATCTTTTTTTTTTTTTTTTTTTTTTCAGGGAGTCACTCAGACAGTCAAAAGGAAAAATAAGGAAGTTCTGACTATGTTTCCTTCACTTGATGCCTTCTGTGCTTGGAGGCTTTCTGATTTAAAAAACAAACAAACAAAAACCAAACTTTGCCTTTATTTTTGTTCCAGATCTATTTTGCCCCAACAAAGTGGGGGAAAAGGAGATTTTCAGAAATACCTAAACTTGTTGAAAGAGAGGTAAGAAATCATCTTTTTGAGAGAAAAAGGAATTTGGTTTACCCAGTTGTTCTGTGCCATTTTCGGAGGATTGCACCTGGGAGCATCACACTTAGAAAAACTTGGAAGAGAGCGTGGATGCAAAATCAAAGAGGGAGATATTGACAGTGGACAAGCAAGTGTTGTTGAAAGTATCCAGACCCATTTTAGCTACTTCTACAGAAGTAGCAGGACTAAGGAGGTATTCTTAACAGCTCCTTTAATAAGTGTTATACTTATTTAGGAGGGTTTATGTTTGTTGGCAGCTATTTATTTTGTTATAATTTTATGATAGAGGCAGGAGCAATGAGCTAAATTTTCTTAAATTCTAATTCGTTTTGTGACTGTTGAAGTTAATTCAAAGAGAAGTCAAAGGGGAAAAAAAAATGTTAGGCCATAACTTGAAGTCTTTTTATGTCATGGAAACAGTTGTTTGTGACTAAGATTTTTTGTGTGGGTTGGTATACCATACCCTTATGAATATCAGGCCTAAACCTGTATGCTGCTTTTTTGGTCTTCCAGTATATCAAGATGTGAACATGAACAGCTATTTTTTTTTTTTTTTTTTTTTTTTTTTATGCTTCACTTTTGATGTGTCAGGTCTGATTTCTGACTTGCCAAACTCCTCCTGCACCTCCATATCAGATGTGTGTAAACTGTGACAGTTTGATGTATATAACAGGAAGATACTTGGACTTTAGCAAAGTATTTGACATTGTTTCCTACAGTAAACAACTGACAGGCCTGTAATTCCCTGGATCCTTCTTCTTGTGCTTTTTGTAGACAGGCATCATGTTTACTAACCTTCAGTTAGTAAATTTTGGAATTCCATTTTGGAAAAGAATCTGGGACAGCTTTTCTTCCTGTCTTGATACTTTTACTTCACTGATAGCAATTGGGCTAAACTGAGTTTAGTTTCTCCCCAGAGAATTCATTAGTATTTTTGTTTGTTTGTTTCTGTTTTTTTTTTTTTTTTTTTTTTTTTTTTTTTTTTTTAAGAACTCCAAACACGTCATGCTTGCTTTCTCTTTTATAAAGGATGCTGAGACTTTTTGAGACCTTAAAGGTGCCCCCAGGGAAGCTGGGCGAGCTGAAGAATGTCCTGACCCTTCAGCTGGCAGAGAAACAAATGCTTGAGACAAATGAAAAGACTTTGATACAACTGCAGGTATGAAAGACATGGAAAGGAAGAAAATAGGTTTTGTGATGCTGCTGCTCAGTGCATTGTAACTTTTTATTAGAAGGACTGCTGGCTATGTCTGTGCTTCTGTGGAGCAGTAGTCCAGTGTCCACCATCACCCACTTTAGCTACAGAGCAGAGTATTTTTTTTCTTTTTCTTCTTTTTTGTTTTTTCAGTGACTTGGCTGATGCTGTGGAGAAGAGACACTAAGCTCTCAATGCTTTTTAAAGTACTATCAGGAGATGGAACCAATGTTAATTCTTTAAGTTAATTTCTTGTAGTTCTTGTTATATGTTTTTTTTTCTTTCTTTCTTTTTTTTTTTTTTTTCCCATTCTTCAGGACTGTTTGTGTAGGGACTTTTATGCTGTATATTAAACACAAAAGACTCACCATTTCTAAAGCAGATTTTGTTCTGTTTTTGTTTATATTTTATCTGAAGAAGAAATAACTGAAGCTGAGCAATCAGCAGAAGACATGGCAGAAACTATAAAGAGACTGCAGTTCAAAATCCAGACGCTCAAGAAACAGAGGAAGATGAAAAAAAGGCTCAGAAAGTATTGGCACTAGGTCTTGATGCATTCCTCTAAGGAGAAGGTGTTTCACGAGCTAGCGCACGTGAGCTGTTTCTGCAGAGAGTGTTGTATAAAGAAGGACTCATCAGCCTTTGAGAATGTGTCTTTTCATTTTTTCAAGTTCAGTTGCAAAATTTAAAAGTTCAGGTTTATTTATTTTTTCTATCTAGGTGTTCCAGGAAGGTGGCACTGGGGCACTCCACCTTCCAGAACTCCCGAAGTGCAGTTTACAGGCACCCACTTTGCAGGTGAGCATGGAATGTATTTTCAGAGGCAGCTTGGGTATGAGAGGGAAGGCAACAGCAAGTGCTTTTATAACTTAAACAGTGCCAGAGAGAAATTTATCTGAAAGTTTTTTTCCCTTTTCTTTCTCTTCATTCAGGGCTATGTAGTGAGCTTGTGCTTTAAAAACAAAACAAAACCCTAGAAAACATGCCACTTAAAGGAACACTTGTCTTTTCTTATGAGCCCTATGGTTCTAGAGAGCATGTAATCATTTCTGAAGTATACCTCTGTAGCTGTGATGGAAGGAACTTTGTTTCTTTCTGTGCCTTTGAATCTTTTATTTTTAGCGGAATCTAAATAGTCTGCATGATCTAAATGAGCTGAATCTAAATGAGTCTGCATGAATGTCTGATGTAGTGAAACTTCCGTTGAACTCAGTGTAATCATTTTTTTGATTTGTTGTCTATTTTTTTTTTTTTGAAGAAATTCTGAAGATAAAAAGTCAGAAGGGTCTTTTAAAGGATATGAGTGCTGTTCAGCAGTCAGCTGATATGGAGAACATGTTAACCCTCATTGAAAGTCACATGAGAAGGTGGACTTCCTTTGAGAGACCAAAATATATGGAGTCTCCTTTGAAGCAAAATGATGTATGCCAGTGCACTCACTCTATGTTAATGTAGAGCAGTGGGATGCTGGTCACAGAAATGGCACTTTGTTCCTAATGGCTTTACTGCTTTGACTGCGGAACATAAATCTGTATCTGCATTCTGGGACTCTAATGATATAAGAGATCAACAATCAATATTGATCAAGAATATTTTTTTGAGCCGTGATGGCTTCTAATGTTGGTATATACTGCCTTAGGAGAAGGGAGGGAGGTGGAACTTGGGTTTATTTGTGTATTTTTATATAGTAAGGTAACCCATTATATTTTGGCTTTTATATTGCATCTGTAAGTTGGTGAAAGCAGAACCTCTTAAACTAATATTTATTTTGGAGTTAAATCCTCTTTAAACCTGAAGCATGTAATAAAAATGTTTATCTAGTGCTCAGTTGCAAATCTCCATTTCAACTTTCACACCTTTTTAATAAAAAAAGAAATACAGGAGATTGTATAATTTTTATCCTATCTCCAGGAATTTTGTTTTATTCTTACATTTTCATATTTGCTGCTTCTCAAAAAGACATTCAAATGTTATTTATCTAGATGATTGGAGAAAGTGCTACAAGGCTTGGTCTATTCAGCCTAGAAAAGAGGAGGCTGAGGGGAGACCTCATTGCAGTCTACAGCTTCTTCATGAGAGGGTGGAGGGCAAGGCACCAATCTATTCTCTTTAGTCACCAGTGATAGGACCCACGGGAATGGTGTCAAGCTGAGGCAGGGGAAGTTTAGGCTGGACATCAGGAAGAGGTTCTTCACTGAGAGGGTGGTTGCACACTGGAACAGGCTTCCCAGTGAAGTAGTCATTGCACCAAGCCTGTTGGAGTTTAAGAAGTGTTCGGACTGTGCGCTTAGTCACGTGGTCTAAACTTTTGGGTAGACCTGTGCGGTGCTAGGAGTTGGACTCGATGGTCCTTATGGGTCCCTTCCACCTCGGGTTATTCTATGGTTCTATGACTGAAGGCAGGTATGTGATCAGGTGGTCTACCTGTGCAATATTTACTTTCAACATGAAAGTATTTCCAGGCATAGAGCTATAGGAACTACCCTTATGTAAATGTAGCCATGTACTCAAATGTGTCAGTGCTGCCTTTATGTATAGCTATACATGTACTGACAAAGCACTGTTGCGACACAGAGGCAAGCTTCCACTTCAATATGGTGAGAAGATGTGTGGGAGTTTTAAGAAAGGCAGACAGGCACATGTGATCAGAGAATGGGCTACTTTTTTATTTTTTATGTTTGGTGAAAGAAGACAAGGAGCAAAGACAGATTGATGCAGCATAGAGAGATGTTTTTTAAATGAGTTGGAACACATTTAAGAGGTAGAAAAGAGGATAAAGGTTGTGGCACTTCTGGAAAGCCTTAAGATTTTAACTCTTTTCTCTTATTTAAGAGAAAATACATTTTTATTGCTTCTCTCTCTCTCACAAACTATAGCTATGTTGTTTTGCATGGGTTGGTTTGGGTTCCCAGCAAAACTGGAAAGAAATAAAATGACCAAGGCAAGGCAGCTATTCCCATGTAGGATTTGTGGCTGTCATTCTCTCAGTATCTCCTGATGTACTGTCCCAAATCACAGCCTAAAATGTTGAAGGCTGAATCAACATACTACACATTACTAGTTAGTAGCTAGTAAGATAGTTCAGTTACACCTAGGCTTAAAAAAGTGGTAGTTAATTGGTGGTAAGGATTCCCTCCCCTCTCACCTTCCTGTGTTAGTTTTGATGGCAGATGTATGAGAAAGACTTCTTTGTGAACTTATCTATAACTGACCTGGCAGATGTTGCACAAAAGCTGGTGTAGAACAACAAGTTAAGCCTGAGATTTTCTGATCCCATCTTGCTGTTCTCTTCACATCCATCTTCCGAAGAAACAAGGGACTTGTGGGAGCTATTGCATTTTATGAAATTAGCAGTTATGAAATTACTAGTTACTGCTGCTTTTTCTGAGTGACCTTGCATGTGTTTTTCAGGAAGGTTTGTAAGGAAGATGTTGGTGCTCAACTGCTCCACGAAGCTGCAGATGCTGGAGAAAATGTTAAGATGGAGTTTTTCTGTGTCCTTCAGGGTAACACAGCACAGACCTGTTGTTTTCTGTGGTTCTTCCATCAGCACATCAGGACATTTATCTGGAAATCAATATTCTGGGGAGAAGTTTGTGTTTCTTCTGGTCTGACTGGTAGCTGCTGTTTATATGACTACATCTGAGATACACCCATGGCCCTGCTTACTGAATAAAATCCATGTATTTAAGAAAAGAAAGAAAGAAGCAAGCCTGTCTCCACCTCCTCCAAAGTAACTAAGGTTGCCATAATTACACAATGATTTATCTTCATGATAAATCAACGATTATCTTCATGATAGATAACACCTGGTGTGAATGTGTCAATCTATGTGATGAATGTGTGTATATGAAAATCTAAAGGTGTCTCTTCAGCTCTGTGTTGCTGGTTCATTCTCCAGTTTATAACACAGGTGCCACATTAGTGTGTCTTAAGCTGTCTTACTTCTCTTGGATCTTCATCCTACGGGTTTATGGAGCTGTGATGAACCAAGGGAATTGTTTCAGGAAGGAGGTGGTGGTAGATTCATGGTCAGACTTCAAAACTGTTATCACCCGTCCTCAGAGGCAGGTACATACATATACATGTTATTGCCTTTGTTTCTGTGAGCTTTGTGAATGGGGTGAGCTTTATCTGGGAAGTGCGTAGCCGGAGCGTGTGAAAACCATAAAGTGCAGCTGGACAACCCAGGTGGATGTGAGAGCAAAGCCCACTCTAGGGAGCATTCCTGAAGTAAGCTGACTAGTGACTATAGCCTAACCAAACTTACCAAACTTATCTGTGAAGTATATGCTATAACTGGTTGTAAGCATCCTGATCACACTGACTGCAGAATAACTTGCACAGCTTATGCAGAGACATATTTTACCTGCACTTATGGCACTTGACTGAGCTTTACCAGGATTCTTTTGTCTCTCTAGCCTTTGTACAGCCAGACAGTAAGAAAGAGCCTTAATGAGCCTGTGATGGGGCAGATACAGCTACAAGGTGAAGGATGGGTCCTCCTGGAGTCCAGAACAGGCAGTACTAAAATGAAGCTGGGAGAACTTTGCCTTAGTCCCCTCTGTCCACCATTATAAAACAGTTTCCGAGTTGCATTCATTTGTGGGTGCCTTCCCAACCCCAGGCTAGGAGACAGGCTCCTGTTGGTGTGGTCTCGCATCAGGTACTATGAGCACTGCCTGTTCTAGATCCTTGGCATGCTGTCTGGGACAGCCAGTGCTCCTAGGTCAGCAGCGCAGGAATCAGCACACGACAATGACGATCCCCAGGTTTGGATGTTGTTGCCATCCTGTCTAAGAGGATTTAAAAGTATTGACGTGCACTGACTGTGCTATTTCAACTCAGGGCAGAGAACAGGCATTGCTGCTATTTTGTTTACCAGAACATGTGCAGTCTAAACATGTTGATGTTGGTTACCAAATAACACGGTGTGGGTGTTATTTGGGGACAAACTGTTAGAAAATGTGGGTATTGAACAATGAATTCAGCAAGAGCTTCAAGAAACTGCCACCAGGCCTAGGTTATTGTGCCTTGGTTATATGAAGGCTTACTTCCATTGCTGCTTTCTGCTACTTTTGACACTCTGGAGAGCAATAGATGTTTCTGTTACTGGAACTGCCAAGTAAGATGTCCTAAAAAAATACACCCTGAAGCTCCAACCATTTGGTGGATCTTGGGGGTTACCTTTCAGTGAGTTTTGATTCCAGTGTGAAAGGTGTGTGTGTGGAAAGGGAGGGATGTTTAATTCTGTGTTTTTTCTCCCCATAATAATACAGATGACCTTGACCATTATACTAACGCACATGCGGTTTTCTACAAGGAGCCACAGGCTTACCAGGAGCTACTGGAAAACACAAATGCCATCAACTGGGGACAAATTTTTCAGATTCAAGGTATAGTCCTTAACTTGGTTTAAAGGAAACAGAATAGATGAACTTGTTGGTTTAAAAAGTCTTAATGGAGTGTGGATCCTGCCATTCTGCTCTGCATAAAGGTGTTTTGTACTTATACAAAACACAAGTTCTAAGCTATGGCTTTTGTAGGATTTTTGTTTGTGTTTTAATTTCATCCATATTGTATCCTATGTCACTATTTCAAGTTCTGCTTTCAATTATGTTGAGATATTTCATTGGCAGGAGGATGTATTTATTTATTTTTTTGCCACTTGTCATAGATTCTGTAGGCAAGAAACAGACTGAGCTGAGCAGTAATTAGAAGTCTAATGAGAGCCTGTGCTTGGAAGTTGAACCCAGATACTGCTGTCTGCTGAAGCCTCACCTCAAGCACTTTGCGCAGTTTTAGGCGGCACGGTATCAGAAAGGCATAAAACTATTAGGGTCCAAGGGAGGGCTACAAAGATGGTGAAGTGTCTGGAGGGGAAGATTCCTGAGGAGTGACTGAGGTGCATTGGTTTGTTCAGCCCAGAGCAGAGCAGGCTGAGGGGAGGCCTCATGGCGGCCTGCAGCTCCCTCATGAGGGGAGCGGAGGGGCAGGCGCTGAGCTCTGCTCTGGGGACAGCGACAGGACCCGAGGGGACGGCATGGAGCTGGGACAGGGCAGGGTCAGGCTGGGGGTGAGGGAAAGGTTCTGCACCCAGAGGTGGTCGGGCACTGGGACAGGATCCCCAGGGCGGTGGTCACAGCACTGAGCCTGCTGGAGTTCAAGAAGCATTGGGACGATGCTCTCAGACATAGGGTCTGGTTTTGGGTGGTGCTGTGTGGAGCCAGGAGTTGGACCTGATGATCCTTGTGGGTCCCTTCCAACTCAGGATATTGTATGATTCTACAACTCTATATTTCTTTAGAATATCTATATTATGTATTTCACAAATATATATGTGTTCTATAATTTTGGAGATCTCAGGTACATGGCTAGTTCTCTAAAAAGTGTAATAGTGGACTTCATTTACAAAAAAAAAAAAAAAAAAATAATAAATAAATCTTTTTAAAGTGCCTCAGTGTTTATCTTTGTAAACACAGGGCTACAGGATGGAATCTGGAATATCCAGAGCTGTTGCTTTATCTAAGCAGGTAGATGTGAAAGCATCCTCCTTCCAGATGGTTATCCACTCAGACCCAGACACGCTGCCAGATGTCAAACTTCAGTATGTCTAAGGACACCATATCATTTATCAATGTAATTACAACATATTTATAGAAAGTATATTTACATAACAAATAATAGGAAGACTGCTAGGCTTTCTCTGTGACTGGGTTAAAAATCTGACCAAGGAATTACTTGCTAAGGAAGTAATTCAAAACTTAAAACTTACCAACGTCATTCTTTAATGTCTATGACTTTTACAGGTTTATATTTCAGATTTGTCCCCATCCACTCCTCTCTGGATGTATACATGAGCTCCACAGGCCTCCTTTCCTGTGTCAAAGCTCCTTAGATTTGGCAGATAGGTCTGGGATTCCCACAAAATTTGTTTTTCACAAGAGTGCTTTTCACAACTGCTTGAAACTTTACATTTCCTCTGCCAGTGAGCTTTGTCTGACAACAGAGCAGAAGAGCATGGGAATCAGAGGCTCCTTTTTTTCCTGGGATAAATTTCTCAGTAGTGGATTCAAAATGCAGAGAGACTCTATTGGTCTTGTAAGACAAGCGATTGGAAATCAAATCCTTTTCACTCCTCTGTGCCAACCGTATGACACTGGGGCTACTTGTCAGCCGAAACAGCTGGGTGAGAGCCTCTGAAGCTGGTAAAAGTTCAAATAATATGAGCTTTGGCTTCTTTAGGTACGAAGCTTCACACATTACCCAACTAGTTGGCTTGCTGCTTTACTTCCTTGCATCTTTTGGCATCACTAACAGTGTAGTCCAAGGGGCTAACTAACAGGGACACAGGTGAATTGGGAAAGGCAAATACTTGGTAAAGGTAAAATGTACATAGACCTTTGGAAGGGTCAGAGTTGATACTGGCTTGATGCCTGCAGGTCAGAGAGAATTTAATGCTTAGGCACATCCTTGGGCTAATTACAGTGTACCTGACAGAATGTTACTAATGGAAGTTACAGTCTGCAGCAGATCTTTTGCATGAGAGATTTTGAAATACCAGCAGTTCCCAGGCTAAAATTATGAAATTTTCTAAAATGAAAAGAAAAAAGTGGTTTGAGACATTTAATTTTTATAAAATTCAAATGTTCCATTACTATTTTAGCTTTTTGCATTTCATATTGCATTAAATATGAGAATGTCACTTGTATGTGCAGTGCAATTTGAAACAACATGCTGTGTACATGAGTCACTCACACACGTGGCTGGCAGATACGGTTTCAGAAACCCCAGCTATGACTGTACTTCATCAATTTTTTAAAACTGAGTATATTTTTTGAGCAAAGTGGGTGATTCCTGGCTGGAGAGACCTAGTGGAATACGAGAAAATTTCCACAAGACCATAGGAAATTAAGAACTGTAGGAAACCATAGTGTTATGTTAGTGTGTGAGCAGGTGCACAGATGCTTATCCTCATGACTCAAAGGAAGATAGGGGCTTAAGGCAGCCTAGTATTTTAGGATATTTTAACATAATATTATAATTCTTATCTTTCTCAAGTTCAGGTGAGTTCTGCCATTGCATTTGATAGATCCAGGTCTCTACCTCTAGATTCTACCTTGTTCATCCCAATTACACCATTTTTACAGAAGCTTTGGAGATCTTATAGAAAGTGAGAATAATTTCTAGGTACCTACATCCAGTGTTTGTTTGATCCGAAGACAGAAACAAAGCATTTGATAAACAACAGTAAAACCTCAGCAAAAAGCTTGAGGTGATCATACAATGTAGGACCCAGCCATACGAGAGTTTCAGGTTGTCTAAGGAAATAAAGGTCATGGAGGAAAAAGCAGGGTGAGTTCAGACAAGACCAGTGACATTTCAATTGAAAAGCCTCAATGCACAGCCGATGCAGGGAGGTCACTGAAACATGAATATGAGCTTTGCTGCTTCTTGTCTTCAGAAAGGTGTTGATGAGAAGAACTTGAAATTCTACTGGAAGTGGATTTATCTGCTCTGTCTACTCCTAGAAGTATTTCCAATTGAAGGAATAGCATGTGGAGCCATCTGGTATGTGAAGAGACAATGGCTTTTCTTCTACAAAAGAAAAAGTAACATCCTGAGCCTGCAGACACAGCACTGGGGCAGGCTGTGGCCACAGTTTAGGCATTTTGATGTCCTTGCCAGAAATTCTCAGAGACATACATGTTCTGCTTCTCCATAACCCCTTCTTTTTTTTGGTCAACCTTTGTATATTAATCCCCAAGTGATGTATATTGTTTATAACTGCGGTGATCACTTTTAATTGCCAAAAATATTTTTGAGAGAAATCAAAAATTATATGGTGATATAATAAAAGAGTATCTATAGTAAAGTGAATGAACTGTGTAGGATTTGATATTTTCCTTCTATTGCACTTTCAGGTGGTGTTCAGTTTAATACATGTTGTTCTGTCCCTGGCTTAAGTTTAGAGAGCACCACCACAAATGTTCATTGTCTGCACAGTGGGACAATAGGAAGACAAAAATTTTGCATACACAATGTGTTGTAGGGTCCCTTCTGATCTGTGATGAGCAGGTTTCCAATGGTGTATAAAGACTTAGGTTTGGGGAAAATTCTTTCTGCAGTGTCTGTTCCAAAACCTTTTTATGTTTCATTGCCAATAGAAGAGGGAGGAAAAGCAACAAGCACACAGTTAGATGTGTTTCACTCACATTTGGTGAGAGAAAGATCTCCTATGCACCCCAAGCAATGGTGTTCATTGCACCAGCACTTTGCTGAAGTGCCCAGGCATTGCTGGATGGCAGCTGAAGGACATTGGGCCTGGACCAAGAGTACTTCTTAACTCCCAGACTGCCTCCTGGGAGAGAGCAGAAGGGGAACCTTGGAGAAGTATTGACCTGGGGTTGTGTTGACTCTCCATCAGTTTTTACTTCCTTTTACTATCACCAGGAGGTGTGAGCCCTCTGCCAGCTGAAATTTGCAAACCGTGTTTATGCAATGTTTAATAGAAAGTCAGAAGGTGTATTACAAAAGCAACAGATATTTGCTATGGTTGCATGGTTTATTTACTGAGGTTATCCAGTTACGGAATATTCAGGAATAACCTTTACAGTCATCTGGACTCGAGTCAACTTGGATTAAGGTTTTTCCTTAGAAGTAATCTGCCATAAGGAATAAACAACTCTGTTTTCTTTGCAAATGGTAGTCTGTGGCAGACTTATAGGATACATTTATATTTGTGAAATAAATTTGTGGGACTGTTTAATTTACTCTTAGCATTTTAAGCCTTCCATCATTGTAGGAAGGTAAAGAGAAAACAACAGGGAAGAGGGAGGGAGTAAATTAAAGAAGAAATTTCCACTTTACAGATGCAAGTGTCACATGCTGGAGGGAGAGTTTCTATTTTTTCTCAGTGTGAGACATGGTCAGAGAGCCCATGTGTTTGAAAGCAGTGAACCCAAACTATCCAAGGTGATTGGGCAGACCAACAGAGTAAGTACTGTCATGATTATACCTGTGGGTCTTTTTGGTGGACATTGCATGCGGATGAATACCCTGATTTGAGTACAACTGAATTCTCCCTTATTCTGAAGTGTGTGGGTCTTGCTACAGTTTTCGTCATGATGATCTTGCAAACACCAACCTACTGTACCATAATTCATGAACAGTCTGGGATTGCCATCTTTCTGATCCCATCCACCTTATAAACTAGAAAAGACCTAGAGATGGAGATTTAGTTTCTCCATGTCTGGTGCCAACACCTGGCAAAAAGCCTTCAGCATCCTCAAATAAACAGTCAAATGATGGCCATCGTACATCTCAGAGATGATTTAGTCCATTAAATCAGTTTAATAAACATTAAACTAGTCGGCTTTGATGTTATATTGGGATGCAGTGGGCTAAATGTTGCAGTGGTAGCTTTCACGTGTGTGTTGGTGAACTGGAAGGCTGATCTAGGGCTAGAGCTGCCAGCAGATGGCGTGACACAGTCGTGAGATGAAGAATTGCTGTAAGCTGAACTGAGCACTTCATGCTGTAGTTTGGGTGTTTAGCACCTCTCCTAACTAGCTCCAGCTCCCTCATTTGCTGGTACTAATATGTCACAGCAAGACATTAAGGACACTAAGGGGCCATATTGAGGTTTCACGTGAGATGTATGTGTTGGACAAGCAAATCAGAATGTACCTTTTAGGGGTTAATAATAAGGCTTGTGATCGTCATGGATTGGACATGCAGTGAAATGAGGGTACTTTGGTGCCCTGAGAGTGTATAAAAAGTCTGAATTATGGAGTCTAGGTTGGGCACCCTCAGTCAGTGCTTGGTCGTGTAATGAACAGGGGCCAGTTTTGCTCATGAAAAAAAATCATAATTTTGTCTCTAATCTCCAAAATGGAAAGAAATAGTGTTTAAACTGAGTTTTGTTGTTGTTGCTGTGTTTTATTTTTTTCTTTCAGAAATGTTAGAGATAGAAAAAGAAAATTAGTCTTGGAAGTCCATCTTTGAAGATAAATACATGGAAAAGCCTCAGCTAACAGGTTTATGGAGGTCATGTCTATCTGTATCTACAAAGGTGGTTAGATAAAATTGGTTGTTACATAAATAAAAAAGCGCACTCTCAGGAAAACCCAGTGCAGTTGTATCACCTTCCACTTCTTCATGCACTGTGATCATGCCTTCAATTATCACTTTCTTTCTATGCCTTCAGAATCGTTATAAGATAAATGCAAGGTTTCTTGTTACATTGGATTTCTTATATTACAGAAGTATATGTGTTTTATTTAAAAGCTAATATGAGAAAAAAATGAAAACATCTGATTTGTTTGGAGTACTTTGATGAAATGAGAATGAAATGTGCTCAATGACTGTTAATACTTGTTCTGTAGAGATTTCCTTTTTCAAACCTTGCCTTTGGTGGAACCTGCCCCATATTTTCATATATAAGTTAACATTTACAATTCAGGGGCAGAGAAAGAAAGAGAGTCTATTATTTAGCCCAGTTTAGGTCATCTATTAGGTTGATCCCATGTCATCAATTAAGCGTGGGCTTCTGGTCCACAGGAAATGCCCTCCCTCAGTAAATAAAAAATAAAACACCACCACTTTCATTTGGACGTGAAGACCTTTATTAAGACGTAATGTTGTGAATGATTTTGGCCAAAGGATTAAGAAGGATTAAGAAATCATGAAAATGTCATATATTTTTCAAGTCAAATTTATACTGATTTGAGCCCTATGAACGTGCTACAGCACAGATTTTATACGGCTTGGGGATAATGTTAAATGAAATAGCAGGGTTGAGGTCCAGGTCTGAGGCGGAAACTCCTGGGGGAGGGTGGAAGGTGAACCTCTGTAGGAGGCTGGTGAAGAAGAGGAAGAGCTCCATTTTGGCAAGAGTCTCACCAGCACAGATCCTCCGCCCTGAAATGAAATGCAGAATGGACCATAAGATGCAGTGTGACATGCTTCTTCCATGGCTGGAAGAAATAAAAAACAGCTTTTTTTTTTTTTTTTTCTTAAAAAAAGCAGCTTTTATTCTGAGGAAGAACAGTGTCTTGAAATGTCATGTCCCCAGTATAAAAGAAAAAAGTAGCACTCAAAAGTGCACAAGAGCCTGAGAGAGGATACTCAGTCTTCACAGATATGATTATAAAGCCAACTAATTCTTTTATTTTCTTTTCCTAAAAATGGGCTGGTTATATGTTTGTATTGTATATGTTTGTATTTTGGGATAAATATATGCAAATGCAATCTGAATTTCTGAACTTCTTAATACTGGTTTTCAACAAAATATGCTTTTTCCCCCCACACTATTTGGGATTGGTTCAGTTTTTGGTTCCCAGGCTAACTTTGGCTGTTTTTGTCTTGACTTTGTCTAGTGTAGCCTAGTCACTATTTTATTTTTATTTTTATTTTTAATTTTTATTTTTATTACACTTTATCAAAAAAGACCTTGGAAACACATATGTTGGCTAGTGTGGGACTGAGCAGGGAGGTGGTGGAGATATTCTATGGAACCCCTGATATAAGGCTTTCTCCAAAACCACCATGCATATATATTTTTTTTCTCAATCCTGGACAAATTCATACGTTTATAAACTTCCTTAATCAAAGCGTGACTTGATTAAGGCGTGATTTGAATCAAGGCCGGAACTAACAAAGGCGTGAAGTGAAATTTGATTTTAACTCCCTTGCTTGACTGAAAGTGGAAAACAAGGTGCTAAGGCATGGCTATACTATGAACTGAGCATTTCAGAGAATGTCCAGACCTGATGCTTCCTGGATGTGATTTCAGCTGGGAGATTTAGACATAAGTCTGAAAAATAGGGCTTGTGAATTGGCAATATCATAAATTATTTTATGAAAAAAATTGATTTTACTATATGTGTATGTTGAGTATGATAAGGAAAAAACATATTGAAATGTCACAAACAACTAAATATAACACAAATAAGGTCCATAAAAAGTGCAGAGTATTATGGGTATGTTGGCCAGGGACTGATGTATAGGAACTTAACAATGACAGAGCCTGAAAAACAGGAGAGATGCCTTAGAAGGTGCAGTCATTGTGAAGGTAGGAATCTCTCATGCTTTGGAAAATGATACAGGTGTGTAAGCTTAGGTGAACATCACTCTCTGTGGGAAACTCAAAGGCAACCCCTTTACATTCACTGATATTAAAGAGAACTTGGGTATTTATATAATACAACCCTTCTCTTTTGGCACAGGATATGAAAATTTGTTTGGCTGATACTGCTGAGGACTTTTTGAATGGGACTTAAAAAGGGCCAGAAACGAGGATGCCCAGGTCATAGAGCAGAAATGTCATACCTAAACTATCATGGAATCTTCTGAAAGCCTTCCTCACATTTAAAAAGACACTACAAATTCTGTTTTATAATCACTGAATACAGGTAAACTGATAACAACCAAAGGCTGAAAGAATTAGTAGACATTCTCTCTATTATCAGAAATGCACCCTGAGAAATGAGTTGTGAAATGGACCCATGAAAAAGGCAGTGTAGGGAGGTCAGGCTTCAATAATGAAGAACCACTAGTCTGAATTGCCTAAGACTGGTACTTGCAGCAGTATAAATAGAAAACAGAAGGTACCTGCTGAAAATGGCATGAAAGCATCTTTCTTCACAAACTTTCCCTTGGAGTCAAGAAAGTGTTCAGGATAGAACATCTCTGGTTTCTCCCACTGGGATTTATCTTGCAGGACAGAGATCAGCAAGGGGATGATGTAGGTTCCCTGCAAAACAAGACAGTGGAGTTATTCTGTGCAAAAATAGTTTGTTGGCAGTAATGACAATAAGATTTTAATGTGAAGAAATCAGCCTGGACAAAGAGATTATTCTGGCTTCCATTGTGTGACATCATAGAAATGTTCATATATATCACATTAACCAGGTTTGAGATTGGAGAAATGCTAAAAGAAGCAGTCCTGTAAGCATCTCACCTTGGGAATGAAATAGTCTTTGAGAATGACATCTGTAGTAGTCTCATGAGGCAAATCCAATGGCAGGATACTAGCAAATCGTTGAACCTCATGGATAACAGCATCTGTATATGGCATTTGCGTTCGATGCTCGATTCGTGGAGGGTTTGACCCTATCACTTGCTCTATCTCTTCTTGAACCTTTCCTGATGAGGGAATACAATATAAGAAACAGACAAGGACTCTTTCACCCCTGAGACAGACTGGGCTTCACTCATGTAAAAGTATAAAAGACCTCAACTGAAAACCGTAAATTCTGTCAGTCTTTTTTTTTTCTTTTTTTTTTTTTTTTTCCAGAAATAATGGGAGGTGGACAGCTTTATGGTGTCTGATTATTTCTTTGCCACTAAGAAACCTGGATTTGGTTAATTTAAATGGATAATTTAAGAGTGCTCCCAATCCAGAGAAGGATAATAAAAAAAGAAAAAGAGAGAGATAGAGAGAAGAAAACCATATTTCCTTTTCCTTCACTTGTTACATTTTAATCATATTTTGGTGAATGTTTTCCAGGATTCTTTTTGATTTCCCTGTAAGTAGGAATTTTATTTATTTTTTATTATTTTTTTTATTTTTTGGCCTCTCTTCTGCCTGAAATTTCTTGTTCTGTGTCAAAAGCCCTGCTAGACTCCTAAAAACTCTGAAACATAAGCTGGACTGCAGATGTTAAATGAAGAACAATTCCCTGAATTGAAGAACAATTCAAGCATTTAAAGACCATGTACCATCCATTTAATGACTGTACAAGCATTTGGTGTGCCAACAGCATGTTTCTGAAAGAAATCTGGAACAATTCCATTGCCCAATGCACGACACCTCTGTTTTTCCAGCTAATGAGAACCTGGCCAACATGAAATCTATCTACTGATAGGCTGACCAATGTGCCCCTCACTGGGTGTCAACCGCAGGGCATAGTGACACTTGGATAATAATTAACTGAAAGTATTGGCTTTTTAAAACTTGGTGTGTTAATAGATATGTTGACCTTCAAGGGTCCTGTTCAGTTCCTGAGTATAAGAGCATCTGTCATAAAACCACTTACTCTGAATTTCAGGGTACTTGAGCATCAGCAGAAGGCTCCAGTTTAGTGTGGAGGAAATTGTCTCAAGGCCAGCAGTGAACAAATTGCTCACCAAACTTAGCAAGTTGTCATTATGGAAATACCCATTGGAAGTGGATTTCTCCTGAAAGGAGTGGATGAGGTAAAAAGATGAAAACTTAAAGCAAGGAAAAACTTAGGAAAATGCAATATAGATAGCTAAACTTTTACTAAAAGTATTTTTATTATTATTTTTTTTTAAGTGTGAAAGACAAATAGCTTTGGGCTTGTACCCAGAGAAGAGTTTTGAAAGAAGTTTTATGTTTTGCACGATCTCTGCCCTTACTGGGGCGAGCTGCAAAGAGAGCTGTTTTTCCTCTGAAAAAGGTAAGTAAGATATATAACAGCCCCCAAATAAGGATCCCACTAGAGCCCAGGCAGTGCTTTAATACATTATGTTTTTAAAATAGTCAGAAAAGCTAGGAAAACAGTCAGAGCAGATGGAAAGATATAGCTTTGGTAAACTGTACAAGTAAATAAAAGAAAAGAAATTAAGTTTAGAAGGATTTATGTTAGGACATACAGCTATAATTATTAGGACTCAAAGGAAATTGTAAATGTCTTCATATAACCACAAAAGTTTGAAGAAATGAAAAGAAGATTCAGTTACCTCCTGCTGTTTAACAAGGAAAGCATCAATAAAACTTCTCAGATCATTTTTGTCCAGAGTTTTGAGATGTTCTATAAAAGTAACTTTCACATAAGCCTGGAATTCATCTTTATTTTTGAGAAGAGTCTTGTTAGCCCTTAGGAGGAATCCAAGGTATGGAAAGATGTTGTACATCTACAAGAATGAAAAGCATTAGATAAAATTTACCAGCCAAAGGTCTGAAAACATTTTACAGGAACAAATGAATGATATCATGCCCATTTTGCAGATACAAAGACAAAGGCTTAAGATTAATATTTTCTTCTTTAGAACATGACTGGATGAATTCATGGTCGAAAATCCACAAAGGAAACCTCTCAGCCTCAAGTTACTGGAAGCTGAGAGACTATTTTGCAGGAGAAGTATAGATGTGACATAAACATCTGCCGCTGGCCAGTGGTGGGACAGATCTTTGGACTGATTGTGTAGCTCTTTGTATGTTCTTGACAACTTTTCCCTCCTTGCAGACCACCTCTACCATCAGTTGAAAGCAGCAAGTAACAGCAATAATTCAGACTACCACAGTTATTTCACATGCATTTTCTTTGTCTGGGTCACCACACAGGCATATATGGATCGTATTTCAAAATACGAGGAAGAAATTGGAGTAAAAAGCCGTGTTTTGCCACTGTTACAACAGTATAAATGGTGGTATGTTAAATCCTTGCTGTCTGGTGAATGGAACCAGAACTGCACAGATGTATACAGTGGGATCTGTGCAGCTGATGAAATGTCTAAAAATTGTGAAACTTCAAGTTTTTACAAAAAAGAACCTATACCACATACTAACTGAAATGTTGTCCAGCAAGTTTGTATTATCATTTTGTTTTGTTTTGTTTTGTTTTATTTTATTTGCTTCAGCCAGCTGTTCTGCTAACAGTTTTTCCTGTTTCAAAGCCCAAAGGGAGAGAAGTGAATCTGGTGTGTGGCAGCATTGCATGCAGTTAGCTGAGCATATTTATTACTCATTGAGACATTTCTGTGTAGCAGAAGCATGCAAAAATATATTCTGTATTCTTTTTGTACAGGTAGGCCATGAAATCTGTAGCTTCTCCCTGTCCCCATGCTCTGAGAAGGTGTCCTGTGTTGTCCTGTCACTAGACAGATCTCTGCTTTCTTCCTGAGATAAGAGTGTCTGGGACAAAAGCTATTTATGTTCCATGGTCATGACAGTTCTTTTCTGCCATGATTTTTGGAATTGGACCAAGGGAGGAGGAACAGCTCTAAAGAGCTTCCTGGAGAAGTGCTGCCTGAGGGACGGGGGAGCCGCCAGGGCTCCAGGCTGGACCTGGGGCCTCTGGGCCTGGCCCTGGGCAGCGCTGAGCAGAGCCTGGCTCTGGCCTCTCTGCACCTCCCTTCAGCTATCTACGGACATTGAAAAAGTCCCTCCCCAAGTCTTCTCTAGGCTAAAAAGTCACTGCTGTCTCCTGGCTAGAAAAATTTTCATGGTCTACATGTATATATACTGGAAGCTTAGACACCTGCCCTGGTGGTGTATCGTGACTGCTGCATTTACCAAGCTGAGAGGCAACCCAGTGCTCCCCTTTCCCTCAGAAGCAACAGCTTACAGGATTTAATTGCTTTTCTTAAAGACCAGTTCAGTGGGCATTTCCATCAGCATTGTTGCCAGAAAAACCAAGCAAACAAACTAACAAACAAAACCCACGAGCCTTGTTGTCTTCCCTTCTCAGGTGTTCCTTTCCTCATATCAAACTTGACTGTACCAACACAAGCATCCAAATTCCAGAACAATACACTGCACTGGGAAAGTGATCTCATAGAAAATCAAACTCCCTAATCTCTCTTGCCCGTTATCTTTTTATTTTATGTTATTTTATTTTACTATTTTTTCTCCTTACATCCATTTATGTTAGTACTCTGCAAACAATTCAGTCACAAGGGAGAAAATGGCTCAAAGCAAGGAAGATGGGAGAATAGTCTGATTTTATCAGTCTGGATTTCACACTCATCAAACTATAGTTTAAGTAGGTATTTGAGAGATTGGGGATTCGGTTGTGGGTTTTAAGATTGCCACATTTTCTCTTAAGCTTTGTTTTGGTCCAGGAAGTGCTTGTAAGCCTATTATCTCTCAGTATCTCAGATTTTTCTGTTTAATACAAAGAATAGACTACCCATGTTACTATGTTCCCATGGCATCCAGTAGAACAACAACATAAAAATGTTTACATTACCGTAACCAAAGGTTTCCCAGCAAGCCTCACGCTTTCATTGGTCAACTGTAGAAGTCTTATAAATCTGGAATCTTTGTAGTCGAATCGTTTTCCCAGTAATATTGACACAATTATGTTAGCAACTGCTGAATTAATTATTTTGCTAGCATCAAAGGGCTTTCCTACACAATGAACAAAGAAAGAGATTACCTTGTTTCAAGAGATGTAAATTTAATACTAATTATTGCTATTTATTTATTTTTGTTATTATTCATTTTCGTTATTAAAGAACCATACCAAACCAAAAGAAAAATGGCTCAGCCTGAGCTGTACAACAGATGAAGAACTTGAGGTTAACGCCAAGCCTTGTACTTGAGCCAAGTACAAGTACAAGCCAAGTACTTGAACAAAACTTTAGAGATCTGAAGAATGTCTCATCTACCCACCTTCTTGTGACCCAATGGTGTCTAACAGATACCCATACTCCTCCACGATGCGGTCCTCAATGGCCCTTTTTCCCATTCCAAAGTCTCGTAAGGTTGTGAGAGTAAATCTTCGCATCACTTTCCAGTTTTCACCATGGGCAAAAACAAGCCCTGACACAAAGAGAAGATTTCAATGCAGTAGCAGATTTGAAAAACCGAATTTGCAGACACATAATGTAGATAGTAATAGCAGTAACTTTTAAAACAGGTTAGATTACATCTGGATGAGGAAGAAAAACAACTTTTCTTTCAGGATGTTCAGACTTCAACAATAGTTTTTGTTGAAATAAAACAAAAACTGTTTAAAAGATATTAAAGATGTTTAAGCAAGAATAATATATATCTATGAGAGACACTTGTCACTGAGAGAGTATTGGAAATTCAAGTTCAAATTTCTAGTCATCATCCTTTGAAAGTGGGACTGAACTACTGAACTGAGATCCTGTGTCTCTGATGATTACAGTAAGCACTTGAATAGGCACAAATGTGTTTTAAATTTAGCCGAGGTTTTAAACCCTCCTAATCAGTTTTTCACTGGAGTTTTTACACACTAGCTAACTGACTACTTCAGTTATATTTTTATTTGAAAAAAAATAATAAAAAAAATATATATATATATATACATATACAAGCCTACATGCAAGCAATAATGTGATTAAAAGATGCAATTATGGAAATGCTTGGAGAATTATTCCTGAATTTGTCTGAGTGTCTTTGGAGAGATAAATATCATTTTCTGATGCAAAATTAAAATTGTTTGAACATGAAATTCTTATTTGGAAACCCATCTTTGAATACAATATTTCACTTATTAAAATAAATCCCCAGTCCTGTTTGTGTTCCATTCTAATGCCACATTTAGATTTTAAGAACACTATTCACCACTTGAAATGAGAAGCGGAATGCGATTTCAGGAAAAAGAGGTTCTATGGTAAGCTACAAACAACTAAAGTCCAGAATCATACCAGGAAAACTAGAATTGTTTCCCTGTCATGCATGCCATTGCTCCAGATCCTGAAAGTGGGGCTTTATCTGTTTTCTGTTATTACTGTGTGAATAACTATTTGGTTATAGTTTTCCATGTGTATTTCCAATGCCTTATATTGATTCAGATTCTAAGTGGCATGCTAGCTTTTTCTGTAGGAAATATGTTTTTTTAATAAGTCAAGTTGGATAGGAAAAATAAAACCAACTCACCATATCCTTTGGTCAAATCTTCAAAGATTGGGATTTTAGGTCTCTCTGCAAATGCATCTGCCTGGTTTACAAGAGCTTCTTTCACTGTCTCATACCCAGAAAGCACTACTATTTTCCTTTGTCCCATCTGAACACTGTAGACAGGACCATATTCTTCTGACAGCTGACAGAGGAAGATAACAGTGATTTAAAACTTGTACGGCCTACAAACAAATTAACCACCTTTTCAGTGCTACTTATCTTCCCATCCAGCCCCTAAGTTACAAAAATGTGAAATGTTTTAGGACAAAGAATGAGAATTAATGTAAATAGAGACATTATGATGATTCATGACTGAATAGAACAGTTAGGAGTGGAGCCTAGTGTTAACACCTGAAACCCCCAAACAATCAAAGACACTGAGAGTTTCCTCTGTGCCAACAGCTCTAACTTCCCTCAGAATCCCATGTAAATTCAATTTTTGACTCATTTTTTCACACTGATCTTTATGTTACTGAGTTTCTTTCATTTAGGCAGCTCCACACTCATAAACTAAACCTATGCAAACCTTTGTTACCATTACTATGTAAAAAATAACTGTTTCTGGGCCACGATCTAGCATCAGAAAAATTCTCACTTTTAGCATATGATTATGCTAAATACAACATGAATCTGTCTACAAAGAGGGTCTAAGAGACCCTGTTTTGTCTAGGGTGGTACCTTTTTAGCTTGGATTATTTTCACTTGACTCAATGTTCTTGATTTTCCTGACTGCACTTATTTTTTGGTGTGTTTTCACAGAGAATCAGAAGGCAACTATTTAGCATTGCTATGCACAGTAATCAACAGCTGGTAAGCAAGTGCAGCCAACTATATGAAATGACACAGCAGCAGTGACATGTGTCTGAATTAAGGGTAGCTTCTTTGATAATATTGTTATCCCAGACTAATGTAGCTGTAGCAGAAATTGATTTTTTCAAAGGGTGTTCTCCTCTAACAGCTTTCCACGATTTGCAGTGTTGATGCTCAGGGTGAATGTTTCATTTCAATGACTTCAGATTCATTTACACACTAAGTATATGAAAGATTTAAACCTTGAGCTAAGCTCAAGTTAGAGGACAAACTTTTCCCATTATAATAGATTTCCTAGATACTGCATCTGAGTGGTCTTTTGATCTGTGGTTGTGACATACATACAGACTTGTACGTTAGATATCCCTTTTAAAATCATCAGCAAAGAGATATATGAAATTTCAATGTCTAATAAATAAATGAATAATAATAAATAATAAAAAGAACCAGGTTCATAGAAGTCTTCTGACTCAAAATCAGGAGGGGCTACAGTAAATTAAGCTACAGTAAACTAAAGAAAGCACTAGAAAAAAAGCAAGAGATTTTTTTTTTTCTTTGGTTTGCTTAGACCTTTTCTGTATATTCTGGCAACTACAGTCCCTTATAGTTATCTTCAGGTTTTGGGGGAAGAAGGGAAGAAAGAAACATGACAGGGGCTGTTAAATCAGTGAAGACAGGAGGCTACAATCACAACCCTAGGCATATCGATCAATGGAAGGTAGATGGATTTATCCAAATCATTTTTGTCATTTTTTCATAAAATTACCACAAAAATAAAGTTAGGACTTGCTGTTAATTTGAGAGAAGTTTAAGGCTGAAACCCAAGCGCATGAAGTTGCAGTGAAGGGAGAAGGTGTTACAGTAAAGAACAAATCTTGCTGCATTCAGAGCTTCCTTCTCAAATAACTGTCTCCTTTCCCTTGCTATGGGTCATCTCTGAAGCAACATGTCAGGGAAAACTCTGATATCTTGGACTGTGGGGCTACATGTAATTACGTGACCAGTAGAAAAGATAATTGCTACCTGTAGATAAGTCTTGTAGGGTCTCTTCAAGTCAAACAAATGAAGATTTCCAATGATAGGTAATGCTCTTGGTCCTGGGGGAAGATTCTTTCTCTGGTTGCTATTCAAGAAACTTCCAATTTTCAAAATGATCAGAAAAGTCAGGATGAACACTAAACCCACGGTAGTGCTGCTGCTCCAGTCCATCTCAATTCAGCTGAGTATTTGCTACAGAAAAGAGAAAATGTGAACTCTGGATCTCTGTCTTCCTGCAAAATTTTGCTGTGAGAAACCCTAGTCCATAAGCCTCTTTCTCAGTGGAAGGTATTTCTTGAGGTTTGTGACTGGTTTATTCTCTTCCCCTGTGCTTGTTAATGAATTGTTGGTATGGTACGGAGGCAGGTAAATGCTAAACTTGTGTGACTGGGCGAGTGTGTATCTTTCAGTGTTCAAGAATGAAAGTCCAAGCCCTTGGACACCCACAGGTCATGAACCTGCTGTTTGGTATAACAGTCATAAATTCTGCATGCCCTGCAGGTTACTGATTAATTAGATTTTCGTCATTAGTTCAGGCACGGCCTTGATACCCTGAGCATTGAAATCAGAGAAAGATTATTTCTAAGTGCTTTTTCATTGGCATAACTTTGCTCCCCTTGGATTCATTGGGTATTTCAAATCACAGAGTCACAGAGTTGCTGAGATTGGAAAGGACCTCTGGGTTCATCAGGTCCGACCCACTTGCTCCAGCAGGGCCACCCAGAGTAGGTGCCCACCAACATGTCCAGGTGGCTGTTGGAGATGTCAAAAGAGGACATCATCCATAATGTCTCTGGACAACCTGTTCCAGTGCTCTGTCACTCTCAGAGTAAAGAAGTTTTTCCTCATGTTCAGCTGGAACATCCTGTGTTTCTGTCTGTGCCCTTTGCCTCTTGTCTTGTCTCTGGAGACCATCAAAAAGAGTCTGCCCCATTGTCCTGACACCCTCCTCCAAGATATTTGTATACATTGGTAAGATCCCCTCTCAGACTTCTCCTCTCCAGGCTAAGCAGGCTCAGCTCTCTCGGCCTTTCCTCACAAGATACTCCAGTCCCCAAACTGTCTCTGGAGCTCTGAATGAAGAGCTAGTAGCAGTGAATGAATGGCTGTGTGGTTCTTAACTGCCTGCTGGGTTAAACCACAACAGGACCCCAGAACTGGACACACTACTTACTCCACGTGTGGCCTCACCAATGCTGAGTACAGGGACAGTCTCCTCCCTCAACCTGCTGGTAATACTTTGCCTGATACAGCCATGGACACGATGATTCTTTGCTGTAATGGCATACTGCTGTCTCAAGTTTAACTTCATGAGGTCAAACTCTTGTCAAACTTAATGAGGTTCTTGTCAGCCTCATGATGACAAGGATGTCAGCCTTCCTCCAGCCTGCCCATGTCCCTCTGGGTGGCATTACAACCCTCTGGCATATCAGTCACCCTACCTTCTAGGTCCATCCATTCAGCCAGTTCACAGCCCACCTCACTGTCTGCTCATCCAGCCCCTACTTTATCACCTTCTCTATGGAGATCTTATGGCAAACAGTGTCAAAAGCTTTACTGAAGTCCAGGAAGATTACATAAATTTGCAGATATTCTTGTGACTAAAAAGCTACAGCATGGTTCTTTATTAAAGAAGTTGGAAGGGCCTGAAGGGCACCAAGGAAGGACTGGTTTGCCCAGTTCCCAGTGGAAGCACAGCACTGGTTGTCTGTTCCAGACATAGGTACTTACTCAGAAGCCATTTCAGGTGCAAAAGAAGATCTTCCAGCTTTGAAGAATGACATTGGCAATGGTTTGATTTGAAATGGAGAATGATTTATTGTTTTTCTGTGTTTTTGTCATTCTCATCAGCATACATATAATTCTCTACATTTCTGTGTGTGTGTGTGTGTGCATTCATTCAGAACACTGGTGTCGCAACAAAATGTGTAATGGATCATTTTCACTGGGCAGTTTGGGTGCAGCTGCGATGGAGGTGTGGAAGGGGAGAGGACTTGCGTGTGTGATCTGTGCCGAACCCTGTGAGCTGTGGCCCAGAGTCCAACCTCAGCCTCTTTCCTTGAGGGCAACATGCAGTGGTGTAGGAATGGACTGAATGAAATGGACTTTGCTATCTCATCATGGGATTCATCCTCACAATGACCATCAGTTTGCCTGTTCAAGGGGTGGGTGAATGTCAGGACGGCTGCCTGCTATAATGGTGAGTGATATACCTCTTGCTGTGATTCAAGGTGTACTTGGACTAAACATCCCTTATCAGATTCAGAAGTACCAAACTTCCCACGTGGGACTAGAGACAGACTAAGATATTTCATCTGGGTTTTTCAGAGAAGGAAGATGAAAAAAACCCTAGGAACGTGGCACTGCACAGACCTCATGAGTCACTGGGGGAACGGTAAGCCCAGTAGTGTGAGAGATGTCCAGGTCTGAGGCGGAAACTCCTGGGGGAGGGTGGAAGGTGAACCTCTGTAGGAGTCTGGTGAAGAAGAGGAAGAGCTCCATTTTGGCAAGAGTCTCACCAGCACAGATCCTCCGTCCTGGAATGAAATGCAGAATGGACTGTAAGAGAGTCAGTGGGACATGCTTCTGTAGTTGTGGGGGTGAATTAAATTTAATTCACCCCTCTAGCGGGGTGAATTAAAAGTCCTGGTCCTTTGGTAAAGCTGGACCATTAAAGTTAGCAAGTGGAAGGAGAGGAGAGGAGAGGAGAGGAGAGGAGAGGAGAGGAGAGGAGAGGAGAGGAGAGGAGAGGAGAGGAGAGGAGAGGAGAGGAGAGGAGAGGAGAGGAGAGGAGAGGAGAGGAGAGGAGAGGAGAGGAGAGGAGAGGAGAGGAGAGGAGAGGAGAGGAGAGGAGAGGAGAGGAGAGGAGAGGAGAGGAGAGGAGAGGAGAGGAGAGGAGAGGTCAACTCCAGTGGGAAGGAAGGATTTCTGGATGCTCAGTTCCTTTCAGAGCCCTAAAAATGGAATAGAAGGTACCTGCTGAAAAAGGCATGAAGGCATCTTTCTTTACAAACTTCCCCTCCGAGTCGAGAAAGTGCTCAGGGTAGAAGGTGTCCGGTTTCTCCCACTGGGATTTGTCGCGCAGGACAGAAGTCAGCAAGGGGATGACGTAGGTTCCCTGCAAGCCAAGGCAGAGCAGTTACTACGTTGACAGTGGTGGTGGTGTGGCCATCAGAGTGATGACGAGTGTTGGAGCTGAATAAACACACTTTACCTGGGGAACTCCTGACAAAGTAAGAGTGTGTGAGAACCCTGCAGTAAGTGAGCATCCCTGGATGCCAGACTTGAAGGGTGGATGCACTGGGGACGGAGAGAAGGAAAGGAGTGCTGCTGGCATCTCACCTTAGGAATGAAATAGCCTTTGAGGGTGACATCTTCAGTAGTCTCATGAGGCAGGTTCAATGGCAGGATATTAGCAAACCTCTGAATTTCATGGATAACAGCATCTGTATATGGCATTTGAGTCCGATGCTCAGTTCGTGGGGGGTTTGATCCTAGCACTTGCTCTATCTCGTCTTGGACTTTTTCTGTGAAAGAAACATGGATCATACATAGACTGCTCGAACATCTCTTTATCTTGTTAGAATAATGGGATATGGAGAATTCACTTTTTAATTCAACCCTGTTTAGTCTGAAGTCACATTCAAGGTGACCCGATGAGAAGGAAGCCACTGAATGCCCAGTTTCCACTTACTCTGAATTTCAGGATACTTCATCATGAGCAGAAGGCCCCAGCGCAAAGTGGTGGATGTGGTATCTGTCCCAGCTGCAAACAGATTTCTCACAACTTCAGTTAAGTTTCCATTATCAAAAAAACCATTGTCCTTTCCATTCTCCTGGAGAAATGAAACAATAGTTTATCATCTGGTTAAAGATTCAAGAAGGTGGTTTTTCATCAGAGAACAGGAAAAAAAAGTCATATGCAAACCTCAGGGAGGAGTTAAAATTTTAAAGGAGAAGGTTTTGAAGTGATGCCTTGAGAAATCTGTAATAAGCTGAGTCTTGAAGCACCGAATGCCTGGACTGTCTCTACTGCCCACAAGAACACACAGTCAAGTCAGCAAGGTTAATTTCAGTAATAACAGGAATGACTGGGGCCACTCAAATAATTAAATCAAGTTTTTCTTTTCCTGGGTCATGGAGCAGAGCATATTACAGAATGAAATTTCTTAGGAAGAACAGATTTGCTGCCAGGGCTGGGTTTTCATGTGAGCTCAAGAGGTACTGGGGACTTGGCTTATTGTGATATTTCCTTTACCTGCCACTAGCACCAAAAAAAAAGGATCCTAGAAGATGGTTCTTGTTCCCCTGAGTTCCAGTGGCCAATATTTGCTACAGGCGTGGGCTGAAGCATCACCAGTCCATGCCTCTTGGAGCTGAGGGCTGGGTACAAACCCTGCTTCATTTTTACAAGACCTGTAGAACTAAAGTGTGTTTTTTTGTGGAAGCAGGTAAATAAAATTTTGTGTGAGGTGCCAACTGAAAACAAGAAATATGAGCTGAAGAGTCCTAGAGCTTTCCCAGGGTATGCGTATATGAAGGGGGACAATAGCTTATAAAAAAGAATCAGAAATGCTGGGGTACAGAACAGGATTTTAAATTACAAGTAAAGATTTCTTCTCATACTTTGCTCGGTTTTGTATTTTCCTTATAAATTAATGGGGACACAGGGAAGATGCTTGCCTGTGATCATTTTATCTTCTAGCTGAAATAATTGCAGTCTTTCAACTCGAGCACAGGTGTTAGTAGGACTTTAGCACATGCTAGATTTCTGATGAATACTTATTGAGCTGTAAAGACTTGAAAGGAAAGTGAAGAGATTTGAAGGAGCTGCTGGGATTCAATTACCTCTTGTTGTCTGACCAGGAAAGCGTCAATGAAGCTCCTCTGGTCATTTCTGTCCAGGACTTTAAGGTGTTCTATGAAAGTAGCCTTGATAAAAGCATTGACTTCTTTCATATTCTCAATAAAAGCTTTGTGGTCCTTCAGGAAGAATCCAAGGGCTGGGAACATATTGTACAGCTACAAGATGCAGAGATGAAGAGGAAGAAAAAGCAACTGCTAAGTAAATGTACTGCTGTTCAACAGTATGTATTAACAAAAGCCCGTACGGAAAAAAGGTGTATATTCATGATGCAAAACACCCTTTGTCCTCCTTCTCTGGCCAGCTATGTAAAATGGTTAAATTTATTCTCTCTTACACTATGTATTAATCACGTTAGCTGATGGTGGCCTAGAAATCCAATGTTTGCATGTCCTTGACACAGTTTTCTAGCTCTCCACTCCTAGAGAACTCATCCCTCCCTCTCCACATTGTTGAAATTGGATGTATCAAAACACAGTTACTATTTATGAGACAGTTACAGATATGTTCTTTTTTTTTTTTTATATATTGTTTGTATGGGAGATGGGGAATAATGATCAACTTCTATCACTTGGGGACATGCTCCTTGTATTTTATTGCATATTCTTCATGAAATGAGGAACTTGTAATCTCCAGGCTATGCTGCTCAGAGAAATTCATAAGTAGCACCAGAGGTCTTCTTTCTGCCATTTCAGAATGCATTTGTCATGTACAGATAAATGAATTGCAATGATAGAAGTGAGGTAGGTGTACTGTTAATGCTTTGTGTAGTGTGGTTTTGAAGAGCAACATTCAAAGAGTATGAATTACCGAAACTGATGGCCTTCCAAAAAGTCTGATATTTTCATACATCAATGACAGGAGTCTTTTGAATGTGGGGTCTTCATAGTCATACCGTTTTCCAAGCAATATGGATACAATGACATTAGCAACAGCAGCATTCATTATCAGAGTCATCTCAAGGGGCTTCCCTAGCATAGGAAAAGGTGGTGCAAACAACATGGTGAATGGTTATTGTAATTATTTAAAATATTACAATAGCACGCAGAGGCTTTGTGAAAGTCCGGGATACAATAGGCACAGAGTTTTCAGGATGAAAGTTTCCCCCACCTCCTGGTTCACAAGTCACCAAAAGCTTTTAAGACAGACCTGAGACTGAAAGCAAGTTTTTGTGCTCCTCTCCATTTTCTTCAAGACCATTGTGGTCCTGGTCTTTATGGCCCTTCCCCAGTTCTGCTCTACTTGGTCATACATGGTCTTAAAGTTTCCAAGTATAAGGAAAACTCTCAGCGCTTGCCATTTCCCCTGTTAGTGCTATCCTGGGCAGTCCTGTTCTACCAATATTTGAGAATTGGAATGTGCTTTTCTAGAACATTTAAGTCAAATTTTCTAAAGAAGTAGCTCTTGGTCACACATTCTTTCCTGCTGGGGCTCTCAGTTCTACAGTATGTCCCTCTGGTGCAGCTTTGCAGCTGGACACAGCTGCTGCTTTCAGGGCTTTGAGGTGGGGACTTGAAGCCTAACTAGAATGATGATATAGAAATCTGTTTTTATGGCAAGTCTACTTGGTTGAAACAGCTGCCTGCTGAAGTCACAGAATGATCAGAGGTCTGGAGCACCTCTCCGTCAAAGACAGGCTGAGAGAGCTAGGGTTGCTTAGCTTGGAGAAGAGAAGGCTCTTGGAGACCTTATTGCAGCCTTTCAGTACTTAAAGAAGGCTTATAAGAAAGATGGAGAGAGACTTTTAATTTATTCATTTTTTATAAGGGTATGTAGTGATAGGACAAGAGGCAATGGTTTAAAACTCAAATAAGATAGTTTTAGATTAGATATTAGGAAGAAATTCTTCACTCAGAGGGTGGTGAGGCATTGGAACAGGTTGCCGAGAGGAATTGTTGATGACCCATCCTTGGGGGAAAGTCAAGGCCGGGTTCAAGATTGGGTTGAATGGGGCTTTGAGCAACCCCTTTGAGGTTCCCCTGTCTATGGCAGGGGGTTTGGATTAGATTATCTTTAAAATTAGATGATCCAATCCAAAATGTTATACGAATCAATGAATCTATGATTCCTTTCTAATTCCTGCTCTTGGTAACTGAGCCTAGTGAGAAACAATCCTGGATGATGATGGTGGCATCTATAAATAGATCTCTCTCCTACTGGAAGGGATTTCACAGACGTGTGCCTCTAGGGACAATGAATTTTTCAGTCTAGATATGCAAGTCTTTGCAGTTGCCTTCTGCTTTTCTCCCTATGCATTTTGATCAATCAAAGACTGTAATTTGTAGAGGTAGTGCACACGGAAGAACATATCCCTTTCCTCAACAGTGCTGTTTGCCTCCATGTTTGACTTTCAGGGCCTCAATAATCGTTTTCATTTGCATGTCAGGTAATTGCCAGTTAGAGAGACTGTGAGAAAGACAGAACTCATGTAAACTCATCATCCAGCACAGATGCTGGAAAAAGGTATATCTCTGAAAGTGTTTGAAGCCTTGAATCTTGGCATTCCTGAAAATGTTTTCTAAGAAAAGTCAGAGACATGTTATGGAGGTAATAATCTCCCTACCTTTCTGTGACTCTATAACATCTGCCAGGTATCCATACTCTTCTACAACACGATCCTCTATGGCCTTCTTTCCCATTCCAAAGTCTCGCAAGGTTGTAAGAGTGAATCTTCGCATCACTTTCCAGTTTTCTCCATAAGAAAATATAACTCCTGAAAATGAAAATGAAAGCACATAAACAGAAATTTCAGCAGATTCCTAATCTACCCTGTGGAGGTTTCACACTGATGGACAGCTAGGGTCCACCACACTGATATCTCAGTCCCTTTCATGAAAAGAACAGGGGGAGAAGATAAGATGAAGAAAGGCTCATGGGTTAAGATAAGGACAGGGAAATCACTCTGCTGCTCTCAAAACAGATTGTGTCTCCATGTAAATGAAAAGAAAGCTTCAGAGAATTCTCAGTAGCATCTTCAGAGAAGTTTTGGTCACGATGACACTACTATTAACTTTCCTTACACCTATCATTATTCTTTTTTAGTCCTGTTCAAGAAACTGTTTCAAGGGAGGAAAAACAATATTTACAGATAGGTTGACAATTAATGACATATTAGTTACTCATGCCCCTATTTCCACATATTCCATCAATATTTATGGGAATCAATAGCTCTTGTTCAGTGTCTAACATCTGTAGAGGGTACAATACAGAGGGTATATCTGTAGAGCCCAGAAGAACTCAGAGCAAGAGAGGGGTCCCTCTTAGGAAAAAATACTGAAATCTTGAATTATTGTTTACTTTTCCTTAAAGAGGAAAATATAAATTAAACTTGATTTTATTTATTTATTTATTTTTTAATAGGCCTTCAATAATATCAGTCTCACAGGAGTATTTTGAGGTAGTGCTACTGATATAACAGACACTTCTCTGCCAATTTGTTTAGGGTTAATTTGGCAAGTTTTTTGTAGAGAGAGGGATTGCAGGGGTGGCTCTGTAAGAAGAGGCCAGGGCCTGTCCTGGTGTCAGGATCAGTTCCATTTGACTGCCAGAGAGTGTTCAGAAGCCAAGGAGTAAAGTTGAGCTTATGAAGAAGGGGTGGGTTGGGTGAAGGTGTTTTTGCTTTGTCTTTGTTTTTCAACATCCTATTCTATTTTTTAATTTTTATTTTTTAATTCTATTTTTTAATTGGAAATACATTAATTCTCCCCAAGCTGAATCTGTTTTGCCTATATCAGCAGTTAGTAAGTGATCTCCATGTCTTTATCTTGACCCAAAGGCTTTTCCACTGTATTTTCTCCTCCAGTCCTGTCGAGAAGGGGAAGTGAGAGAGCAGCTGGATTGTGAGTGTCTGTCTGGCATCCAATGAAGGTCAACCCATTGCACAGCTCCTCAACATGACATCTCTAAATCTCAGCAGCTGGTTCAGACCTCTAAATGAGGTGTTTGTGTGTAAATTAAGGATATCATCTCTTGTTATCCTTGATAGATATCACCACATACCACTCAAATTGCTTCATACACTTAGCAAAAAAAATAAGAGAGGTTCTGCATTCCCCTTTCATGGAGAAAACCTCGTCCTGTTATCTTTCTTTGTAGAAGGCAGGTGTGTAGGGAACAGAACACTGCACTCACCTTTTCCTTTTCCTGTTTCTTTGACGATTTGTATTTTAGGTCTCCCTGCAAATGCATCTGCATGGTTCACCAGAGCTTCCTTCACTGTGTCATATCCTGATAGCACCACCACTGTCGTTGGTCCCATCTGAATTCTGAACACTGGGCCATACGTTTCAGACAGCTAGTGGGATGAAAGGAAGAAAGAAAATGATTTTCAGCAAGGTTAAAAATACTTGTTTTTCATCGGGTTCAATGTTCTTCTTCTCACATGGCACCAGCTTTTCATCCTCTGCCCAAAATATTGAGAATTAGTCGTACAAATATTGGAGCTATTGTTAATAAATACAAAGAATCACAATGGGGTCTGTAATCTTCTGTCAGATATTTGATTTCTCTGCTAGATATTTGACTTTCAGGAGGCTGTGTCCACTGCACTGTCTGTCTAACTTTTGATTTAGAAGTAGAGAACTCACAAAGGACAGCTGGAAATGTTCACCTACCCAAAAGGAGACTGATTTCCAAGGTGGTAGTAAATGGTAGGATACAGAAACTCCCTGAAATACTTAGATATGCTGTTTGTGGTTTTGAGGAATAGCACAGTGAGTCTACACCAAAAATCATACCCTATCTGACTGTCACACACTATCTTCCCCAAATTCCTGGAGTTTACTGCCATAAGGTATGAAAGAACAAGCAGCGCTAGTTCACTCTGGGAAACCAGGAAGATTTTTCCATCAAGGGAGAGTATCAAGAATTTGTTTGCTGTCAGTTCCCTGATGTCTGAATCTAGCAAACATCTTCCAAACATCTTCCAAAAAGCTCTGTTCTCCAGCAGTTGCTGGTGGAATTTCCTTTAAGAATAAGAGATCCATGGCCCCTCTTTTCTAGTTACTCTTACCTGGAGAGCCCCAGCATTTCCTGTGTTCAACAGAAGTAGGTCAATTCTCTTGTTAATATGGCTGGAAGCCAATTCCCCTGCACCAACACAATATCGTATAATAGGAATAGCAGTTTTGCAGAGAATAAATCCTGTTGTGTTTGTGATTTCCATTCCTTGAGAAAACTTTGTATCTGTAACTCTGCCTTAGAGCGAGAGCTCTGAGAAATAGAACTACAGAAGTTACCTTTATCATTGTCCCGTCAAGTTTCTTCAAGTCCAAGATGTGGAGATTTCCAATGATGGGTAAAGGCTTGGGTCCTGGGGGAAGGTTCTTATTCACATGGCTCTTCCGGAAATATTGTATTTTCACAATCAGGAGGAGAATGAGGACGAACAGTAACCCCACAGGAACAATGCCGGCCCAATCCATTATCTTTCTATAAAAGCTTAGCTGAGGAGATGAAAATTCAAGCAATCTCCTGTCAGAAGTTGTTTCAAGCAGTAATGGCACTTCTACGCTTACAGAGGTATGAGCTTAACCTCTAAGAAGTGGTAGAAGTTTCAGCTCCCTTCTGGGATTTTACCATTGAAGAATACTTAGCACTCTCACCAACATATACACTCACTTTACGCTATCCTGGTTACTGTTTAATGAGAGAATTAACAATGAGTCTCATACATTGGCAGAGATGTCTGGGGGTGTAAATTTAGAAATAGCAACTCAAACAGTGCCTTGAACTTTGCAACTGAAAGCATTAGTCCACAAAGGAGAGACACTGAGAACTAGTAAAGCGTGTCTACAAAGGAGATGCAAGGGTCATCCTTTTCATTTAAATGCTTTATGCTATGGTATTAAGCATTGCTGTGTCATCATCTTCTTTAAAACTGCCAAACTTTTCTCAGGCAATATAACCCAAGGCTCTATATTTTTTATCATTGTAAAATTATATTCACATCCCTTAATTCAGATTATGTCCACTAGTTCTTGTTCTCTCCCAATTTTCCCTCTTTCTATACTGTGCTTATAGCTGATCTTATTATTACTTATAGCTTGCTATACTTAGAGCTGACCCATTAATGTTCCTCCACAGGAAGGTTAGGGAACCTAAAGCTGCCTTCTTATTAGTGCTGAGGTCAGTGAGATCAGTCCTCAGAGGCCTTTACTCTGACATTATCAGATCTGTCATCCATTTTGATGCCAACAGCCAGGGGAGATGAGACTGCAAAGTGAGGGACATTACATTCAGGTCCTAGCATTAAGCAGAGATCTCTTGCTCTCACTTTCAGATTTGGTATGTGTTCAGTTGCTAAGTAAATGGTATAACCACTGCAGTAACACAGAGGAATTTGGGTTTCTAAGCCCAAGAGAGCCAGAGCAAAGTTTCTTTTTGGACCAATTGGCATGAAGTGGGAGAAGAGGGAAGAAGCTCAGGCTTTCCCTTTCCTTTATGGAAGATATTAGGGATGTCAGATTTTGCCACGAACAGGAGGTTAGCTGAGAGGGGAGCTAGGACTGTCGTGAAGATTTCTCTTGAGTAACCTGACTTTGGATTTATGGCCCTGGTGTGCTGTGGTTCCTCGAGTGTAAAGCTGCCTTAATCAGGATTGCTTAAGAAAGGAAGAACTCAATGCACCGTCCTCTGAGCTAGCTGAATAATATGTTGAGGCACACACATCTTTGATCTAGGTGGTATTCAGAGTGAAATGTGGAGTCACACTGATCTGACCAAGTGGTAAAGGATGTATTGATATGAGGGCCCAACATTCCTTTAAAGTGAGAGCAGGGCAAGGGGCACCTGGAGGCCACCTTACTTACCTTCAAAAATCAGAAGCTTAAAATGATCAGATGTTCTTAATTTTCACAGAATATTGAGGTTGGAAGGGACCTCTGGAGGTCACCTACTCAGGCAGGTTGACCTAACATTGCACATTAGGGCCCGGATTCATTTATCTTTATCAGTGGCACTTGCTTTTGACATCCAACAGTAATCATTTCAGGCAGAGAGACTGTAAGAAGAGATTGTAGGATTATCTCTGAGTGTTGAGCCAAGGCTGAGGGGGAAATAGAGAAAAGATGGCCTCTGCTTGTTGAGGAAAGATGGCTGAGGTGCAGTCTGACTTGTTCATCTCAGAATTTGAGAGAGTGCTAAAAGGAGAAGCCATGCAGAAGAAACCATCCAGGGCTTTCATTGAGACTGACTGGGGAAGAAAACCTGCAGCCTTCAGGGTAGTGTTTGGATGAGCTTTCTAGCAGAAACTTGTACATGGCTTTGAAGCAAGAGTGTGGAGACTATGCGACCTAAGGTGCCCTGTCTGAGTCCTTTGTCCTTGACTCTTAAAAATGCCATGATCCCTGCAGAGACTTGCTGAAAAGCAGGGGAGAGCAGTCAGACTCCCAAGGACTGGAGATGCAGAGACCTAGAGGAAAGGAACATAAGAACCTGGCTGAGAACCTGGAAGAGGAGCTAAAGCAAACCTGCTCTCATACCATCTGGCCTTGAGTCTGCTGCTGCCACCAGGGTCACTGGAGGAAAGATCAGATCATTTCACTTACTTGGACAGTGTCCCAGAAAAAGTCCAGGGCCAGCTGTGTGCTAATTGGCACGTTTCTACTATACCTCCATAAGTAGGTAAAAAGGCACTGTGTCTGTTATTCTTTCCACACATCGCTAGGATTTAACTATTAACAGGGGATAAGTCAGATAACAATTCTTAGGTTATGAAAGGAAGTGGCAGTTCTGAGTTGTTTACTAGGACATGGGCCCATGCAGAGTTTCAGAACAAGTACAGCATTTGCCTGCCCATATGAGACTTGCCAGGTTATTGGAAGGGTGCTGTGGGAGCTGGAGATGTCTCCAGAAATGCAATGGGAGACGCAAACAAACCCCCGAACCCTGTTGCCCTTGCCAGCTCAGCCCTGCTGGTTTCTTCCATTAGGTCTGGTTGCTCCAGCGCCAGCAGGGAGTGTGTGAGCTGAGTAGGGTGTTCCTAATGAATGGTCTCCTGAACATGAACCAGCAGTGTGCCCAGGTGGCCAAGAAAGCCAAGGGCATCCTGGCCTATGTCAGGAATAGTGTAGTCAGCAGGGCCAGGGAGGTGATTGTCCCCGTGAACTCTGCTCTGGTGAGGCCGCACCTCAAGTGCTGTGCTCAGCTTTGGGCACCTCAGTACAAGAAGGACATCGAGGCCTCGGTGTGTGCCCAGAGCAGGGCTATGAAGCTGGTGAAGGGACTGGAGCACAAGTCTTGTGAGGAGCGTCTGAAGGCACTGGAGGTGTTTAGTCTGGAGAAGAGGAGGCTCAGGGGAGACCTTAGTGCTCTCTGCAACTGCCTGAAAGGAAGGCATGGGGAGCTGGGGGTCGGCCTCTTTCCACAGCTAACTAGTGATAGGACTAGAGGGAATGGCCTCAAGTTGTACCAGGAGAGGCTTAGGTTGGAAATGAGGAGACATTTCTGCTCAGAAAGAGCAATTAGGCTTTGGAACAGGTTGCCCAAGGAAATGGTGGTGTTACCATCCTTGAGGGTGTTCAAGGAAAGGTTGGACGTGGTGCTTAGGGACATGGTTTAGTGGGTGACATTGGTGGTAAGGGGATGGTTGGACCAGATATCTTGGAGGGCTTTTCCAACCTTAATGATTCTATGATTTAATAATTGCAGACATGAGTGACAGGCTGTGAGTGTTTCTTCCTTACTCAGGAATATTTTGAAGTGCAGATCGAATAAAAGTTTGTCCAATGTCCTGCTTTGGACCAATATTTGTGGCTCCTCTGAAGTCTGAAAGGCAATGTCTCTAAGCAGATGTCTTTAATCAGCTGAGTTGTTTCTAGAATGTTTGTTAAGTTTATGACAGTCAAATACTGCACTGCTTTGTGCTATTTTACATATTGCATAAAAAGGACTTGTTCTTTTAGGAACATGACAAAATTATTTTGGTGTTTTGTTATCTTTGTGAGCAAGACTTGGTAGAGCAAGACTCATTCTTTTCACTGTCCCCAGTCTTCCTCACTTAACTTGAACTCAAGGAAAACAAACAAACAAACAAACAAAAAAACAGGAGAAAATTAGGTCAGGCAAAAGGATCATTGGTCAAACTTGCTGTAATGTTGTTAGAAGTGATCACAGTTGATGGTTGATGGTTGATGCCCCACAGCTGTCAATGCTCAACAGGCATTTGGACAATACCATCAGCAATAGGCTTTAACTTTTGGGCAGCCCTGAAGTGGTCATGCAGCTGGACTTGATCTTTGAAGATCTCTTCCAACTGAACTATTTTATTTCTATTTCTATTCTTTCTTTTTCTTGAAATAGACTAATATAAAGAACTCTAGAAAGTTCATCCACAGTAGATTGTTATTCTGAGATGTTGGTAGCTTTTGTGGTCTGAATGATGTCTGGAGGCGCTGTGATCCTTCTAGATTTTAATCATCTCTCAGTGGATTACCTCAAGTAATTAGGCACAAATGCGTGATTCTGCTTCCGGATACTAACATTTCATAGAATTCTTTCAGTTCCCTCAGTCTTTCTATCTCTTAACTGAGCAGTCATTATCATCACTTCTCAGGCAGAGTTAACGTACCTTAATTTAGTTTCAATTTTCTCCTTTTTTTTTTTTTTTTTTTTTTTTTTAAGGAGATGGTGACTTCAAAGGTAGTGACTGACTGCAAAGTTCTCCACTGAGTCTTCTGTGGGTTGATAGCTGCTTTCTGACCAGTTCCTAACAACTCACACTTTTTCTTGAAGTTAACATTTAGTTCAGTTTATATCTGTTGATATTAGTTAGCAGTGCTACAGTGCTACCATTCACTCATTACTGTGGAACTTAGTAAGACAGTGTTACACAATTACCTATTTTTCATAGCTCAATTCCTACTCAATTCTCCTATTTTGTCCTTCAAACAGTCTAAATAAATACATGCAAAGAGTGATTTTTTTCACCATTTCAGTTTTTCCTCCTTGCAATGAATACATCAACAAATAACCTTGATACAAATTTTACTACTTAGTGTACCTTATCAATCACTGTATTCGATGTTTTTCTATGCAAATTATTTCAATATTTTGTTTCCTGTCACAACTAATCTTCAAAATATAGCACATTCTTTCCCCTATCCAACAATAGGAGAAGACACTTTCTTAAAATGTTAATCTGGGATTCTCCAGTGAAAAGCTTGGTAGAATCCAAATAAACAATATTAATTCATTTCTTCATTGCCATCTGCTTGATTACCTGTATGCAGTTGAAAGATGTGACTGTAATTCAGAAATCTTGCAGTTAAATATGGCATCCTGTTATAGGCTTGAAACAAAGTTTTTTTTTCAATGGCTATATTGACTTGATAACAAATGGTAAAATACAAACAACTATAAAGCAAATTTTTTTTTGTTTGTCTTCTCTTCATTCTAGATGAACAAATATGTTGGAAAGATCTAATTGATTCACTAGAACTTGGCATAATGGCAATGTTTGTTAAAATCAAGCTTGCTTTATGTTACAAAAATATAGCTGCTTACAACCCCTTCTAGAAAAACAAGCATGGTTAAGACAGTACTTGAATGTTGTTTTTTAGCTTTAGAAACTGAAAAGAGGATCATTAGGATGTATGCTACAGACGAATTGATCTTGAGGTCTCTTCCAACCTAGAAATTCCGTGATTCTGTGTGAATTGTTTTTCTACATGGTAGCTTCAAATCTGCTCTGCTCATCATAGTTGTTGGAGTGAACTACATGCAGTTTCTCTTCTTCTGGAACCTGTCACGAAAAACAGCGAACAGTTCAGTTGATGAGATAGATTTTCTTTTGTCATAAGAGGAGACTAAAGTGCACTGAGAAGGTCATTCTCTTAGTATATATTATGTATCTGTTAACAGTGAGTAGTTTACTGACACTAAAGAACCTTCAAGTGAGCAGGGTTGTGTTACTATCACTGGTCAATACAGACTGTGAAGTATTCAATTGCACTTTAATATTCTAATTTTCCTGTCATTTTTTATCATTCATATAAAACCATTGCTTCTGGCTTTTCCAAGGTCCAACAGCAAATAGTTTACAGAGCTGTCATTAAAAGTTATTTATTTATTTATTTTTCCCCTGATTGTCATACCTACAGTTGATATTTTGGCTTATAACTTCCTGTTGGACCACAAACTTTCTCTGACCAAAAGCAAAAATGCATAGTTTGTACTGTAGTTTAATGCATTTAAAAATAATAAAATGTCATTTGAGGTTCACAACATTTTATTTGCATTGAATTTGTATACAGTGTAGACCTTTATCTCTGAGTTAGGTGATGAAGGGTCCTTCATTGTCAGTGAGGAATAGACAGACTTTCTAGATTTTAATTCATGTAACCCTAACAGAGATCTGGAATGATTCAAATGAACTGCAGCCTGAACCTCTCTCTTAATTGAGTATAAAGGGATCCTAGCAGGCCTACTTCAGGTGTAGTTGTTTTTTAGCCCCATCATGTGTGTCTTCATTCATAAAACAATAGTGAAAGTTCTGAGCAATAACCTCAGTGGTCAGATCATTCAACCAGGAAGCAGAAGAGCTTCTTCTCAGCCTAAGACAGACTGTCTCTACAAATACTGAAGAAATTAACTAACTCTAAGTTTAACTCAGTATGAAATTCTAGATAACATTAGAAAAGCAGCGCCATTTAGCCAAGAATGCAAATATCATGTGTTTAAACTACAACAGGGAAGAGGAAACTGGACACAGTAAGCGGTTAAAAGAGGGATAAAGAGCTTCACTCAGGTCTCAGTTTGTTGGCTGACTTTCTGCTTTTTGTTCAAGGTTTGTCCCATGTAAAAGGCATGACCAGGTAGCAAGTCCAGAATAGATCATGAAGGTGGACTTGATAAATTCATGGCCTAAGGCAGGGCAACATTTTTGAAAGCTGGCTTGTGCAAACCTAAGTGTGCTGTACCTCTTCCAACATAACGAAAACAATGCTCCTTTTGACAGTGCTTTGTATCTTACCTCCCAATAAATAGAGTCATCAAAGCAGTTCTTGTCAGATGCTTGTCCCAGGAAGGGCAGCTTTAGAATAGCACCTACAGGTAAAAGAGCATTAAAAGTCAAAACCAACCAAACAACCAAACAACAATGACAACAACAAAAACAAAACCAAACAAACAAACAAGCAAAAAGCCACAAAAATATTCTTTAGATGTTCTGTGGGGAGTCTTCTAAGCCTCCCATTATCAGGTTTCTCATTATAAGAAGTGACACTGGCTTTTTCACATTGACTTTAGTAACAACTTGGCTTTAATTGCTCACACACCAGGTTTTAGACAGGAATTTTGTTTCAGTCTGAATTTTTGTTTGGAAATATCTTTATTTTATTTTTTTCTCCATGTCCTCAGGAAAACAGCTCACATATAATCAAGCTACCAGTGTTCGGACATCATATATTGCAACTGCGTGATGAAAGTTTGTCTGAGATCAGTAGCTCCTGAGATCAGAAGGCTATAAATGCTATAAATGCTCTACACAGGCTACACATCTGCATAGGTTCTACGTTAGACTAAGGAAGCCACCACTGTCCAGCTTTAGGATGACATATCTTATAGTGGTTTAGTTATCAATATTTAGATAAAAGAAACCACTAAATTATTTCAGCTGATTCTTCTCCGTATATAAGGCAGAAGGGATTGGAAATATATGCAGAAATCTAGTGTCCTTTGAGTTTCTTTTGGGCCTGGGCCAGACATGTATCTCCTGTAAATCCTGTGTCATATTTACCTGTCCACCATAGATGTCTCAGAGACCCTGTGGCATCTCAAATAGTACAAGACACCTAATAACAGAATCACATGGGAACATGTGACCCCTAAAGGTAGATGTCTTCATTTCAAACTAGTTTCTGCTCAGAATCTGAAGTTTCTGAATCTAGAACAGAACCTCATCCAGAATAACAATTTTGATTTCTATATACTACCCAATATATTTGAATTGTGTATAAGGTAAGAGATCTTGGTTTTATTTGAAGACTGATTGGAAAACTGTCTTTTCCATATTTAAGCTTCTGCTAGTGCACTATCATGAAATATTTCGATTTTTCTATTTTCTGTTTTTCTAGTTAAATTATTGATAGGTTGAAATTCTCAATAAGCACACTTCTAATGTCACATATTTCAATCATTGTATGCATTGTACTGACCTGTCAATGCACCACCAGCCAGTGCAATTCCAATTGTACTGCCTAGGGCAGCAGCTTGCATGCCAGGGGTATGCAGGGCACTTTTCCTAAAATGGACAGAAAAGCAAACCATCAACTGTTAAACTTTGAGGCTGAGATTTGGTTCTACAACTTTCTGTTTGCTCTCTGCTGGATAGGATGACTTATAGGAAGATACCTGTCATTGCTGTGGCCAAGACAAAACAATATGGGACTGAATATGTTTTGGTTTTGTTTTAGGCTATAGTTTAAGCATAGTTGGTTCTTTGAAAAGGCTATTAATATCTTCTAAGCCTTTATAAAATGTTACCCTTTGTCAAAAAGACCTCCTTTTCATCTTCTTGCGGTCTTTTTAAGAGAGTGGAAATGGCCCATTTTGCCAATTGGGGTTTTCTTGGAAATCTTACAGTTGCCTGAACTACAATTGTAGAAGCATGGTAATGACTATTCTACTTTTGAATGGTGTTTCTTTAATGACTGTTAGAATTTTTATTTGAGCTTTTAGTGTGGAACAAGCTTTGCATATAAACTGTACATTAAAGGCAGGATATCAAGAAGAGTTCTAATTAAACCAGAGCACTGTGTCCAGCACCGAATCAAAGGTGCATTTGCTGAAAATAAATCATAATTAGATCCAATGAAAATGAAACATTAGAATAAGCCTTTACTAAAAGGAACTTCTTTCTATAGCTTACCCACTTGTCCTTTGTATCGCGGTTACTACAATGCCTGCAATACCTCCCAGTACTCCAGGTAAACCATGCAAATTATGGACTCCACAAGTATCATGAATGTTCAGCTTGGATGCCAAAACAGGCTAAAATGAGGGGAACAATACAGTTTATGGTGAGTTTATAGTCTCCATTATCTATAGTATGATATTAGAAATGTCATCGGATATTTAAAATGATATAAGAAAGTAATATAGAACAAGAAACAATTTAACCTTTTTAATGTACACAAAGTTTAGCCTTAAAACCTGCTACCTTCTCATTGATTGTGATGTTATATATGGAGAAAAAAATCAGGTGAGTACAGATAACGGTAGAAATGTCTAAGTTACCAACACAAATAGAACACATGAAACTTCAGTGATATTCCCAATCTTTTCGGCCACTCTGGTAAAGGTTGACAGTGGTGGCTAAGTAACGCATACGTACCTGGTGTAAGTCTACTAGTCAGGTATTTTCTTCCAGAATGTTTCTCCAGTATGAAATGCCAGTTTAGAGAGTGTTAGTCAGAATATTTTGTTTTACATAAGAAAGACTCCCATTTTGTACTTCAAAAGCATTTTCAGTTACAGAACTATTTAGATACTTTAAAAGACTGAAATTTAATTAGTACTATTTCACTGATATGAAATACAGTTCTTCTGGGGGAGGTTGTTCATAAAACATGGGCTTGGAGCAAAATTCAAGCAGCTCCTTTGAACAGAAATTCTAGCTTTAATCAACTCTAATATCTATGCAATCTTTCTATGTTTTTAGTTAGATGATGGAATGAAGTTATCTCATAAGCACGTATTTAAGTTACATCCACTTCAAAATATTAGTTGACTATAACTTACTTTCTGTAGTGTATCGGCCGGTTGTTAAACTTCCTTTCTAGTAAACTATGGGAGTTTCAGTAAAGTCATTGAAGTAGTAAATAAATGAGAGCAGAAGCAGGTCCTAGGTACTCACAGTCAGGAAATGGAATCCGAGGACAGAGATGATTCCAGCAATTGCCCCAATGCACATAGCAGCAAAAGGATGGTTTAACAGATCTGCACAGGTACCCACTGCTACTCCTCCTGCCAGGGTGGCGTTTTGAACAAGAACCTGCACAGAAGTGGAGATGCTAGACATTGAATAGAGGCTTGTTTTGGGGCTGAATGACTTGCAAAGGATTTTTCCAATGAAGAATAAGCAGGAATTTCAAATGGAGTTCCCTTTTACATACTGAGAGTGTTGGTTCAAAGCTGCTCTAAGCCAGTTTAACTGGGGCAAGTGCAATGCAGTCCATTGTTTGCAAAGTCACTAAAGGTCATTTGACCTACCAGGAAACCAGGCAAGGCCAGCAAAAATTGCATCCTACATCGACATATGAAAATATTTTGCCAGGTTATGGAACTGTGCCGGCTCACACTGGGCTTAGATGGGCACTACAACTGCTTGAAACAACTGGGTGAAAACCTAGGGCTGAATTTTACAGTAAGGTAACAAAAATATGGGACTCTGGCAACCCAACCTAGTTTGGTTTTCCCGGTTGTGCAGCTGCACTACGACATTGAGAGACCTATTTTGCCTATTGCAAAACAATAACCCATGTAGGATTGTCTTTGGAATAAGACACAAAAGTCCACTTGAATGTTGGACCAAATTCTCTGTGGTCTAGCAGGTTGCGTGGCCAAGAGAGAACAAGGGAGTGGGACCATCATGATGATGTCCAAGAGCTTTCTACTCTTCAGATGTAGTGATCCCTCTGAGAAACCAGATCACATGCCTAAAGCAGGGTGTGTTAACTCGGGGTCCAATCTGACATTGTAGCTTTTAGAAGGATAATAGCCCTAATTTTGTAAACAGTTGGGAACCATCCTAATTATCCTTATTGTAGAGGGGTGACTTGTAGAGAGGTGACAGATTGTGGTGTGACTCTTACCATGCTGAATTTGCCTGTTCGATCCACCAGGCTGGAGAGGGCAAACGTTACAACAGTACTTGCAGCCAAGGAGTAGTAAGTGTTGATAATTGCTTTAGTCCTGTCAGAGTCACGTGCAATGGCGGAGTTAAAACTGGGCCAAAAAATCCAAAGGAACAGGGCACCTGAATGGACATAAGCCAATACAAAATAAAGACTATTCAGTCACAGGGGCATTTCCCTGTGAAAGATCCAACACAACAGAACTAACTACAAGAAACAAGGGAGATGGTCAACAAGAAACATGAAACAACCAAAATGCTGGGAGAAGTAACAGTATATGCAGATGCATTTGACACTGGCAACTGGGATTTTGACATTTGATGAATCTTACTGGAAGACTGTTGTAACCCTTTGTCCACATGCTGTTAGAACTCAAAATCACTGTAAAATGCAAGAATATGACGTATTAACAAAAGAGTTCACATAAAAGTCTTTTGTGATTTATTGATTTAACTGATAGTTTTAGTGGATAAATTGATCTATGAACAGATCTCATGCACAGATAGATGACTGTCCCATTCAGCAAACCATATGGGCATAGGGACAGAGCAGAGGTCTAAATACTTTCATTAATTATGGCCTATTTCCATGGAAATGTTGCTTATAACAGAAGATATCACAAAAAAGGGAGTCACCACTAATGTACAATGAGCATTCATCTTTAATTTGATCTTCTTAGGAAAGAAAGGCAAAAATACGTGTTTCCCTGAAAACTGCACATTTCAGGAAAAAAAAAAAAAAGACTATGCTTCTAGGAGTGTACTTAAGAAAATGAATGCTAGGTAATAGTAGCCAATTATTAAAATGCATGGATTAAAAAAGGATGGAAAACTGATCAGTTTTTTGCTATTTCTATCTGTGCTTCTTTTACTTACCAATCATGGCAAATAAGTCGGAGTGATAGGTAGATTCTTCATTTTCATGCTTGTTTTTCAAACCAGGACGATATAAGACTAGGCTTACGGCCAAACCAAAATAAGCTCCAAAAGCATGGATTGTCATTGAGGCTCCAACATCTGTGGCCTGTATCAGGGACCCAAAATAATACCAAGAAATTTATACAACAAAAAGGTGAGGATTTGATGAAGGAGAAGTCTGCATAACTTTTAATAGCTTGTTTTCTATGGTAGAAGCAAGAACATAGAAACTGGAAGTGTTACAAAGTGAAATCATGTTTTAAACAGAAAACAATTACTGCTAAGTAGTTGTACCTGAAATATTTCTGTAACTAGATGTTCATTGCATGCAAAAATTGTGATCTCCAGAATTGTCAAGATCAGCATCTGAACAGGGCTTGTTTTCCCCAGGACAGCTCCAAATGAAATCAAAGCAGTTGCTGTACTGAAGTCTGCATTTATCATGCTGAAGTTAAGCAAACAAATAAAAACAAACAAAAAAGAAAGGCAGAAAGGAAAATCAGTTTAATGGAACCTGAAATAATCTGTATTCAAACCTGTTATATCACTAAATGATAGAGATTTAACTCTTCAAACATAAAATCATTGAGGTCATCTTTGTGAATAAAAAGTAAATTATAATTTCCTAGAGGGGTTTTGTCCTCTTACAGATGACTGAGGAATAAATGTGGGAAAGTTACCTCTTGCTTATACCTTACATGTGCTCAGCTGGTTGAAATTACAGTGAAAATTTAGAGTGTGTGTATTGAAGATATGCAGGGATATTTCCAGGTCTGACTGTTACTTGAACTTCAAAGACAAGAAGGAACTCTTAGTTTTGGTCAGACAGTTTAGCTCATTTCAAGAGCTTGGCAGGTCTTTCTGTCACTTTGTGTCATGTTTGCTTTAACTGTCAGGAAGGACCAGTGTTAATGGGTTATGGAGGATGATAAAGATCAATAAAAACACAAATTGACCAAAACTTCCAGCTCTAACTATGAGTCTTTCATCAAATGCCTATTTGAAAGCATCAAGGAGCTATTCATATTATTTCTGCATGTGCCTCAGTAGTTTTTGTGTGATGTTTCTTTTAAAATTGTCTACAATTGTTCTCAGAAAGCAGAACTGCAGGTGTGGAGAACACTCTGAGACATTCATAGAAACAAGACATGAGTGGGAGAAGGATTAGAAGTGTTTGGAGGTGTTACTTGTGAAATCTCTTATTCCATGGTTGGGGTCCAAAGCCTATTAGAGTATGATGCTTGTGCAAATAATTCCTCCAGAAGTAGGAGAACACCTTATATGTGGACTTGACACATTGCGCCAGCCTTTCCTTTGTGGCCCCATGTATCCTAAAAGGACAAATCCTTTTGCTCCTGCTGAATGCAGGAGGGAGCTGAAGAGCTTGTGTACTAAGGCTGAAAATTTCCCAGCTTGCACAGCTCCAGAGATTCAGAGCAGTGTCTATATATGGCTTATGTTTCATATAAAACTTAGCAGTTCAAAGTTCACCCCATGTTCCCTTGGCTCAATGCAGCAGATGTTCCCCCTTGGGAAATGAATGTTGAGAGGTGGATAGTGATACTCTACCCAATTTTAGTGAGCTTAGAAGACTGATCTCGCAGATGTTATAGTTTTATGTCTTCCTTTCATATCTTAAGGGATAGAAATGTAATTATAGGAAAATTCATATGTACCTATTAATATCAACACAAATTTTCCCATCTTCCATATGCCAAAATCCTTGCATCAGGGTGCCCCACTGAAGACCGAAGGCTGCTATGAGCATGTTGATACCAACACTGCTGAATCCATATTTCTTCAGAAAGGTCATCAGGAAGCCAAATCCAACAAATATCATCACATGGACATCCTGAAAGACTGAAAGAAGAAAACTGTCTGTGTACACAGTGACTACAAAAGGGGCAAATCTAGCTAGGGACAAAGGAAGATTTAATTGAAAACAGAATGTGTTTTAAACTCATATCATCAATGTGACATACCCTTCTATTTTTGCTAAACAGCCTATGAGTTGAGTTTTTGGAAAATTATTGATTTTATATCTTGCTATATCTCTATAAAATGAGCACTAGATCAATCTACTGGCAAACATAATGTACCTAGAACTGTCACCTGGGCCTGAAGCTGCCCAGAACATCACAGCTTCCTTTCCTTACAGAAAATTTCTCTTTCCCCCCAAATAAGGATTGTTACATCCAGAATGTTCTGGCTAACTCCAAAAATGTGCATGACTTTTGTTTATGAGCATGCTTGTTGGCACAGTACAAAAGTATGCTTGTGATTCCTAACAAAGCTCTGTACAACAGATTGAGTTCTTTTCTTGGGTACTTTTAATTTACTATGATTTTATGCCTTTTTTTTTTTTTTATTAATAATTTTTAAGCTTTTAAATAGAACATAAATTTATCACCACAATAGGGATATCTAAAAAAAAAGTTAGTCTGAAGTTATTTTTTGTAATTTAATGAGCACTGAACATACCAGTTGTTGGTTATTTTTCTTTTTTTTTTCTTTTTTTTTTTTTCCTCCCATTGGTAAGAACCTTTTCAGAGAGAAACTTATTCTTTCCATTTCTACTTTGCTGTTCCTTACATAAAAACGTATTGAAAACTTGAGACATTGAACTTTTTAGTACAATATTTGGATTGAAGTAACATTTCCCATTTAGGAACTTTCAACATTCAACTTTCAACATGCTTTGCTATATGCATTACCACGTTTAGCCAAAAGAGGGCCCAGAAGTATAATAAGTTGCCTGAGATTCTTAATAAACTCAAACTGTGTTGTCATATTCCACTCCTGACCTAGTACTGAAATGCAAGTATTCGTACAGTAATATCCTTTACAGTGGTCTACACACATTTGAGATGAGTGTAGAAATGCAGGTGTTTCTCAGACATGCTCAATCGTTTTGTTTCTTCTTTAGGCTGGACATTTTGATGTTTATTTTCTGTCTTCATTAATTTGAAGTGATATGGATTTCTGAGGCTCCTACAGTCCTTTGGGAGCTCCTCATTTTCCTCTGAGTTACTCAGTTTCCAGAAGTACTTTTCAAACTCCTGTGTTTTGCTTACTACTTGTTTTAAGAGATACGCAATCAAGTCTCCCATTTGGGCTTCTACTCTTTTGATGCATGTGGATATTTTGTATTGCAATATTGAGTGAAAATGAATATCAGGCTTAGAGCTCAACATATTTCTTTGCTTCAAGGGATCTTGCAAGGGATGGAAAAATATGGTAGAGAACAGTATAAACCATGCTAATACAACCTTCCTGATAATACCAGAAGCAAAGTTTTTAGTTTCCTTATGCAGGACTACAAACACAGCTTAACTTGTTCATATTTCTGTGTCTGAGGGAGACAGTAGGAGATGTTTAGGAAAGGTTATTGAAGTATATTTGTTGGCTGGTACTTCTGCCTGTGAACCTCTGTAAAGCCTTCTTCTCACATTTATTTATTTATTTTTTAATAATTTTCTGTGAGTGAACCTTTAGCTACTAACCTGTGGGACCAATACCTTCATGTGTGAGAAATGACTCAGGTTGTTTGTCTGATTCTTGCAAAATTGCTTTATATGCGTGTTGATGCTTGTTAATGATAATGAACAAATACAGAACTAGAGGGCAAATCTATAGGAGATGCATGGCAACATTTACAAAAGTAGTGTTTTTATTTCACTTTAGCAGAAACAAATGGACATGTATTAAATAACATCTTAGCATGATAAATCAAAGTGATATATGGCTGCAACAATTCTCAGCTTATATCACTCTTGAGTTTCATACACAAAATGAGAGGTACATTTGGAAACGAACCATTGTTGCTCTTTTTGTTCTTGGAACTAGCCTATGCCATGGACTTTCCAGAAAAGCATAAGGAATAATCTAGTGAATTGTATGCATATTCACAGGACAGTCAGCAAGTCAGCAAGTGTTTCCAGTCTTCAAGAGGAGATAATGGTTTGTTAACATTCAGCATGTTATTTGCTCTTGTTTTCAATCTGCTGCTTATAATCATCTCAGACAAAACAGGTAAATTGCTCTCATCAAACCAATCCCATTCATATATATAAAATCTCAGTAAATCATGTCTAGATTAGTAGAAGACGTTTAAGTAACCTGACACTACATATGAGCAAAAGAACAGGCTTCAAAAGCACCTTGATGGAGGTTTTTAATTCTCAAAGCCCTTAAACAAGGCTTCTATGTGCTCAGCTCTCATTTGAAGTGCACTTAAATATTTTTTTTCCCTAGTCCTGAAGATTAAAAGCAACATATTTCACAAACTGAGTGAAGATCTCCAACTGGTGTAGCCTGTAACTTGTGCTTGAACTACCTCTTATGCCTTCTTCTAAAGAATATCAGGTCTGGAATGATTTGAAATGATGTAGAAACAACACAATTTAGAATTAGCTGTTTCAGGAACTAGTTGTGTTTAACAAAACATAGCACGTCTGCTCTGTGAGACAGGAAGAGAAAGAGTGGGAAAAACACTCAAGCATATCCTAAATAAAACCACTGCCCATGATTCTGCTAAGGCTGTCCTAGACCAACATATCAATTTCACTGCAAGGTCTCTGCATTATGGTCAGTCTCAATGCAAAGATGCTTGTGGCCGCTAAGTTTATACTTAAAGTGCAATTTTGCTCTGCTGAAAGGAGTAAACCTTAGAATGTTGAACAAGAGATGTGTATAATACTATTTTTTAAAGCCATGTGTCAAAGACCAATCACATTACATTAAACGCTGGTTGCTAGCAATAAAGAAATCCTCTAGGAGTACTTCCAAAACCTTCACAACCCCTTGTCTTCTCATTCTACTGGCACAGCAGACCTAAATTTGTGCATCCAATCCACTATGCCTGTACTGACATTCTCCAGAAATAGAGAAAATGCAAAGCTATGCTTTGGGAATGATTTCAGCTAAGTCCTCCTTTAACCGAATGCAAAATTATGGTCATCTTCAATTGTTTTCATCATTCTGAAGAATGAATCCAAAAATACTGAAAAGCTTGGGTTTACGGTGCTGAGGTATTTAAGTTGTACAAAAGCAGGCCCAGCACTGCAATGCTGAGAGTATAAATTGGTGCCTGGAAGGTGCAACTAAATCTGTGAGGTACAGATGATGTTACCATCTCAAAACTTCTTGGGGAAACGTGAGAAGAAGTTTGAAGCCATTATTTTGGGAACTCAGTGGAAGTCCTGATTCAGGATATGTCTTAATACATCTACACAATGGTAGCATTAAATTTCTGCCAGGTCCTTCAGCAAATTATGCTCTTGTGCACACTTTGCAGATAGGGATGTTTTAGAAGAGGGTCTACAGATGAAAATAAAAATGTTGGAGAATCCTGTTTTTCTTCCACTTTTTTACAGTAAATCAGATTTATCTACCCTTATATCAGCATCTACAAGTCCAACATTAAGTCTGCAGTGTTTGCTTAGTTTATGTCTGTACTAGTAAACTGAACAGCCTGAGGTCTATCCTCTGGCCAAAGGGCAAATGGCATAGATCAACTCACATCTATACATGTTTTTCCCTCCTAGAAAAGGTTGTTCCCACCTTTACAACCTATTGTGAATAGTCCCTGCTATATGCTATTTTTAATGTCAAACCTAGGAAGAGGTGAAGGTCAAATGGCCAAAACCACTCCAGAAACTTGCTAACAGTTCAATAGTGTGGACAACCGGGGGACTGTATAACACAGTCGTACACTTTCTGAGCAAAAAGCATGAGAGACAGAAAAGAAGACGAGGCAATTTTTCTGTCACATAGGTATTAGAAAACATTTTAGGTTATCCCTGACAGTTACAATGGCATAGGCAGTCTCCCTCCAGAAGATCTGAGGTTTAACAAGAAATGTACTACACAACTGCAAAGGATGACTGTTAAACTACTGAAATAAGCATGAGGATACTGAGCACCTTTCTTCATTTTTTCCTTGGTAAAGCAAATGCCAAGAAAATGCTGAACAATTTAGTACCAGCTATTGCAGGTATGATATTCAGCCTGGACAAGGTATTTTTCTGTGTTCTTTCAGGGCAAATAGACCTTAATCTGAGTCTGAACATAGACCAATAAAATATCCTTCTGGTTTCTTAAATTTTACCAGGATGCCCAAAGCACTACAGTTCTGTGGCTGTATTTGTTGTTATGTTTTGGAGGACAGCCAGACAAGAGGTAGGTGGAGAGGAATTTTAGCAAATAGCTTTGTTAATAGTGCACCACTACAATTGTATAACAATTACTGTTAAATTATTAGTGTGGTTTCTGGTATAGTTGTGGACATAGGCAAGTTATCATGGGGAGAGAATGAGCTCTGGCATAGGCTAAGTTGCTAGCATATATATGACTAAAAGCAATTTAATCGACTGCACAAAATTAATATCAAGGATACTGCTACATTGCAGTATCCTTGTATAGGAAATGTGAGTAATTAGTCCCTTGTTCATCAGCTGACTTGCCTCTGGATCTGAATTATGCCAAGCATTCACTGTTGTCTTAACTGGACAGTGTTCTCTATGAGAATATAAAATGTATGACCAATGAGGATTGAAGTGACCCCAAGACCACCTTCCCCATAAAAGTCACAGAAAGGCCTTTCAAAATTGAGTACTACATACAGGCAAGAATTTCTTTACCGTTTTAATCATTCTTAAGAGAACTGCAATTGGGACCACAAATTTTAAGATGTCTGAGCCAAGAAGAACAACAAACATTCATTACTACAAGCAAGACATAGGATGCTCCTCTGCAAATTTATTTTGTTTGCAAACTTATTTATTTACAATGGTCAACATTTTGCAGAAGAGGGAGGGAGTATGGGAGAAGTCAGCAACAGTCTCACACTAAATGCTTTCTCCCTGAAATTTATTGAGCCTTTGCAGAACAACAAATCAACAGAAAAATTTGCAGGCTGAACTGCCAAGTTCAGCCAAGACACTAGCATGCTTTGAAAGGTAGGAGTAAGTTAGCCACCTTGTGACAAAAACTATTGCCTTCAATGGAGTCCAGTTTCTGCAAATTTATCTTGTACTGATGATGACTATGCTGCCCAATTTACATGTTCTGAAAAGACAACCTTCTGAAACCTGGATAATAGTAATGAAATATTCTATTATTTTACACCATTTAATACAGTAAGCAGAACTAAAGGACTGGCAAGTATATCATCATGCATCTCTGGAAAATGCTTAAATTCTTTGAAGAAATTCTTATTTCTCCCAGTTTTAACCTGCTATGCAAACACTAAAACTATTTTCAGGACTCTCCCAAAACATCTAACTTCTCAGTCCCTAGTTACTATTAGAACTTTATATACACTCAATTTGAATTTATCTTTAAAGTCTGCTGCTTTCACACCTCATAAAAAGGCTTGTTTGCCCTAAGGATTGCTGTCTTTTTCAAGCTATGATGGTCAGTCTTGTAAGTTATTCAGAAATTTTGGTTAGGATTAGTTTAAAGAAATTCTAACTTCTATAAATCTCAGCAATACTTACGTGGGTGCAATCCTTCTGGTTGACGGCCAGTTTTATATTTGACAAATATCCCAAACAAAACAGTGATGGCCACTTGCAGAAGAAGAGCAAAGATCGAGAACTTGAACCTCATGTTGGTGTCAAGGGCTGAAGGCATTGCAGGAGAGTCAGAGGCTGCAAGAGCCTGATAAAGGGTGGTCTCCTTCAGCAGAGCTGCCTAATTCAGTGGATCTGGGTGATATAGAAAAAAAAAAAAAAAAAGAGGCAAAAAAATGACACACCCACTATGGGAGGGAAACACTACAGGCCAATATTGCAATTTCTATTTCCAAGGCTATTTCTGTGTATGAAATGCTGGCTTACATATTTCTTAGTTGGTAATGCAAAACAGCTCATTAAGCAACAGATATGTTTCTTATTGTCTTATTAAAGGAAGTAGCCTAGAAGAAAAACTCAGATAGCCTGATTTGTTGCACTTAGTGAGGAACACAGCTACAGTCAACTGTATTTCCTGTAGTCAGTCATTTCTCCAAACTGTAGCTTTCATTTGAGAGGTAAATCACTTCTCATGTTATATGAAATATGGACAATCTCTTATCTGTGGATAATAAGGTAAGATGAGCAAAGAGAATCTTATTCATATTGAATGAAGCATGCATAAAGAGGACACAAGTTCTCATTGTGAACTGCTGTTGAAAATAAAATAATTATAATTCCTCAAAAGAAAAAAAAAAGGATTTCTGTAGCTGTAGAATATTAAAAAGAAGAATTTGAAAAAAACACTTATATTTTTCAATTTAAATTACTGCTTTTTGATTATTTTTTTTTAGTTCAGACAACCAAAGTTTTCACACCAAATTTCTTACATGGTTTAAAAAAGCTCATTTTTAAAACAGTCTCATGAATAAGAGAATTAAGTAAATTTCACTACACTAAAATTATGAGAGGATGATCACTTACCCTTGAGATCCACACTGGTTGTCGAACTTTGTATTGAATCTTAAAATTTTGTGGGTTTAGGAATAACATTTTATTGATGTGATATTGATACCTTGGCCTCCTATGATCCCACATTCAGAAGACAGGCCAAAACTGTATTGTAGGGGACTTTATCTCATGAAAATTCATCTCATGAAAAAGAGGTTGATTTACATATTTTGCAGTCTTCAGCTCACCAAACTGGGTGGTAGGCTCAAGGTGATTTTTAGGTATGATGTCCTTTTCATGCTAATTTCTGGACTGTGTTGGCTTGTCACAGGTGTTGTCATCTCAGGTAGGATAAAAGTCCTGGCACTGCTCGGATTTCTAGCATAAAAGTAAAATTAAACCATTGTCTGTACAAAGTTTAAAAAGATCTCAGCCTTTTCTCTTTGGAAATATGTCTGTGGCTTTGGAATTGAAAATAAATTATTCAGCAAGAAGAACATACTGGTCTATCATGGAATCAAACTTCTACATGGCAAAGCTAAAGTGAGCATATACACATTTTTTCCTTTTTAGCAACTGTATTTAATTTGAACAGATCAAAGACAGGAAGCAGAGCTTTGTTAAAAAGCTATTGATCATCCTTGCTGTGCCACAGGATAAAACAGACGGTAGCATTTGATTATAAAAAGCTGTAAGCTCCTTCATTTTCACAGGAAGTGATTAAATGAGAACAAAACCATGAGTAAAGTGTTTTTTTTTTTTTTTTTTAACTTAGAATTCAACGACGAATAACTCTTATTGTTTGTTGCCTCATGTTTTCCCCTGTGAATATCTCACATGATATGAGCAATCCCATGTGATATGGGATTAAATTCTTTCAGGGATGCAGAATAGTCTCCTAGATGAATTCTTATTTGGAAAAGTACTTTATACGTACTCCAATATTTATTTCATTTATTGTGCTGAGTAAATGAATCTTGATCCTGCAGCCCTACATCAGAATGGAAGCTTTGCAGGAGAAAGTAGATCCTGCTTGATGACCTGATTTCTTTCACAGCTGAAGTAACAGTCTTGTCAATGGCAATCTCTATCATTTCTATCATTCCAGCATTTATTTATTTATTTATAATTGTATTGTTTCTGACACAGCCTTGCCAGTTGATGGGAAACAGCCACATACAACATCTTATTTCGAAGTCCAGCAGTCCTTACATGTGCATTTAACTGCTCCATGGTGCAATTGGAAATGTACACATCTTGAGTAGCCAGTCTTTAGTGTTAAAAAATTCCTTTGTGTCTCCCTATTAGCTTCAGCCCAATCATAACTGCTTATGGAACTGGAAAAAGTGAGGATATTCTTTGTTAAGTATATACACCATAGATTTCTGTATCTAACCTAATAATGTTTTGCCTGTAAGTGAGGAGTGAGAAATAGGATCTTCTGAGAGAAACTGATTTCATCTTAAAGTATCTCAAACAGGTTAAATAGGTCAAATAAATGCAAAGACCTAGCACTTGATGCCCTTTTGATCAGGTTTGTTGGGTATCTCAGACTCAAATCAGTCTCAGGATGTCTCCTAGAAGAGGCCCAGTGTAGCCTGGTAAAGAAGCTGGTGTGGCTAAAACACCGAGTTCGTTTTATTTAAGTCTGAGCTATAGGTATCCCTGAGCATGGATTTATACCTTGACCATGAATTGGAGAGCATGCCAATCTCTAAACTACTTCTTGGTACATGCTTTTAGGGTTGACATTGCAACCAGAAAGGTAGGATAAGGTACATCTTGTCTGCATGTTGTGACAGAAAATATTTCTTGGTCTCCTGAACTTTGAGCTGAATACTCTTTTTTTTTTTTTTTTTTTTTGAGAACATTAACATTTATCCCATTTCTGTGGTGTCACATTAGAAGAGTTATTTAATGACTCATTAACTTTTGTAATGTTTTGAGTCAGCACAACAGGTCAGAATATCCCGAAATGGAAGAGACCCTCAAGAATGATAGAGTCCAACTCCTGACATGTACTCCATCTCAAGTTGAAAGCTCAGCTCAATAAACAAGGTTTGTATATGCAGTCCTTAAGTAGTTTCCTTCACCTTGAAGGGGAAAGTGACATTGAATGTATTTTTCTGACTCCCCAGATAACAACAATAAATTTGTCTTGTCTGGATCCATATCACTCACACTAGCCCCTAACCCAAGTTTTTATATAGTGTGGGAAAAACAAGGGATTTCCTATACTCATTAATGTGCCAGTTAGGTTATTACTGGGGTTTTATTTTTCCTATTTAAAATCACAGCGAGTTCACTGTTTTATGTTTTACTGCAAGAGCATACTGAAGAAGGAATGAAATGCACAAGCAGAAGCTTTTGGTTGAGGTGTATCCCAAAGTTGCAGGAACGATGTTTACAAGAAATAAAGGGGTTCATGCTCCCTTACAAAAAGGCTAGTTTGTACTGCTCCTGTGATAAATAAATAAATAAATAAAAGACTAATACAGGAAGGCGGATGCTATACATACACCTTAAAGCTTTATCTACTTTCTCAAGGGAACAAAGAAAAACAGTATAAATGAGATTAAAGCTTTAAGTCTGGGATACTATTTGTAAATATGCGAGTGGATCTGTTTCCCTATGAGGAATAATAGCAAAGAAAAGTGCTTTTGAGAAATAACGAATCTACAAAGCTAAGACATTAAGTGATGTAGCTGCAACTGTATGTATATTCATTTGTTTAGATTGTCTGTGACATGCTGCATTACAGTCCCTGTCTTGTGGCCCAGGAAATTTGTGTTTTCATATCAAGATTTTTACCATTTCTCTGTGTTTCTAAGTTTTAAGTTTTCCATTTCATTACCTGTAAATAGCAGTTCAGATTTGCATTTTAATGTTTACTGAAAATTAGATCAACCCTTTTCAGGTTAAAAAATTCTCACTCCCCCCATTCCTCCCCCCCCCCCTCCCCCGGTCTTTTACAGTTGCAGTTTTGCTCAGTACAATGCTGTGCTATTGCTGCAAAGTTCCCACCTGCTCCAATTTGCTATACAGAACGGCTACAAGCAACTTGGCGTGCTTTCCGTTTCAGCAAGAGGGCTGTTCCTGTCTCTGCCACCTCGTTGTGCCCTCCCATTGAGAAGGTTAAGTACTCCTCTTTCCACTAAATCTTGCAGAGTACACAAACGGTACAGCAATCTTAAGTGAGCGACATAATGTGAAGTTTGCAGCAGTAATTGCAATGCATGCATGAAGAGTCAAAGAGGGTGCTTAGGGAATATTCTTCAATGAAAAGATGTGTTAGCTCCAATTTCCCTGGATGATATAGCTCCCAGTGCTACTTTTGTAAAACAGCCCATCCATGGCAGCCAGACCCGGAGAGGGTGTCTGCAGTCTGAGACTGTAGGAAACAGGCTTCAGGGAGCTGATCCCAGAAGACCTCCTGCTATGTGTGGTACTATCATCATTTATATAATCATCAGCCTCTCAGAGCCTGAGCTATAATGTTCTTAGTGGCACAGCAACAAGATGCCTTTTAGCAGCCAGTCATGAAATAATTGGTCTGACCTAAATGAGGATTTGTCAAGAGAGAGATAGTCCATATCAGATTTCAATGGCTCAGCGAGTGTTTTAAGCTTTGAATCTCACCAAACGTTAGAAAACAACATAAACTATGTATTTTGCACATATGTTAACACTGATCCACAAATTCTGGTCAGTATGACTTTGGCACAAGCTTCAAATGTGGGTAGAACAGTCAGCACGTAAAATAAATTCCTACAAGAAATCACACATTGTTTATTTCTTCCTGTGTACAACTAACATCTTCTTCAGTTCCCTTAATGCTAGGCAAATAGGGACTTCTTTGTTTGCAGTATGAATGCAGACCAAATGGAGAAAATGATTTGTGAACTTCATAATTAATTTATATAACTTTTCTTTTTTATTTTTTTTTTTTTGTTAGTTACCAGGAAGTAGGTACTAAATCACCAAATACACAGAAGTAGCCCTGCACTATTGAACTGACAAGATGAATTTATTATTTCCTTGCAATGGGCCAAGCAATATTTCAATAAACAACTGCAACCCAGCTTACTATCTAAAATACAACGCCCCATCCGGGCCAAGCCAGCACTGGAGGTACTACAATGAATTGAGAACAAATAAATACAGGTATATCTGGAAAAAATAATCTCAATGGAAAAGTCCAGTCTCCGAAATGCTCATGCCAACCTGTGGAAGATATGAGGTTTTCATGCCATAACTAGTTAGATGCCATGATCTTTTTAGGCACTTTCCAGGTGCATCTAAAATAAACACTTAACACCATTAAATAGCTCTTGTAAGGTTGGTTACAAATATTTCATTCTCTTTGGTTTAACTGATCTGCTTAGCTAGATCTGCAATCACTGTTAGTCAGTATGAGACTACAGGAATAAACTGACCTTCAAAGGTGTAAGCTTGGTTTTTGATATATTATGGTCAATATTCTGTAAAAAATATCTGGATTATTGCTGTTTTTCAAAAGCATCTATATTTATGTTTATTGATTACAAAATAAATAAATAAATACATACATACGTAAAAGGGGGAGTGTAAAAGGACCATCCAGGAGGCAGGACAAAAAGCAGGATTGGAAACAGATACACTGATGGGACACAATGAGACAAAATGGGGTTCCCTCAGGCAAGTGGTGGTTCAATGATAGCTGTTATTAAATACTAGGTTTGGATGGATGTTCATTCATATTTCTTATGATTTTTGCCTCTCCAGAGAACTTTCTGCATTTTTATCTTGATGAACTCCCTCTTACATGTACTTCATTATTTCTTTCCCTGCCTTCACATTCTAATGATTGCATTCACTTTACTTTTCCATCCTAACTTTTCACCCATTTCTGTTTCCCATTTCTTTTAATGAACTTACTTTCTTATGAACAGCCAATTTTATCTGTGGAAGAAGCATGGTGTCTGCTTCCACAACACATTATTTATTGTCATTGCATTTTCTATCTCTTCCATCAGTTAGCAGTTGCCTGTTCAGGAACAAGGAATTTTTAGGTCTTTGAGGGCTCTTCCTGGAATTGTGGGTAGCTTATCACAAACTCCCCTCCATAACAGTTTTGCGCTCTATTTGTGAAGTTAAGTTTTATGTCCTTCTTCTGGGATGCTGGGATGCTGCTGATGTTCTTTCCAGTTTTAATGCTTAGGAGCTTATTTCTGCACTAATTTTCATCACACAGTGTACATAGCTATTTCTGGTGACAAAAATACATGGTAGCTTGTATCTCTCTCATTTTCTTCACCTTTCTGATATCTGTAGACTGCAATCATATCACCCAGCCCCCCACCCCCTTTTTTTTCCTTTTCTTTTTTTTTTTTTCTTTTATTTTTTCCTTTTTTGATATTTTGCAGACTGTCTGCTTTCCTGAATATGTTAATATCTTTTCTTGGGCTCAAGTTCAGTTCAACTTATGAGAAATAACCAGAATTGTAAGTAGGATTTCAAATCAATTCTCACCAATGTTTTGTAAGATAGCATTAAAACTTCTGTTTTGGAGAATGTGCGATATATCCTAAAGTAACATTTTACCACAGCATCACTTTGAAGGCTTGCAGTCATTCTATAATTAATACATCCAGATTTTCCCCCTGCAGAGTTGCTTCAAGCTACAGGGCACTGCCTCCCACATTAGCACAGAAAACTGAGTACATGTTAAATATCTAGTGACTCCTTTATGGTCTGAAGTTTCTCCAAGCCTGTGCTTCATCCTACAAATTCTGGATTATTTTCACTTTTCTTCTCCCTATTGACCACAAGAAGACTCCAGATGCAGCTGTTTAAAACTGGACAAATAACCATTGTCTAAAGTGGGTAATTACCCACCTGCAGCATATCTGCATTCTATTCAGTGACCTAGAAAGAAAATTTGAAAGTTTTATTTTTCTTTATAACAAGAAAAGACTAAGAGAAGACATACTAGCACGCTATGAATGCCTTTAAGACTTCTGCAATAATAACTCTTGTATTATTAACAGGGAAAATGTGGAGTTCCTCGCTTCTAGCTCAACATGCCAGAAATAAATGTCTGTAAATATCTACATTTATCCTAGTAAGTTGGTGCTCCCTTTATCAGGGAAATAGCTACTTGAGCAATTAAATTTATCCTAATACAGATGCAAAAAGTTGGTGGAAGTTCTTCCTCAATTTCTCTCTCTTGCTCTTTCTCTCAGCTATAAAAAGGACTAAATCCTCAGACTTCTAAAGTCAGGTGAGATGAATCCCACCTGAAATACACACAGAACTTAGAACTTAGTTTAGCTGCGTGGTCTATTATTAATTTGAGAGAACATGTTTTCTGTGTTCAGGTGTCTGAAACAAATTAAATTATTAACCTCCAGCAGTCTGAGGATCAGGCCCTGACTTATTCCAGTGTCCTCAAAAAATTAGGCAAAAGGACTCCTGTTTGTTATGTTCCAGCTCCGGTGCTTTAACTGCAAATCTAGTTTGCTGAGATAAGGGTGTTATGAAGATGTGTCAAAGCATCAGTCTGTGTTTTGGGAAGTCTTTAGGACACCTGGTCAGGTTACTACTCTGATTTCAATGTCCAATTCCATTCATAAAATAGTAAGGAGACTTATCAGAAAATTCACTGTGAACAGCAGTGAGAAGTTTGGGTGTGTGCTGGCATATTAAATGTCTAAATGTCCCATGTTTTTTTGTGACTGGAAGATACTGATCAGACCTACTCATTCCATTGTCTCCAATAGGCTTTTAAAAAAAACTTTTTAGGCACTAATACTCTGAGCACATCCTGAAGATGTCCACACCATCCTGTGCCTGTAATTTATAGCTAAAGTCAAATATACAATGAAAATAAATAGGTATCTTAAACAAGGTCTACTTTAATTTCTCCTAGGAATAGCTGAGAGAGCAATGTACTAGATAACACCATTTCTGCATGTAAACAATCCAGTCAATATAGGTGAATGAGGAATAAGAAAGCATAAAGGGTTCAGCTTCCTCCTCTAGGTAAATAACTCATTAACCTGCAACAATAGTTTTCTAGACAGTCACCAAACCACAGAATTCCAGGAAAGCCTGCCAGATAACCACACTGCTGGAACAATAGTGCTTGTTTTGGAAAAAAATAGCAAGGAGGAGACTCAAAACCAGATTTTGATCTGGAAAGGCTTCTCAGTAAAATGTATCCAGATTTACCAAACTTACAGACATAGGGTGTTTCCCTCATTTCCTGACATTGTCTCAAATACCTAGAATTTGCCTTGAACTAAAAGGATGAAAGCTGCACCTTACTGTCCCAGAAGAGTTGGAGCCTGTTGGAGCTGCCTCCAGATCTTCATTTGGACCTTATCGAACGAAGTTGACTCTCTCTGACATCCACTGTTCTTAAAACCAATTAGTAGGCTCTGACTCTTACTGAACATATTCATGGTTAGACTGTTCTATAATTAGACTCTCATTGCCTTGCAGGTCAAAGTGGTGAAAATAGAACTTGACTTTGAACTAGTCTACCTGTAGATGAGAAGTCTATTTACATACCAATGGAGCATCCTGCCAAATCCCTCCTAGCTGGACACACAACTTCTAGTAGCAAAAAAGTTCATTTGATAACACTGAAAAAAAATCCATGAAGGATGTGTTCTGCTGCTATAAGCTTCTGTGCACTAAAACACCTGCCAGAACATAAATGTTGAAAGGCAACGACTCTTCACACCTCTGAGTTGACAAAAATATTCTCATGAATCATTTCTAACATTCAGATGGTGCTTGAGCAGTACTGTATTTTATGCTCCTCATCAGGATGAATAAATACATATGGAGTCAACCTCAAGAGTGAAAAAAATTTAAAGGGGACTTGCTGATAAGGTACAGATTGGCAATGAATGATGCCAAGCACATTTTGAACTTGTGATTAAACTGAATGATTAATTGGTCTCCTGATAAATTTCTATAATATTAAACAGTTAATTTTTCTTCCAGATTTCTTTTAATAAAACACAGTTTTTCATTACTAATGCAATACCCTCCCTATACAAAGAAAAAAAAACAAAAACAAAAACAAAAACAATATATGCATATATTTTTCAATTGCAGCAACCAGTACTTCAAGAAACATCTCCTGACACACGTAATAGTGAAACTTGCACAGGACACCACTCCTAAAGCATTAAGTTAGTATTCTACTTCAACAAAACAGGAGACACTTTCACATTTTCTGATATGTTGCTGGGTGATATTACATCATATAGCCAGAATTCCACAGCTACCTCTGCACAAGAGGTGAATCCATTCTTGCTGTGAAATTGTTGGGTTCATGTAATTTCTGTGTTTTACAAGCAGAAGTGCTTAGAATCTCTCCCTTACTTGTCCTTCTTTCAAACTTGCACAAAAATCACAAGAGCTAAATTTCAACTCTGCCAAAATAAACATTTTTTTTTTTACCATCCAGGAATCGCTTTCTTTCAAATTGTGGTTATCATAAATATCAGCGTGAAGAATGCTGTATATCAGTAAGTAAAAATAACATGGTTTAACCTACATTGACTTTGTTATCTTCAATGTAGGTTTCTGGAATATGTTTACAATGGGAAATGACTTCCCTGTTCTATCAAGTCCTAAGTGAAGTAAGCACAGGCAGTGGTTTGAATAGGAACAGGATTATCAGTAGATGAATTGGTACATTTAAATAAGCACATTTAATACTGCGTATTAGTTCTGTATATAGATTCCTTATCTCATTTATTATTTCTTCTGAACCTGTCTTAATACACATATGCAAGTTCTAGTAGACTGAAAATTAACTTTTTATATCTCACGACACTGGTGAGATTTGTGGGTAAAATGGAGACTAAATTGTTTCTGAATTTTGTGATCAAGAACAAATTTCTCATCCTGTCATCTATCTGAATAGAAAGTTCATGATCTTAATTAGAATTGGTGTGAAAAATGTCAGTGACTTCCCTTGTAAGTTCCACTCCTATTTTAAAAACAAGGGTCCTTTGGAGAAGTGAATAGTTAAGCAAGTCCTAAAGTAAAACAATAAAAAAATAAAAAATCTGTTTTACATTGAATAAAAAAAATAAAATTGTGTTTCGTTCAAAGTTTGTCAATGAAATAAACAAAACCCTTATTTTTATTTCACTTTATTAGCTTGGGTTTTCATCTTTTACTTCCACACTTTATGCAGAAATAGGAGAAGAGAAGAAGACAGAGAAGGAGTGTTGATGATGCCAAATTGAAAGGCAATAATGTCATTTGCTTTGAAATGATCATTTCAGTTACTATGGAAAAAGAAATAAATTGTGATAAGCATTTTAGAGAGCTATTCTCACTTACACATTGCACTGGGTTGCTCACCAGTAAATGCAACAAATAGTTAATGTGCAATTTCACTGATATATGCAAGACTATTTCCATGCCAATTTAGCTCATCTTCTAAAAATTATTTTTCCACAAGACTTATTGATGCCAGACTCAGAAGAGCTTTATAAGTCCTAGGGAACAGCCCGATGGCTGCACTGCACTGCCCCCAAACCAGAAGATCAAGACCAGTGGCCAGCCCATGAACTTGTAGATGTCGCCTTGTGGGAGGGAGTGGCATTTCCTCACTTCTATCTCCTTGCTCCCATGTCCCCTTGACTTGTGGTTAAACTGAGATAGAATTATACTGGAGGTGTGGCTACAGAATGCCATATTATAATTACTGGGCCTTAGTGCTTCGCAGGCTCTTTCTCAGTGTTCCCTAATTAATCTTTCTCACCCCTGGCTATGTCAGTTTATCTCTGTGCTGCAGTTGGAGAGACTGAAGCAGACAGGTTAAAAGTCTTTCCTGCAGCCTGGAGAGGAGACAGGATCTGTCAAATATCTTTTTAATGAGAAGGTCCCAACTCTTATTTTTCACAGTTTAACCGTGGCCTTTGCACTTAGAGGAATCCATTTTTTGGCAGCCTGGTGTAGAAGAGGCAGGAGCAGGGGTGGGGAACACCCTCGTCCTGTCCTGGCTCTGCTGGCTTTTTGCCGCACGGTCTCGCTCAAGGATCTTGCTACAGTTTTGTGTCTTGGGCACCAGTTGGGTCTTCTGACAAGAGGAATTTCTGATGGCTTGTCAAGGACGCATTTGCAGACAGGAGTGTGTTTGTATAGCGTGCTGCAGGCCAAACTTGAGGTGAGGGCTTAGGCCAACTTTGGGATCTGGGCTTTCTTGGACATTTAGATAAGGATTTCAGAGGAAATAATAAGTGAATTTGCCTAGAGTATACAGACATCACAGGAAAGGTATGCCTAAGGGAAACACATCCACATATGATCATGTATGAGATGTTACAGCTGCACTGTGGTGGTCCACCATGGTGGTCAGGCAAGTATCTTGTCTCTGCACAGTTTTTTTTGAGCAAGTTCTCTTCTTTCAATTCTGAACTCAATCTCTACCTGCAGTCCCAGAGATTTCTTATATTCATTTACAGATTATCATCTAAATATTTATTCTCATCAAATGACCAACTTGCAACACCAAAACCCAATCTTTTTTGGTGGGACTTAAGGAATAATAACGGTGTGGGGGCAAGTAGAGGGTTGCACAATTGGCATGGTGCACATTTCACTTATGAGTGTCCATCTAAAATCTAAGCATCCAGTGCAAATTTGTCATCTATGCTCTCTCTCTGGTAAGTGAAAAGACGTAGTCTTTGGTGGGATCTATCTTTTCTCAGTGATTAGACAATTTCTGGCATCTTGAAATGAATCACCTTGTGGTGTTTCCAACCCTTGTTTTCTATTTGGTAGAAAGATTTAGCTATAGCTTCTTAAACCTGTTGTTATTATATGTATGGAATATTAAGGCAAAAGTTATGGAAAGAGCTATTGTCTCTATCAGACAGATGGAGAAAAACAGGGAAGATTTAGGCTTTCAGCAAAACTTTAAGATACTGGAGGAGAAAGACCTTCCATTTTGCTTAGTCTCAAGGCTGATTCTCAGACATCTAAAATAGATAGCATGATGTCTGCAGTTGACATATTTTAAATATCATAAGTGTTCTTTCTTCAAAAGCATAAGACTGTTAAATGTCACTTTGTAATATTTGTTTAAAACTGTGCTTAAAGTCCTTGTCATGTAAGTTAGCTGCTTAGGAGCTCTTACATCATTCTCCACAGATAAGGCTTGTACCACAGTAGTTGTTCTTATCACCTCTCAGCATATGTACGTCTTAAGAGTATGTCTGAAGCTGGAACAGAAATTGGAAGAAATTTTTGATGTTTTTATTTTTTGAATTACAAAAACTGAATTACATCGAAAAATCATTAGAGTTCTCAGCAAATATCAAAAAATCTATGCTACTACCAGAAAGGAAACAACGCTCAAGAGTATCACTATAAAAATAAGTTTGTGAAAATAGTCAGAGAATGGAGAAATGCATTATTTGACATGCTGGATCTAGCAGTGAATGTCATATTTCTCTTACTTCACCTGCCTATGGGAAACTCATATTCAGAAACATCTCATCTTTTCCAGGGACATGAACAGCTAAGTCTAAGTCAGACACCCAAATTTTTCTTGCAGTTTTGAGAAAAATAATCATCCTGGTAGCATTTCATCTCACCTGCTATTCCTCTTATTCCACATCAATTAAGAACTAGAATTTTTTAAAATTACCTATGAAAGTAAGAAGGATAATGCCTTCAGTAGCCCAGCAGGATACCTGATGCTCCAGCGTGACAATTCCTGATGCAGGTGACCTTTTCAAGCTCCTGCTGCTGCCTTGCTCGGATGCCCTAACTGAATATCCAGAGCACAACAGCTGTCTCTTTGGGGAGGGAGCTGTCTCAGTTGTCTCTGATAATTCATCCATAAATATTCATTGGGATGGAGAGGGAGGAAAGTGTATGGATGGAAGGATTTTCATCTCCCATCACCTTGGTTGTAAGGAGAAATTAAATCTTGAAAATATTCCAGAAAACTCCTAAGGCTTTTGCCAAAGTTATGTGCCTGCCTGTAAGAGAGCTTTTTTTTTTTTTTTTTTTTTTTTTTTTTTTAATATATTTTAGAATAATGTTTTCTGAGAAAACCATAGGTCTCAGTAAATTTAGTAGATTTTCACCAAGCTTCAGTTTCAAATACAAATACTGACATATGGTTGGAGCAGAACTTCAGACAGGGAGAAAATCAAGGCTGCCAAAATTAGTCAAGAGATATCCTAGAAATTAAAATATTGCCTTCATTTGGTCATATAAATAGTTTTAATATGGTAGTAATTTGGCCAACAGAAATAGGATGAAGCAGTGAAGAGGAAGAAATTGCTTCCAAAGTATTGTTATATGTAGAGGTTATTTCTTCGTCCAGTGTTAGGTAATAAGTGATGTGCAGGAAAGTGTTAAAAACAATCAGGGAAGATTTGCAACTTCAATTTCTAGTAAAAGGAGGAGCCCTTCATCCAGGTAACAGAATGGAAAACTGATACAGTTGAATGTTTGGGTATGGTTCCCCCTCTTGTGCTTTGAACTAGAATTGCAGTCCTATGGAACAAAGTTTTGCTGGTCTAAAACGGCAAGGGAAGGTAGTAAGAGGCATCCGTCCTGCACAGGGCTGGCAAATGTGACTCAGAACCTGTAGGAGACCAGCATCACCTTGAGGAGCAGCTGGAGGTGTGATGGGGCACCGCATTGCACCCTGCTTGGCACTGGGGTGTGGTGTTTGCTCTGCAGAGGCTTGGGAGGGCCATCAGGAAGAAGATTAGTGGGAAGGATCCCTTATGTTTATTGAGAATATGCTTTTTAGTTCTTTGCACGTTTTTTGATATCTGTCAAAGTTTATAAACAGGAAGCATAAAGAGCTTCTGTTTCCTATATATCTACCTTTTTATTAAAGAAAAAAAAATGTGTGTGGGTTTATATATTGGATATGAAGATAAAATCACAGTCTGTTTCACATTCATGTTGCTGGTGTAATCTGGTCTAAGCATTTTCTGGAAGTTCTGGAGAAAATATCCCCCTATTAATAAGTATTTTAGGATGCATGAACTTTTTTTTTCCCTTTTCTTTTTTTGAGGCTGTATTTATACCAACATAAATTCCAAGCAACATAAATTCCAAGCAAGAGAGGGACTTACTCATAGAGACTATGGAAAGGCCATCTCTTTCTTTGTATAAATGGTTTAAAAAAGATTCTAATTTCTTGACTGTTGGTGCTATATGAGAAAAAATACATATAATTTATCACTTGGATATTAAGATCTATCAGATTTGTGTTAAGGCCACAGGGCAAAAGCTGGCAGATTTGAGGAGTTCCTCTTATTTCAGCTGTGAAAAATAATGCTTTTGTCTCTTCTTTTCTTTTCCTCATATGCATAAAATTGTGCAGATCTTTGAAATACTCACAAAGTATTTTCCAAATGGAAAAATTATAAACAACTTCAATGAAAAGCTCTGTTTGTGAACATATTTTTATTTAGCAGGAATGTATTCCATTTATAATTGAAGAAAAGGTAACAGAAGAAAGTTAAGTGGAATTTAACATATTTCTGTGTTTTAAAAGTGTATTTCCCGTTAAAAGGAAATGAATCAGTGGAAGATCCACCAAAAGGAAAACCAAAAAGTAACACATTAGTAGCTTAATCATGATTTCTATAAAGCCTAAAATAACATCAGAGTTTATCTGAGCTTCTAGACTAATTTGGGACTGAAATAATTGTGCGATTTCATAAAAAAAAAAAAAAGTTTACATACAAGTCAATCTGAGCTGATACACTGAGCATGAATGTACTTCGTGGTTAGTTCTACTTTTTTTTTTCCCAATAAGTAAGTCCCAAAGCAGCTACAATGACATCCACCAGGATATTAGACGATTTGAGTGGTGCATTTACAGGTAGCAGCACACTTCTCTCTCACCACCGAATGGCGGCAGCCAAACAAGGTTATCATATTTTTGCAGTTTGGAAACGCATCTCGATGCCTGCAAGGATTGGCTAAAATAGAACAGATAGAAAAAAATCATGAAATATTGATTGAAAAAAAAAACAGTGCTGGTCTGATACTTCTGCATTTTCCATCATGCATCTTCTCATTAATTTTCTTGCCTACTTAGCCTTTATACGTTTGCACTGCTGTTCAAATTGCTTGAATATTATGTAAAAGGGAAAACAGACAGAAAGGTGGTATCTTACAGTTCCTGTCCAGTTTTATACTTGGAGTTGCTCCACGTGGAAGTCTACAATATAGGTCATGTGGAACTCTTTATACATGGACATACACATATGAACTTTCACGATTTGTATGTACATGCACTGAAGATGCACATGCACATGAAGACATTGTCTTGAGTTTTCCAGAAGAGGGCAGCAGAAGACTGGCGATGTGATCAGTCATAGTCATTGCTTGGCAGCAACACAACGCACCCACTGGCATAGGATGGATGAGGCTGGAAGGGATTTCTGGAGCTCATCTGGTGCCCCCCCCCCCCCCCCCCCCTCCCCCCGCTCAAAATCGTGCCACTTATGGTGGGCTATTCTATATAATCAATATCATGTGTAGAAGGAAAACGAAGGAGCAATTCTATGACGTCCTACCTGCAGACTGGCAAAAGGTAAGTATGAAGGAGGAAAAGGGAATGTCATTATTTGAGGTAGTGCAATGTTTGTTGTAAGGAGGCAAATACTTACTGCAAAGCCCATTGTCGCAGTGGCCGGGACAATCTGCACATCTTGGTCCACTTTTGTAAGGTGCAGCCACTTGCATTATATTATTTCCTCTGAAATTTGAAAGAAACACAATACAAAATGAGATCAAGATGTAGCTCTGAGCCACTGACAGTTTACTTTCTTTATCCCAATGAAAGACATCCACACATTTTGGATAAAATGACTATTTTCATAGATATTCATGTTTCAGTTTGAGCTATGCATAGAATTTTAAATCAAATAGGTGTTCGGGGAAACAAAACTAATTGACTATTTGCCTTTGTGTAACATTATCAGTTTAAAATGTCTTATGTGCTTATGTGCTTCCTGGCTGTACTTTTCTAATGGCTTTCAAGTATGTCGTGGCTCATACGAAAATTACCTCAGCAGCCACCTTCTGACATGAAGGAGTCAGAGGTATGCTTTTTACCTCTGTGAATATTTATTTGCTGTTGGCTTTCACTTTTTGTCTGTCTTCTTTGTGGTCAAAGTTATAGCATGATGCCTGATCCTTACACAGACAGACCTTTCTTTATTCAAATGCTAAAATTTCCCAAATTTCTGTTTCAGCGTGAAATGAAATAAATATTAACATTTAATCTAACGTTAAAAACACAATTCATATGCGTGTTTTCAAAATTACAAATGGCTAAAAGAAACTATAGACATTTGATCTACAAATCACCTATGGACTACTGGAGTTTTTGAAAACATATCCAGAATTATCACATCTTAAGAAAATAAAAAGGCAATACTTACGGAGGACAGTAATGGCAAACATAAAAGTAGTTGTACTGGTTTCTAGGACAGTAGGCAACTGCACATCCAACCTGGTAGCTGTTATACCACACTAGCTGTAGAATCAAAAATAAACATATTTTTTTTCAGAGACATATTTTCTTGAATTCTCATCAATGACATTTTTTTTTCTTCTGATAATAAACGCCTCTCAGCAACCTTGATTGTACACATATAATTCTAGTGTATCATTGCAGTTTGCTTCAATTATCCATACCTGAGCATAGCTCTTGACATTGGCATTCTTTGTAGTTGCTCCAAAACCATACTTGAAATTGGAGCCCTGACTGTTCCAGACTTGGATTGTTTCAGCCCATGTTTTTGGTTGAGATGAGAGCAATATATTCTCACCGCAGGTGATGCCTGAAGTAGTAAAGTAGGTATATTTTATTACATAGCAAGGAAGCAAGTTGTAGGGTGGAAGGTATGATGGGGAGAGTGTAATTACATCCTAAACAAAGGGTCTACAATGTCAACCTATTTCCCCTGTGATTTTAAAGGGGACAGTACACTTGATCTTATGAAAGTGTCAGGGAATGCTACTTTGATTTTGGTGAGCTTTTAACTACAATGTGCTACACAAAAATGTCTGTACTTAGTCATACCCACAGTCTTCTATTATGCCATCTTGTCTCCAGCAGGAGCTAGGAGCTAAAAGAGGGTACTTAAAGAAAGGTACAAGAACAGGGCAAGTACACAGCTTCCCTCTCTCAAGCTCCAACAGTTTGTCTTTCAGGGACTTTCTCTGACAAAGATGATGTTTTTGTGTTTAATAATTCTCCAAAGATATTCTACAACAGCTTAAAATGTATCCATATTTCTACTTCACATGAACAAGGGTCATCTGCAAATCAACATTAACCCATAAGCTTAGGATCGATGTTGTTTATGTACCGTCAATAACTCTCTGATCTGTTGGACTGATTTCCATTTCACACTTCTTTGCCCATTTCTGAGCATTTTTAGCAGCTCTCTCATTCCAAACCTGAAAGACACAAAGTAAGAAACAAGTCACAGGCAAATTTGTGCAGTCCATGAAGGAGAAGAAAAACATGGGGAATTATTTGCACTTGGAGTGCTGAATGCTTTGGGTTCCTTAAAAGAAAGCAAAGGACCTGTGCCAGTTTACACTACTGGGCATGAGACATGGGCACCATGTTTCTTCAGCCCTTAAGGGCTGCAGATCGAGCAATTCTGTAGAATATCACAGTCCAGATCTCCAGAAAATCCTGGTTTATAGAAATGTTAAAACATACTATTACCTTCTTTTACCTTTGTGCCTGAATTAACTTTGTAAGGTACAGTGCAAACGGTACAAAATTGAGCTTCAAGCCTAGGAGAGTTGAGCTTCAGCTCCTAGGTGGAGCTGAGATGTAGTGATAGACACCAGCCAGTCTTTGAAGCAGGGGAATGTTTGCAAGTCTTACCATGCAGACTTAACCATAAAGCACTGAGCAGCTCTGCCCATTGAATAGGTATAACAAAAAATATCAAGAATGATGTGTATGGTAACAGCAACGAGCAAAACAAGTTCATCTGAGGCCAGACAGCTATGCAGGTCTAGGCCTTTTTTTGCCTTCCCCATTATGTTTAATTCAGAAAAATGTTGCTGGTACCCCAATTCCATCCTTGCTTTGCCCACTTTCCTTCATTCAGGGTGTATGTTTCTTTTCTTCCAAGGTAAAAGCTTTCCCTGAAAAAGATTGCAGTTTATGCCTATTGCAATGAGAAAACATAAGGCAAGAATTTGTGATTCACTTTGCAGGCTATATTAATACAGGTTTAACAACAATAAATGGATATGGTTGCAGCAAGCCTGTATTTATATTTTCTCTAGACAGATGTCCCTAGATAAGGGAGATTTGCCATGTTGCTTAACTGAGTTTTTCTAACTGCAGAAACTAAGACATGTTGGTTATGAGAGAGGTTTTGAGCAGTGCTTGGGGCATGTTCTTTGCAATGATTTTACAAGTGCTTACAGCACTGAAGTGTGCAGACTTAAAGCATGAAGCCTGCAGAAACACAGGGATAAAATTCTGATTTCTTAATCTGAATCCCAGAGAACCTTTCTTGCCCTATCTACTCACTGAGTGTGGGGTTTTTAGAAGGCTACAATCTTCTGCTAATGATCTGGAAAGCAGGGTAGTGGATATGCATAGCTTACCATCTTCAGCATGTTCCTGGCTGTTGGAACTACAGATCTTCTTATTTGATTGTGTTCTTTAAGGATGACTTGCTTATTTTTCAGCTGAATAATATTTTGTTGCTGAAGCATCTGTTGTTTGCTTTGCATCTGAAAACCATTGTATTTCTGTTGTGCTGGTTGCTGAGGTTGCTGAGGTTGCTGAGGTTTCTTTATTGGTGGTAGCCGGGCTGGTTTCTTTACTGGTGGTACGTATACTGGTTTCTTTACTGGTGGTACGTATACTGGTTTCTTTACTGGTGGTACGTATACTGGTTTCTTTATTGCTGGTACCTGTACTGGTTTCTTTATTGGTGGTAGCTGTACTGGTTTCTGTATTGGTATCTGCTTGTGTATCGGTTTTTGTACTGGTTTGTATATCGGTTTCTGTATTGGTTTCTTTACTGGCTTCTGTATTGGGTATTTAACGGGAAAAGGTGGAAAGAGGGGTGTGTCCACTTGTTTACTCTGATACACCTGGAAAACAGTAAATGATTGTTCCAGTTATCCAAGGTTTACTAAGCAAGATAGACCGTGAAATTATTGTCAAAGTAAAGCTGCATGGAAATTCTCAACTTTCCTTTATTGGTTCTCCTATTCTTGTAACTGGTGATTTTTTATTTTATTTTTTTTTTCTCCCTCCCTTCATTTGAACCATATAGTTAATAAAGAGATGTGACCCTAAGTGAAATTTGTGATTAGTATTTCTACCTTCAGAAAGAAAGATTTCTAGTCTTCATGGAGAAAGCTTAGCTCTGGAACCAAATGTCATGACTGGTTTTGACCTTCTGTGAGTACTAAAAAATTCCTAGATCTCATCACTTGCAATGAAGCTGGATCAGAATTTAAAGCCCTTTGCAGACCATCTTCTGAAATACATAAGATCAAGAAGGCAATGAACAGTTTAAATTGTCTCTTATCCAGTGATGACAGGTTTTGAATCCTGGCAAAGAACAATGGTAGCAATGCTCACATTAGAGTTTTCAGACTAGAATGTTCCTTGGGAAGGAATTCTTCCTGCTTAACATCTGAAAATGAATCCTCTCAGTCTAAGCTAGACACCTTACTCTTAGTCATTACTGGAGAGGGCAGACATAGCTCATCAAACAAAACCCAAACTCCTTTTTAGGACTGGAAAAGCTATTCTCTAGAAGTACCTCTTTCTCCTTCCTTTGTTTATAATGAGAGCCTGGGAGAGATCTAGATGATTAATATTTTGATACTTAGGTTGGTGAGATGAATTTCACCATTAGTGTGATGATTTGCATGCTAGGAACAAATTCATCTTACTTAATTTTAGACATCTATACCATAGATGTAAATTTCTAAAAGTCATCTCAGTTTGCCTTCATGGTCAATGAGAAAACCACAACATGAGAGAGACTAAATTTTAAGATGTCCCAATAATATGAATAAATCTCACTTCCCCCTGCTATGACTTCAGAGCTCAATTCTAGGTTTTAAAAGCTGTTGTCAGTGACCTAAAATGGCACCTAATGCCATTTTAAATGCCCAGAGAGCCCTAACTGTTGTTCCAGAAGGTTAAAGCTCTTTGTACAGCCTGTAGAGCCTCTCATGAATGTCTCAGGCACCTCAGGCAATCTCAAACTGCACTGAGACATTTCTGTTTGGGCAACTAAACCTCCCTCAAGAGGTTTTGTTCATCTTGTTCAATTTATGGCATTTACAGTAGTAGAAACTACATCTTGGCCAGTTATCTTAAGCTCTTGGTATAATCAGTTAAACAAGCAATTTAGGACATAGATCACCTGAGCTTTTTTAAAGAAGGATAGGATATTTCAGATGGAAAGGACCTACAAAGATCATCTAATTCAACTATCTGGGTACTTCATGGCCAACCGAAAGTTAAATTATATTAATGAAGGCATTGTCCAAACTCCTCTTGAGCACTGACAATCATGGGACATTAACTGCCTCTCTAGGAAACCTGTTTCAGTCTTTGACTGTCCTCAGAGTAAAGAATTATTTCCTAAAGAAAGAGAAGATTAGCATTCCTAAAGAACCTATTTCTTTTCATCCCTTATTAAGCATATCTTGATAAATAGCTCACATCCAAATGTGTACATAGTAGATATCTACATCCGACAATATTAAGATCTCCTCTCTGAAGAGAAGTGAAGATAAAATATCTGATACTTAGGTAAATTATTTTAGAGCAGTATCAGTTCATATTCTTTTAGGAAAATGTATTTTAAATATTATTTTTGTAAATAGGAGAACATTTTTTGATAGGCAGAATTTTAATACATAAATCTTAGAAAAACAGGAGTTCATCTTTGTTGTGGAAAGGATGTACAAATAATAATTTCAACCCTGAATTGCAGAGCTCGAGATCACTCAACCTGCTAATGCAGATATCTAGACAATGTCCTCAGCAATATGCAATATAACTGTTTTGCATACATGAATAGTCCTACCTGTGCTTCAGCTTGGTGTATCAAAGCAACCAGGCAAAGGACTGCAGTTATTGGACCCATTTCTACAAAGGAAAAAACAAGCAAAGAAACAAACAAAAAAACATTAATCTCTGTTACATAAAACTTGTGGTTTTCTGTGATACGTAAGCAAAATGCAAAACAGCCTCAAAATCAAACACACCACAGAGGAGATTTTTTTTTTTTTGGTGAATGGTCACCTCTATCTCATATGGAGAGAAGGCTCCACCTTGTACTGAGGAAGAGACCACAAGTAGTATAAAGTTGCATGTTTCTTAAAACAGATGGATCAACCTCCTGTTGATTTCTTTATTCAAAATGCCCTGAATTTTTAGTATTTCTTTCATCTTTGCCTCCTTGTATAAAAAAACAAAACAAAACAAAAAAAAAAAACACAATAAAAATCCATTAATACATTCACTTGGGGCCACACCAATGTGCTGTTCAAGCAAGCATCATCTGTTTTGGGAACTTTTATTCTGGAGGGGGGTACTGTTTACCCACATCAACAATTGTCTCCATTTCTTTCTTTCTCCCTGTTTCCAAATCAAATCAGCATCATAACCTCTCAATCAGATGGTGCTGATCACCCTCAAGCAGCATCTGGCACATAAACAAAACCTTCAGCCAATACTGTTGCTATTGGTCTCTGGCTGATAAGATACTTTTTAGAAGCAAATACCACAGTATGCACACAGTCTAAAACCCACTCATATTCATGAAATATTTTTTTCTACATGTCAGAAGAAGCAAATCAAATATTACATATCTTTTTGCTACTGAAGACATACATGAAATTTCATCTTTTCAGTTGTTAAAGAATGAAGATTTGGCAAAGTCCTTGGTGAGACAGACTTTGAACTCAACAGTTTATCTTAAAACAGAATGAAGGAAGTAGGGAAAACATGTAATAAAATTAGTTGAACATAATAAACCTTAGATCTGGCTTCTGAGGAAAATCCAGTGTGAGCAGTACAGGTCAGTGGTAGAGATCTAGGAAATCCTGCTTGACAGGGAAACTATTGGTATAACAACTGTTAAAACTGTAAATCTACTATGAAAATACAGTAGATTCACCGATTCATCTCTGCTAAGTGATTAAACAAACATATTTATGTTAGGTGAGAAGAATGAGTTAAGAAAGACTGTAAAGAGCTTTTCCTTCTGGCAAGAACCAAAAGATTGTTTAACATCACAAAGAATTAACAGCAAGTTTCCAGTGTCCTGTAAAAACAACTTACATTTAATTCTTTCTTTTAACCAGTGGTGTAAATATTTTTTATTCCTAGAATGATGATTTTGAAGAGATGGCAGTAATACTGTTATTGATATCCTGTTAGCTGTTTATTAATTTTAATATCCTGTTAACTGTTTAATATCTGAAATTGTCTCTAGATTTATGATATGATTTCCCTTTCATTTATGTTGGGTTTATGTTACTGAAGTCAGAGGATTTTCTTGCTCCTCTGTGTGTGAGTCAGCTCTACATGTGTGGTGTGAGAAATTGATGTTTATTATAGTAATAACAATAATAATAAAAATAATAAATAATGATTGGGGTCCAGACATTATTTATTTATTTATTTATTTTTCTTCTTCCATTTCTAAATAGTGCATCAACTCCATTACTTTCACCTTCACTGAGGAGCATTCTGATCTCTGCCAGGGCACATGTAGATCCATTTATAATTCTAGTTTGGAGCTAAATCTCTAAGCAAAATCCAGCACTGGGCAGAGGGCATGGTAATGGCCTACATGAAGTTTTCCTTATGCTTGAGATCCCTTTTATGTTTACATTTTATGAGTATTCCACAGTAGTTTAAAGCATAGGAAACACTTTCCCTTATGATTGGAGCTCACTCAACCAGAGAACATAAACGTACCATGTGCTATGCTTAGCCAAAAGATCTTGCTAATACTAAATTATATCTTGTGCTAATAGTCACAAGAAACCATTCATGAACAAACATAAGGCATGAATCAGTGTATCAGAAGAATTTTTTTTTTTGATGCTTGGCTATGCAGAACTTCAACATACAGAAACAAGATCTTTCTGTGACTACAAAAAAAAGTGCTGCAACTGGAAACATAAAACATTTCTAGCTTCAGAAGTAAATTTGATTAAAATACAACACATCTTCAATTGTCAGACCACACAATCAAATCCATCTTTTAGAACAAATTTATTTGGCATTAGTTTCAAAATCAGAAGATGACTGTTCCCAGATACTTCCATGCCAATACTATACTAGTCAATCAGCTAAATCACTTCTACACTTTTGAAGAGACAAATAACAGCAACATAGTTTTATGTAGCTCTGCTTGAAAACTCGTACGTTTCATGCAACTTCATCAGATGTTAAAACAATATTAAAAATCTTCTAGTTAAAAAGCTAGGAACAAATTATATTTGAAAAATACAGTGCAGACTGTGTGTGTGTGTGTGTGTGTATTTAATCTTGGTACTTCACTCCTCAGAAGAGACTTTTTCCTGCCAGCAGATAAAACTTTCAGGGTATAGCAGGTCTGAAAATTTACAACAGTAAGGATATTTTTCACTTCAGTTACTTTGATATATTTTTTTTTAACTGTCTTTGAGTTTGCATCTATAAATTTCATTTTGTAACAAAATTTTCATTCTGCATTAAGAAGACACAATCATCTTATTGTATATGAGAAGATATAATAGATATTTTAAAATAGTATATACCTGAAAGCTTGGACAAGTACTTGACAGCTATAGATAGCAAAATATTGAGTCTATCTGTACTGATATATACCCACATTCCAGATAAATAAATTTCACATAACAATAATTCAAGTTTCATTAAAAAAAGCATTTCTTGTGATTGACTATAATCAAATACAAAGTGGATTAATATATGTTCACATTTGAAGAATGAAGCAAGCAAGACCAAGTGCTACTTTTTGATATAAAGAATCGCAAATTAGACTTCATGTAAAGTGTTTCTCACCCAGATGAGTAGAATGTTTTCTAAGCAGAAAATGTAATTTTTTAAAAAATTCTTAAAATTAATAGAAGCATGCATTTTCTTTTAATTACCGGGTTTGGTAAGACTTAGATATTAACTACGTTAGCATGCACAACACAATGCCCAATTAATGCTGACCAAGTGACTCTATGGATAAAATTTCTAATAAATTAAATTCTCCATACATTACCTTTGTCTAGCTAGACTTCTCTCTTGGGAAGAGTGGTAGAAGTCAGAGGCTTTCCTCACTCTGGGGTTGTATATATATATATACATTCACTTCTCTTTCTTTGTCAATATTTATTGCAGATAAATGACATCAGCTTTGGGGTTGCACATTTGAAAAGAATGAACTTATCTGAAGAAACAGGTGACTGAAAATGAAACAATCTAACTGCATTGCTCTGGATTTTTTTTTTCTCTCTCTTGTTTACAGGGCAAGGAAAGGGAAGATAAGAAGCCATTTTGCAACACAAAATGACTTTGCCAAAAAAGTTTGTAGGTTGATCAGCAGGCTGTAGTGCTGAAGTTGTGTTCACAAAATGAAAGCTCAAGTTTGGGATAGCTGCTTGGCAATTGTTTTTTTTGTCTCTAGCAAGAGTGGTATAAATTGTTTGAGGCAGAAACATAAGTCAGCCAGTCACCTTGTGGCCATGCACAGAATGACCTACAAACTGGGGAACACAGTGATATTTTCTTCCAAGTTGTTCCTGAACTTTCATTTACTAAATAAAATGTGTATTGCATTATGTCACTGAGACCAAAAGGCTGTGGCACTGGGCATTACTTATATGCACAATAAAAGACTGTCATCCCATGTGTTGCACAAAAGTAACCTACTTGTAGACTGACTACATATGTGTATCTCTTCCCCGTCAGTCTGAAGAGATGTTTGAATTGTGTTTGATTTATTTTTATTTGTATTTATATTTTGTCTCCAGGACAGTATCATTTAACTCACCTCATGGCACCTTTACTTCCACTGTCCCTGAAGTAGCATCACAAAATCTGCTTTGGCAGATTCTCAATGTTCAGCTCTGTTCTGTTTAAATACAATTTGTCTTGCTTCCTTCTGTGGTACCTGTTGGCTTTCAGGGGTCAAAAAACATCTCCTCATTCTTTACATGCAGTTCCCTTCCTCATCCTTGCCTTTGCTGTGATGTCTCTACACTGAGCACCATCTTGGCTGATGCTCAGTTGAGTTTACTGTCTATAAATTACAAATTCAATTTTATTTCAATATTTCCTGTTTTCTGCAGAATTTCTGCAGCCGTTGCTGTTGGTAACATTTTAATATTGGATTACAGTTCCTTTGTAACAAAGCTGCTTTTGTTCTGTATTTGTATAGCGGGCAGTACTATGGGAAGTTACTTGCGATAAGGTCTTCCATATCCTTCAAAGTTCTGAGATAAGGGCAAGGGGGCTTTTTACTCTGTGGTAACTTTTTTTTTTTTTTTTTTTTTTTTTTTGTGTGTGTGTGATAAATTTGATGAGACTACAGTTATTAATATATATAACTACAGTTATTATCACAAGAAAACCCAATAAATTGCCTACCATTGCTATTAAGATTGCGTCTCTATTGACTGTGAGGGAAGGCAGAGTTTGGCAACATCAGATACTCAATGTCTTGGAAGATTGTTCCATTTTCCCCCCGATACCATGTAGACAGTGTTTATCCAAGCTTGAGTAGAAGACTTTAACTGGAAGCACACGTTCCCTTCTGAATCACCCCATCCATTGCACTCAATAATTTTCAGTAGTTTGCTACAATCATCTGAGCTTTATTTGTATTGTTAAAATGAAATAATACCACTGCAACCATTTCTTTAAAACATGCCACACCTGTTTAAATAGTCAAATCCATTTATTTTATAAAGAATATCTGTCAGTTACTCTACAAATCATGGTCTATGGGTTAAATAACTGGGAAGAAAACAAAGATTAATAAAACTGACATCCGGAACCATGGTACAAAGAGTAATTTAACATACCAATTCCCTCTCCCTTAAGTGGACTACCTGAAAGGGTGGAGCAATTTAATTAAAAAAAAAAAAAAAAAAAGATTAATTCCAAAAGATTTTGCAAATGTGTGTATATATATATATATATATATATATATATATATATATATATATATATGTTTAAATTTATTCTTTTATTTTAACATAGATACATCTATGTAAAGTTAGTTAGTTCAAAACATAAACAAATTCAGCTTGAGAGATTTTTGATGTGGAAGTTCTTCCAGCCTATATGTAAATCTGAACTATAAGAGACTGATTTGAGCCCAAGCAATGCAGGCAAAATTCCAATTTCTTCAATTCTTCAGTCCCACTGAAATTAATGACAGCTTAGTGCCTTTGATTAAAATTCATTCTGTTCTGTGTGTTAAGGTTTTGTATAGATGTTTTTCTTAGCCATACAAAACACCTTGAAGTACTGATTATTTTAGCTAATTTTGTTTTGCAAAAAGGAACATTATTAATTAATACAACCCAAATCACCTTCCACTCCATATGTAGAGTAGGACTATTAACAAGGAGATAAACAATGGGGTAATAATTTTAACAGATGTTTACATGGGCATAAATGCCCCCCCCCCAAAAGATAGCCAAGGCAAAGGCAAGGTACAGAAATGCAGAAGCTCTGAGAATATTTGAAAGCTGTTGGACTACCAGAGGTTTGAGATGCTGGGCACTGACAACTTCCGTGTTGAAAATTGTGATTCCAGCACTATTCTAATACTGTTACATTGTCTTTGATCTGGAGGAGCTGTGTGTTCAACCAGTGTGGAGAACAGGTAGAGTAAATCCACCCTGCCCACAGTAACACATGCTGAAATGTCTGCCCTCAGCTTTTGGAGAAGAAAGCCACTCACCATGGCTTTTCTCCTCCACCTTTCAGTCCAAGTAGATGCACCAACTAGAACGCTGCCCACTCTGGCACAACTGCAGACTGAAATTTGCTTTCCCTTTACAAAGGAGATATTTCAGGCACCATTGGCTATCAATGATTTTTCAGGTCCACCCTCAGAAACAGGCCTGCAGACCTGCAGTGTGACTGCTTCCCATGAGGGCTCAGTTCCAGCTTACATAGTTAATGACTTCAGCTACAGCTACCTTTGCCTAAAACAGGCTATACAAACAACTGAAGGTTTTCATGAATGCATTTTTTGTTTGCTACGTGAGTTTGCTGGGAAAAGGTGTTTCTTAAATATAATAATAATGACGGGCAACATGTGGCCCTTTGCCATGAATTCTTGAAAAATGTTTCAGCCATTCATACCACATATAAGCATTTTAACCTTTTCTTATCCTTGAAGTAAAAGTATACCAAAACAATATTGTAGAAAACACAAGAGGTCTGGTCTTTCTGTAACAGTGTCCAGTTCGTAAAAAGTATCTTGGACTTGTTAGGACTGAAAAGTGTGTTAAAATGTAGAAGAAAACAGGAAAATCCAATTCAAAAGTCAGTGCATTCTACACAGACTATTCCTTTGGACTGGCCACAGTAAACAAATGAGAAACTTTTGGAGCAGTGAAAAGATGCATTAAAGATGCTCCACCTAAAGTCACAGTATACCAGCATGAAGAATCACCTGGAAGTGATATTGTTGATTAATCACAGTTTGACTTGTAATAATTAATGAATGTCCTGTATTTGGCCACAGCCAAGCTTATTTGTACTGCAGCTTCTCATCATGTTCATAACAGCATAGAAATGACACTTTGAAACGGGAACCTGCTTCATAAAGGACATATAAAACCTACATAACCAGAGGATACATTACATGACATGTCACAGTGCAACTCAATTAAGAGGGCTTTCCATGCACCTCACTGAAACTAATCCATTCCATGGTCTGACATGCAGAAATCGTGGAAAAGAGGCAAGAGGGAGCATTCAATTGCATGAAAAAGGTCCTGATAAAAAAGCGCTGTAAAGGGAGGCATACAGTTCTGGTTCCTGCATCCTGTAATGCCTTTGCCTTTTGCAGAGGCATGATTTGATAGAAAATGTACACACAGTGCAGGAAGCAGAGCTTGGAACACTCTGATTTCTTGAGTGCGGTAATGAGCTGTAGAAAAATAATTGTTAAAAAAAAAAAAAAAAAAAAAAAGTTTCCTGGCTGAAACCGATACACTTTTGCAAGTTTCTGATATTGGAAAGTACCCAGTTATTCACACTAATGTCAATGATATCTAAGTACATGTGCTTACGTTAGTGCTTTTCTATGATCAAGGTGGGGAAAAGCAAATCCATTTCTTAATAAATGAATCAGATGAACAGACTCTTTTGAAAGAAGTCATGAAAGTTAGTTGTATTTAACTAAAAAGGGTATGTGGATGCCTGCATAGTTCACCCATTGTAGATCTATGTCTGTGCAGACCTAAATCTAAATGTAGAAGCCTATATATAAACTCTTGGCATCATTTTGTATGAAACAAGACGTGCAAAGCACAGTGCACTGCTAAAGATGCACAGGGCATGGAGAAGACCTGCTCCCTTCCATGGGGTACTTTGAGGTCTGGCAGGATATTCTGAGGCACCTCAGCAGGTTCTGGGCTCCCAACCAAATTAAATGCTTAGACATGACTATCAAGGGTGTCTTGGGAAAGTCTTATCTTATGCTAAGATATGTACATGTTGTCTTCATTGACCTACATTCAAGTGGATCTCTAGGTGAAAGGCAGATGAGATCAGTAGCACCTGATTCCCCCTGGAACATATCCTCCTGGAAGTCAAGGCACATGTAGGATAAGGAGGTGATCAAAGACAGCCAACATGGCTTCACCAAGGGCAAATTGTGTCTGACCAGTCTGGTGGTCTTCTATGATGGAATGGCTGCACCAGTTGATAAGGGAAGACCAACCGATACCATTTACCTGTATTTCTGTATGGCCTTTGACATGGTTCCACATGGTCCCTATTTTTTTTTTCAGCCAGAAATTGTTATATAAACAGTAAATAAATACTCCCATCCTTCTGTTTTCTTTGTGACAGATGTCTCATAAATTATGTCTATATAAAAAATTAATCTCATTCAGAAAAACTGCCTTCAGAGTTGTGTGTCTCATAGCTTTGTTTCACCTACCATTACAAATTCAAGTGCATTTACTGACCATGGCTGGTTTAAGTTGTCATCTTTGTTCTGTGTTTTGACTTTCTGCAGTATTTTATTGTTTTAAAACCTGGAATAGTGACTCCTTTTAATTTGGTTTGCCAGGTACATGTTGGGACATGTTGGAACCTTCACACAAAACTTAGTGAATAGGAACTACTGAGAAGGAGGGAAAAGAAAGGAGACATAAAAAGAGAACCATGCAAAAGTAAGATACAAGTATACTGAAAGGAAGGTCAGATAAGAAACAGGACACCATTGAGCATGACTGTTGAATTCATACCCACATGCAGTTATGCTTTGTAGAGGAAGCATAACAATGAGATTTTCAGGTGACTGGAACAAAATTTTGCTTGTCTTGTGTCCATTGACTACACAGCCAACAGCTAGACAAGCAATCAGCTCTTAAAACAGCTGTTACTCTCAACAGCTGTTAGCTGTTTTCCTTGTGTCTACTGCTGGCGGTGAGAAGTTACTGCAAAATTTTATTGGATTTGCAATTTGCAAGTGCAAAAAGAAATAGGTATTAACTCTTTTACTGTCCTCAGCTCTTAACATCTCAATACCTTTGGCTAGTGTCTTTTTTACATTTAGGATTTTGGGGGTGGGAATCCTGTCCCTCACTGCATTGATATAACTGCAGAGCAGTAGAAAATATCAGTTTTGCTGTAACAGCTGTGAATGTGGGTTTGCAGAGGCTGCAGCTGGGTGCAGAGATGAAATGGGTAGGGTAGGAAACACAGGGCTAACAGTTCATAAAACCCAAAGGATAAGGGCAGAAGTCTATGATCAGCACTTTGCAAACAGTGCAGCAAGAGCCTTGGGGAATTTGTTGCAGGTTGAAGCTCTTAGGGTTTAATTTCTGATCCATCTAGCTCAAACTAAGCAGTTAAGTGTGTTTGCCAAACAAATAGAAAAACTGTGGCCCAGTGAAGGAAAGCATGCCAGCTGCAAGTCAACTTGTAGTTGAAAAATTATTTCTGACGTTGGAAGTAGTAGATCTTTCGTGTCCTATCTGTGACACCAAACATGAAGAAGAGGTTGTAGAATGCCTGTCTCCACTCAGGACTACCTCAAAATCAGACACTATGCATGAGAGCATTGTCCAAATGCTTCTTGAACTCTGGGAGGCTCGGTGCCATGACCACTGCCCTGGGGAGCCAGTGCTGTCTTTTCAATGAAGAACCTAACATCCAACCTGAACCTCCCCTGATATGGAAAGCATGCCACTTTTTAATGTCAGCTTGGGTTGTGCAGTTAGCTAGCCTGATATTCACTGATTTTGAAGACAGTGAAGCCTACAGAGAAAGGATATATTGTGGTGTTGTCATGAAACACATTTTAATCTGTCCCCTTTGCAAGCTGTAAGAAGTCGTCCCTCAGCTAGATGACTCAGAAACTGTAGAGTAACCTCTTCAGAAGAAAGGGAATACCTTACCTGGATGCTTTAATCTAAAGAGAAATTATTATTTTGGTATGTGTCTTCATTGCTTTGAATCTGAGCTTTTCAGTCCAGTGAAAAAATACAAAAAAAACAATTACAGAAAAAATCAGGATGACCTTGCATGCAGAGAGGTCAGAAGTGTATTTTGGCTGATGAGACAGCTACAAATCAATTTCTCAGGTTGGGTCCACAATGTCTAATTTTATGTCACTTCTTTTGATCAGGTTATAAATATTTTATTTATTTATTTTTTACTTATTTTGGTCTAGAATGTTCAATGCTAGAGGTAGAGGAGTGTTTCTTTTGTATTCTTGTTTGTAAAATTGTGACCTAGATGAAAAGAACTCTTTTAGTTACTCTGAAACTACTGGTAGTTTGGGTCACATCAGGCATGTTTTGCCTGAAAATAATTTTTCAGAGCTGGGTAGACACTATTCCTTTTTCCTACTAGAATGGGATTAAAACACCCAAGGATGCAACATGAAATCCATCTTAATTCCCTCTGTCTTAATACAGAAGACATAGCCATTCTTAATAGAGTTCCCCAAAAGTGGCCTATACATTATTTTGGGGGAGCTGTTCACCCCTATTGACCTCAAGTCTGGAGCTGTAAGCTTAAATACTTCCTTGGAAACAGGGCAGATATATTGCAGTGTTTCTTTAGAAATTGCAGGCTCTATACATTTAGATGCAGGTGCCTGCAGTGTCTGTGGGTGCCATGTAGGTCTTGCCTTTCTTTTACCTCCTATTCCAGAAGGGTGTGGGTCTCTCAAAAGTGATCTGCCAGATCCACACAGATGTACTATAGACACTGTGTCATCTGGTATGGTGTGAGACACTTGTGTTTGGGCATCTTAGCCACTTCCAACAGAAAGAGGCTGCAGGGGAGGGAAAGAAAATGTTCATGAGCACAAACTACCTCTAATCCCTGGTGATCAGGGCACTCTTCCTAGAGGGATATGAGCTTCAGCACACTGAGGCAGGACAGGGATCCGAGTTTCCTACACTGTGGGTGAAGTATTTTATTCACATTGGTGAAGGAGATGGAAATCTAACAATGTTGTGCACTTCTCTTTGTCTTTAATTTCCCTGTAAATAGACTGAATTAAGCACATTGTTCCCTGATGACTGGAGTGATCCAGTGTGAATTATTTCTTCTCTAATTTGTTTGAGAAATGGCAAAGAGAATGTCATACCTAGTTATCACAAACGACATGCCACAATTAGGTCTCTGTTTCAGCTGCAGAAAAAGAACACCCAAAAGTAGCAATTAATTTAACCTGTCCAGGAAAACAAAACAAAACAAACAAACAAAAACAAAAGCCTAATTTCCAAAGTCTGAGTCTTAATTTTAAAACTGTCTCCCATAAAGTGACACTTCAATAAATATTTCTTTGCTTATTTAGTTTTTACAGAACAGTTTGGCACTGTAATTAACAGGTTAGGGCACTGCATGTTTACAGATCCTAGTGCTCTTTTTCAATAATGCTTCACATTTGTATTTTTCTTTGAGAATGGTTTATTACAGTGCAACCCTGGGCAGCATTCAGTTCGTCTGTGGTGAGAGAGGTTTAGGAATAGGATTGATGTCAGCGTTTATCTGGTAGTAGAATGGAACAGTCACTACCTAGATCTGAAAACTAACTTCTGGCTATTTATTTAAGTACTTTGTCAAGGTACGACCTCATAATCTTGAGGAAACAATGCACTGCATGAAAAAAATAGAGGTTGGACTGGTCTGGGGAAAGTACTTAACAACTGTGGGAGTCCCAGGCTGGTGACTTTTTCATACTTGTTTTAAATGCAGTTAAAATTCTAATATTGTCATTTATAGCATTTTGATGAAATCTTAAGACACTGGCTGTAGATTTCTGCTATAGATGATTGTTGATTGAAGGGTTTCTAAGATGATGAGGGGACTGGAGCACCTGTCATATGAGGACAGGCTGAGAGAGCTGGGCCCATTTAGTCTGGAAAAGAGAAGACTGAGGGAAGACCTCACCAACGTATATAAATATCTGAGGGAAAGGTGTCAAGAGGAGGGAACCAGATTCTTCTCAGTTGTACCCAGCAACAGGACGAGAGGCAACAGGCACAAACAGACAGGATGTTCCAGCTCACTGTGACAGGGCACTTCTTTACTGTGAGGGTGACAGAGCACTGGAACAGGTTGTCCAGAGAGGTTATGGAGTCTTTCTCTGGAGGTATTCAAAAGCCACCTGGATGCCATCCTGCGCAATGTGTTCTGGGTGACCCTGGTTGGCAGTGTCATTGGACCAGATGATCTTTGGAGGCCCTTCCAACCTCATCCATTCTGATATTCTCTGTTGGTGTGATTATTCTTATTATCTTATTATATTTTAAAACTTTTTTTTTTTTTTTTTTTTTTTTTTTTTTTTTTTTATGTTGTAAAGAAGATGTATTCATTTCTGGATTGTGTCTTATTGCAGTATTGCAGTTTATTTTTATTTATTTATTTTTTTTTCCTGACTATATATTCATCTTGGTAAAGTTCCTTCTTCTTCCTCAAAAAGGAAGAATAAATAAATCCCTCTGTCCCTGTTGCTCAGGCTGATTCCTGTTATATTTCTTCTGAAAGCTGTTGATGTAATGTGTGACCAAATGCACCCTCACTAAAGGTTCCATTGCCTGAGGGGCCATATTGCTTAAGATGGGGAAATTATGTTATTGGAATTATTACAGTTTTGAACTTCTAGTACAAAAGAACTGCAAACTTAAAATATCTGCAGGAAAGAATCTACTTTCTTTTTTACTGCATTTGTGCAGTATTTTAAGCTGTCAAGCAAATTACTTAGCCCAACAAGGTTGAACTTGCAAATCTCTGTTCTAAAAAGCTATGCGAGGAATTTCCACAAAGTGCAGTATAGTTGTTACATACTGAGTCATCTCTGTATCTCTGTACTAATATTTACAGAGCAATATATTATGAATTTATTTGCAATATCAATATGTCAATTTAGGACTTAGAGATGGTGAACAAAATAAAACAATTAACTTAGAGGTCTTACTAACAGGATGGTGGTTAATGCAAAAACATGATTTTTTTTTTTTTAAATCTCTAATCCATTGTAGAATACAGAATCATAGAATGTTTTGGGTTGGAAGGGACCTTAAAGAACATCTAATTCCAACCCCCCCCCCCGCCATGGGCACAACACCTCCCACTAGACCAGGTTGCTCAAAGCCTTGGGCGCTGCCAGGAATGGGGCACCCACAACATCTCTGGGCAACCTGTGCCAGGGTCTCACTACTGTCTGAGTAAAGAATTTCTTCCATATATCTAATCTTAATCTACCCTCTTTTAGTTTAAAGCCATTATTCCTTGTTCTATCCCTACACTCCCTGACAAAGGGTCCCTCCCCAGCTTTCCTTTAGGCTCCCTTTAGGTACTGGAAGGCTCCTGTAAGGTATCCCTGAAGCCTTCTTTTCTCCAGGCTGAGCAACCCCAAATCCCTCAGTCTTCATAGGAAAGGTACTCCAGCCTCTCATCATCCTTGTGGTCCCCCTCTAGACTTGCTCTACTAGGTTCATGTCCTTGTTGTGCTGCTGGGGGCACCAGAGTTAAATGCAGTGCTCCAGGTAGGGCCTCAGGAGAGCAGAATAGAGAGGAAGAACCACCTCCCTTGACCTGCTGGCCACATTGCTTTTGATGGAGCCCAAAATGCTGTTGGCCTTTTGGGCTGTAAACATACACTGTAGGGTCACGTTGAGTTTTTCATCAACCAACACCGCCAGTCTTTCTCCGTAGGGCTGCTCTCAATCCATTCTCTGCCCAGACTGTATTTGTGCTCAGGATTGCCCCAGCTCAGATGCAGGGCCTTGCACTTGGCCTTATTGAACCTTCTGAAGTTTGCACAGGCCCACATCTCAGGCTTATCCAGGTTCCTCTGGATGGTATCCCTTCCCTCTAGTGTGTCAACCTCCCAGCAAAGATTGGTGCCATTGGCACATTTGCTGAGAGTGCACTCAATCCCACTGTCCATATTGCTGACAAAGATGTTAAACAGCACTGGTCCTAATACTGACCCCTGTGGAATACCACTTGTTGCTGATTTTCACTTGGATATTGAGCCATTGACCACAACGCTTTGAGTGCAACCATGCAGAAAATTCCTTTTTCATCAAGGGGTCCTTCCATGAAATCCATATCTCTCCAATTTAGAGAGTAACAATTGGAGAAAGCCACCAGATTTGTCATGCAAAATCTGCCTTTAGAGAAGCCATGTTGGATGTCACCGGTCACCTCTGTGTTTTCCATGTGCCTTAGCATAGTTTCCAGGAGGATCTGCCATCCCACCTTCTCTCAGTAATGCCAATGATGTCATAGCCCTGCAGATGTGCACACATCTCTAACTCCTCTTTTTTATTGCCCATGCTACCTGTATTAGAATAAAGACATTTAAGTTGGACCCCTGATGAAGCTACTGGGGTGGATGTAATTCATTTGTGCAGTTTTTCAGGTGCTCTCCTTCTCACCTGTGACCCTTCTCCAGGCTCTGGGCATTACTGACATTGGCATCAAACTGGGAGGAGTGGGATGGGTTGAGGTTCCTCCCCCCAGGCAACTTTAATTTGAAGGCCTCTTCACTAGCTTGGCAAGCCTATGACCAAAGTTGCTCTTCCCCTTGTAAACCTTTGATCTGCTTTTAAACCTCTAGGTCATTTCCTGCCATGTTGTGTTCTAGCTTGTTGTCTTCTGTCTTGCATTTATATGCTTTTTTATTCTTTTGCCTCATCTTTTATCATCTCAGACAACATTTCCAATTTATTAGACTCTTTTTGAATTCCAGTCCAATACTCTACGTAATGTGGAAACTCAACCAGCTTGGTGCCAGCAAAACTTTTTATGACTGAACACCTTGTTCAACTATTCAAGTAAACAATGAAAATAGTGATTGCCTCACACAGCATGGGAGCCCTCAGGGCCACTACCTGATATGAATTTTTCACAACTAAGTGATATGCAAATTGAAACATTCTGAGTTTCAGCTAATTGTGTGTTCACATCATGGACATTTAATCTAAACTCTAAACCAGATTATCACAGAATCATAGAATCATTTAAGTTGGAAAAGACCTCTAAGGTCATCAAATCCAACTGTTAACCTAGCACTGCCAAGTCTATCACTAAGCCATGTCCCTAAACCATTAAACCATGTCCCTTTCTTTGTTTATATGCGATGACATACAGGAAAATATTAAAAATCTTATCAAACTTGAAGTACATCTTGTCCATTTCTTTCAGTTTACTCATTTTACCAATTATCCATCTATCAGATGAGAGCAGATACACCCTCCCTGGACTGGAAACTTCAGGTGTACCTGATGCAAACCGATTAAGTTGTTTATTGATCAGTGAAATTGCCTTGAGGTAACACACAAAGCAGTAAGTAATCTAAATCAGTAATTTAAGTAGTCAAAATAATCCATACCAATTAACCAAAGAACAAGCTACTAATATTAATTGACTGATATGTAGCTGTGCAGGTGATTATACACAGCTGTGAAACTGTGTTAATTATAGCTCTTAAATCTAATGAATCACATAGAGCCACTATTAAACTACAATTCTATAAATTCTATAGCATCACTGATGTCTGCAAGTATCCACTCTCTTACTGCCAGAAGATTCAATGAAGATTTGATTTTATTCCTTATTTTCAATTTTTCTGAGTTTGGGACCATCTTTCTGCTCCCTTTACACCCTCTTTTCTTTGATCAAACTCCTCTCAAATAAACAGTCCTTCCCTAATTACATTTTCTCCATCAAGCCTAGGCTTTCAATATTCTATTGAAAACATGACATTTCTGATACCATTCCCTGTGCAATCTTGGACTTATGTGGCATTGCTGATATGATAGATATAAGTGCCATTACATCCCTAACCACCCCTCTCCTTGCCTAATTCTTATTGGTTATATTTACTTTACCATATCCAGTCACTAGACTTAATTATTTGGTATTAGTCTTCTTTCTTTTGCCTAGATCCACTTGAACACAAGAAGGCTCTTATCCTGTGTGCAGGTAGTCTGCATGCCACAGCAGCAGGGTAACCTGTTTTTCACACTTCTGCTTTGTGCACTCATGGTTCCCTTTTAAGGACTTAGTCACTGTGGGGCCAGGTTCTCTTGATGACCGACAGGAACTTTGACGTCCTACATGTGTTTTGTTCTCAACAAAGCATTTATGCATTTATTTGTTTTTCCAATAATTTGATCCAGGATTTTTCTTTGTATCAAAACAGGCTGTTAAGCCCAAAGTTACTATGATTCTTCATTTCCATTTTTATAATGAATTTACATATTCATTCTTCCCAAGGCTCTAAACCACCTCTTCAGTCAGGGGGTTGCTTTTATGAAGTTGGTCGTTCATGGTTCAAAGATTTGTTCGATTAGTTTATTAAGTATCAGTGGTGAATTTCATCGTAATTGAATACCTCTCTGCCATCTCACTGCCATCTTCAGTGATATCTTCAGTGATATCTTTGGTGCTATATTCAGTGCTAGATTCAGGCCTCACCTGGAGTACTGTGTCCAGTTCTGGGTTCCCCGGTACAAAAAAGACAGGGATCTCCTGGAAAGAGTCCAGCAGAGAGACACAAAGATGATATGGGGCCTAGAACATCTTCCCTGTGAAGAAAGGCTGAGAGACCTGGGTCTGCTCAGCCTGGAGAAAAGAAGATTGAGAGGGGATCTCATCAATGTGTATAAATACCTGAGGTGTGGGAGACAGAGGGATTTTTCCAACCTCTTTTCAGTGGTTTGTGGGGACAGGACAAGGGGAAATGGCCACAAAATGGAGCCCAACAAGTTCTGCACCAACATGCAAAAGAACTTCTTCACGGTGAGGGTGACGGAGCACTGGGACAGGCTGCCCAGGGAGGCTGTGGAGTCTCCTTCTCTGGAGATATTTAAAGACCATCTGGACACCTACCTGGGCAGCCTGCTCTAAGGAATCTGCTTTGGCAGGTGGATTGGACCCAATGATCTCTCGAGGTCCCTTCCAACCCCTATAATTCTGTGATTCTCTGATCTTTAATCTTGAAGATGGATTTGTCTTTTTTCTATTGTAAGAAAGACAACATATGTGGAGATTTATTGCATTTCCCCTGTATACAACTACATTTACAGGGTCTGGCTGGAATGGAGTTGACTTTCCTCACAACAGTCCACATAGTGTTGTGATTTGCACTCGTAGCCAGAATAGCATTGGTATCACACAAATATTTTATCAAGACTCTATCCAACCTCCCCCAAAGCCAGTAGGCTGGGAGTGGGCAAGATGTGGGGAAGGGACATCACCAGGCTAGCTGACCTAAAACAGCCAAAGGGATATCCCATTCCATGTTATGTCACACTTAGCAATGAAATCTGGGAAGAAGAGGGAACTATGATTATGAAATTCTGTCCTCCCAAACACCTAATACGTGTATTGAGGCTCTGCTTCCCAAAACATGGCTGAACATTGCTTGCCAATGAGAAGTAGAGAATAGCTGTTTTCATGCTTCGCTTCTGTGCAACATTTGCTTCTTTTTTTCCTCCTTCTACTTTTTTTTTTTTTTTTTCTTTTAATTAATTTATCCTTACCTCAGCCCATGAGTCATTTTATTTTCCATTATGGTCTCTCCCCTCCCTTCTCCTTCTCTTTCTTTGTTTGAGGAGGCGAAGTGAGAGAACAGTGTGGTGGAGTTTAGTTGGCCATTGGTTTGAAACCACCACACTACTTTGGGCATCCCCATATCTGTGCAGCTTCAGAAGAGAGAGAAAAAAACTTTCACGTCATGACATTCTCATAAGATAGATCTGCAGATTAGTCTCATACACTTTTGTCATGCTTGTCCTTTGCTCTATAAAAAGCAAACACTTTAGATAACTGAAGTACCACTCCTACATAGCTAGAAAGTGTTTACCAGGAAACCTTCTGTTTGCTGAAGTAATTTTTCTTTAATATTCCCTCTTGTACAACCAGAGCATTTTTTCACTTATTACAAGAACATGTTAAGTGCCAAGCAACAAATTGCAAGCTCTGTTCAGCTTATCAAATAAACAGTTAATGTATATTTACCTTAAAAAACGTCATCATCTGAAAGCCTAAATTTCAGAGTAAAGCAGTTGCTTTCCTTGAATTCCCTGCCTAAATCTTCTCTTTTTCTCTCCTGTGTGAAAGGCACAGGAAAACACAGGAAAAACCATGCACAGTAGCAATAATATCAATCAGCTGTGTGGACCACGGTGAGGGTTATGCAGTTTAGAGCAGATGCCTCCAGCTTCCCAGTTCCTTGTTCTGTCACCTTTAATGTTATCACCTCTCTCGGGTCTATTTGCTCTGGCATCTTTATTCAGGCACAAACTGATCAAGCAGGAGATAGACAATCTTAAAACACCAAGAAACTATGCTTCTGGAGATCCAGGAGAGTTAGGTAAGGGGTTCAAATAAATCTCCACCCTAAGGTCTCAGTGCAGTCCAAATATTGTTTGAAGGTTTCCCTTTTGTCTTGCCCTTGTTCAGCTTAAAGAAGCACAACCTGCTCTAGGCTTCCCTACTTGAGCAGAGAGTTTGGATAATATGACCTCCAGAGGTTATTTCCAACTGCAATGTTTCTGGGATTCTGTGAAATAAGGTGATTCACTTCATCTGTACTTAGCATATCCAGCAAGTCATACCAGATTTCTTCTGGAGAAGAGAGGTTGCTCACCAGTGTGCCATGGAACATCGAAACCAGACATCCTTCCCTGGTCCATCCCATAGGGGACCCTGGCCAAAGGCGTAGCCAGCAGTGCCAGCTCCTTCAATTTGCGGTGGTGGACACCTCTAGAAAGGCTTAGGAAACTGCTTCCAGTCTACGCAGAGATTTTGGATGGATCATTGATGGTACCATCGATGGGATATTGTCTCTGGGCAGCCAGCACAGAGAAGCATTTTCCCTGCACAGCTTCCTCTCCATCTCTTTCCTTGCAGTCAGGAATGCCCAAGCATACAGCGTGAAACCCCAGCCCAACCTCTTAGCATGGAGCAAGCAGAGGTCACTAAGTGCGCTGTTGAATAGTCCCACTGGAAAAGCAGTTCCAGACAGTAATCTTCTAATGAGCATGGTGTTGCATTGCCCTCTAATGGAGTACAGCCATGCCTTGCAGAGAAGGATTGTCACAGACTTGCTGTGCACACACAGTCTTTAGCTGGGTGCAATGTTCAGCCATGTTTTGGGAAGCAGAGCCTCAATACACATATTAGGTGTTTGGGAGGACAGAATTTCATAATCATAGTTCCCTCTTCTTCCTTAGCTTTCATTGCTAAGTGTGACATAACATGGAATGGGATATCCCTGGCCCCTAGAGGATGGCCATCCTGGGGATAAGAGAGGTAGATGTCATTATAGGGGCTTCCTCACCTGTTTGCAAGCCCAACTCTGCAAGGTTATTAATTAATTAATTAATTAATTAATTAATTTATTTATTTTGTGTTGGTGTAGTAGATTTGCTCAGGGTTTGATATCCGATTGCAGCTTAAAATCTGTGTGCAATGACATTCAGACAGAAAGGCTTTATATTAACACAAATTTATTATATTAATACAGACTTGCTTCCAACATGAGAAGCTGTATAGGATAAAGTTAATATCACTGCAGCTGAAATCCCAATACTGGCTTCTGCTGCTTTGTTTTTTCTTGAAGTGGTGAAACCACCTTCTAGCAGTCTCTATAAATTTGTTATTTTAATTTCAAGTACCCTGCCTTGTATGTTTTTCCTTCTTGATTCTTTTCATTTTTTCGTTATGGCTGATAAACAAATGGTGAGCAATGAAGAGCAGTTTGCACTTCAATTTCAGAATACTTGCTTAAATCAAAAATAGAGCTGTAAGGAACTTTGAAAAGTCCAAATGCAGAATTCACAGACCTAGAGCACTTACCTAAAATGGTTTCACCTATATTGAATGTATACTCTGCTGATGTGGCTCTGGGAAGCAACTGCACACTGCTCTGCCTGCCAAGCATTTAGTCTCTGACAGTCTATAATAAAATAAAATAAAATCAAACTTTAAACACACAACTGCATATTTAATAAAAAACAACACAGTCCCAGATATTCATTCCTTGCAGCAGGATGAGCTATTTGATATATTTTTTGTCATTATTTATCCACATAATCTTATATAAATATGAGTAAATAATGCTTAAGATAATGTTAATTCAGAGATTTTTTTTTTTTTTTTTTTTAAAGTAGGGTATATGAGAATGGAAATTAATGCCTGAAGTTAAGCTCAGTGCCAGAAGGTGTACGATCACAAAATATTAGTTTTATTTCTTTATCATTAATTGATGTTTTTTTCATGTGTGGAATTTGATTGGATATCATTAATATTGCTTTTTGTTTGCTGATAATACACAGTTATCTTATTCTATGTAAGCAGCAACTGGTTCATAGTAGGGCTGTATTTATTATGAAAAAAATTTACTCATTTCTTCTGAATTTTCTTATCTCCGATTTCCAGTTATATCATTCTCTATAGACATTATAAAAGCTGCACTGTACATATGCCACCTGCTATTGTTGTTTGTACTCTTCTGTTATTTACAACACCAAATCTATTTATTATTTGATAAAACACATAGACCCACACCAAGAGAATGGCACTTGCCTTCCTGTCCTGCTCTCTGAATTTGAATGGTCTGCAATTTCTCCAAACCAAGTGTCTCGATGCACATCCTGGCCACAGAAAAAAGTCTGTTTCACAAGAGATATGGCCTATAACTGGTCTGGAGCCTTGGAAGTCTAAAAGGAAATCTTTAAAGCCCTCAAGATAGACAAACAATAATTTTTGCTCTACAAGGCAGAGCTGACATCACTTTTGCATGCATATATTAGCCTAATAATTTTTGAAATGATGACATATTTTCCCCCAAAGCATAGTGCAATAAGTTTTAAGTAGAAAATTTCATATGACAACAAGACAGGGTGAACTCTTGTTACAGTAGTGCTGAAGGTATTGTTAGCAGCTACAGAAAGCAGGTAGCAAACCCTTTCTGAACCCAAGAATCAGGTTTTACAACCTTCTCACTTTTGAAACCAGTCTTTATGCTTTTGCATGCAGCCAAATGATTAGCAAAGATTAGCACAAAAATAATTCTGCTTTCTTAAACTTCAGAAATTGGAAACAAGTTCATACTGGAATTTTTCCAAACTGCTTGTGGCCTTAGCTCTACCTCAGGATGCAAGACCTGTTGCAAATATTTGCAAGATATTAAAAGACATGTGATATTTCTTTTATTGAATTGATCCTGTTCTGACTACACTAGCAGTATACTTAATAAATATTTTTGACTCTATGATAGCACACATTTGAGTACTTTGCTCTTCTATGATAATGATGACTAAGACTGAAGGAAGGACCTTAACTGTGCAAAACTTCTTGGCATAACTGAACTAGTTTTTGACTAAAATTTTGACAGCACAAACAGTTGATATCATTGGGCCATGATCCAGAAAAATACTTAAGCATACATCCAATTTTAAGCTCAGGAGTTTTTATATTCAAGCCAAAAGATTCAGCATCTTGGAGAACTAAGCTCTGCATGTATGTCTATTACCTTTATATATATATATAATTTGAACACAGAGGGATACTGCTAGATGTGAAAAATTTCTCTGTCATAAGGTTAAGCTACCAGCATTTAGTGTTGGGGTGGGTAGATTTTATTTATTTATTTATTTTCCACTCTTGCTTGAATGTGAGGAATTTACACCTGTTAAAGAGACACAGACTGTTTCCCATCCCAATTTTGCCAGTACAGGAGATTATTTTTTGCTTTATGATTATGTATACATACACAGGATATTCACTAAACTCAAAAAAAGAGCCATGGAGAATGGCAGGATAGCCCCTGGCTGCAAGAATAGTTTTTGTGGTATACTGTCAATAAAGGATACCCTTTTAGCTGTGCCTAGCTCTCCCATACTGGTAGAGAAAATTTAGTCATCTAATGCAGGGCTCCATATTCTACAAGCCCATCTAAATTATATATTCAGGATAAAGTGTGTTACCTTGGGTAAGCAGGTCATCTTTTTAAGTTTCATCTTAATTTTTAAGTTTCAGGAGATGAAATATGAATCCCTGGTATACCAAGGCAAGCTTTATCCCAAGACTTTTCTTAAAGTAGTAAAGAAGATGAAACCTAAATTAATATTTAATAATAACAACAACAACAACAATAATAACAATAATATTCTCCAGGTTACCTGAACAGAGGCATTTTTTAAGCTCTCTTATTTCTAGGTGAAAATTTCTCTTTGTGTAACTAAGAACAGGCCTGAACCTTACAGTTTCTTTTGTTTTATCAGCAAACTGAATTGTTGTTGTTATTGTTATTGTTTTGGAGTTGTCAATGTTCAGTTGTTACTGAAAATGCTAATTTTCAGTAACACGAAAGTTCAGCTTCCAATGTTCAGTTTTCCACCAGAGGGCACTCCTCTATTTTTAATGAAATCAAATTTCTGAACAACATTGAGCAGATTTGCACAGTTTGGCATGTGCTGTACAATTCTAGCTGAAATGTGGCAAGCAGAAAATTGCAGGATCAGAGACACCCTGTCACACATCTGTCAATATTATGTGTTATCTGCTACCCTCCCACTGCCTAGCTGATGGGCACTGCAAGTCTGCAGTATGACAGATGTTTTGGGTTTGTGTACGTAAAATAAATAGTCAATAATATTATACACAGTGCATGCAGCAAGGATATGACTGAGGTTGAAGAGATCTGTGTCTATGTGACCAAGGAGAAAGGGGGTCAACAGTGTCACCATGGTGAGCACCAGATTTTAACATTTTTATGGAATATTCCATCCCCTAGTGGTTTTATATTAGTGTATGGGAATACGTGTAATTATAAAATCAAATCTATTTTGGAGCTGATGCAGCTTGGATTGAATTTTGGTGCTTAAGAATTTGTATCAATAAAAAACAAAAGCGAATATCTGCAGTGAGATTTGTAGACATTGAAGAACCTGTTATTTTAGCTGAACTGTAAGGAATGTTTACCACGATAAGGACTTTTTAAGCACTTTTTATGTTTATTACTCATTTTTAGAAAGATATTACTGAAGTTAAGGCAATATACTTGGATGCAGAAAATCTAAGTAGTCTGCTTTTTGATAACAGAAGAGAAAGGATATTTTTAAGGCTTATACATAAGGATGTCAAAGCTTTCAGAAGAAAAATTTTGGCAAAAACTAGAGGATTATTGTTTATTTTTTTTTTAAATCTATGCAAACAAAATGTAGATGCATTTCCTAACAGGCTCTATAAAGAAGGAGCTACCTCCTAAATATTTCACAGAATCACAGAATATCCTGAGTTGGAAGGGACACACAAGGATCATGGAGTCCAGCTCCTGTCTCTGCACAGGACCACCCAAAACCAGATCACGTCTGAGAGCATTGTCCAAATGCTTCTTGAACTCCGGCAGCTCAGTGCCACGACCACTGCCCTGGGGAGCCTGTCCCAGTGCCCAACCACCTCTGGGTGCAGAACCTTTCCCTAACCCCCAGCCTGACCCTCCCCGTCCCAGTTCAATGGTGTTCCCTCGGGTCCTGTCACTGTCTCCAGAGAGCAGAGCACAGTGCTCCTTGTCAGGGAGCTGCAGGCCACCATGAGGCCTCCCCTTGGCCTCCTCTGCTCTGGGCTGATTTGTTAAAAATAGTCTCATCCTCTAGTTACTGAAATAATTGGCAAAAGCAAAATAATGAAGAAATACACCCTTCTGATAATTTTACCAAAGTGTATAAGAACAGAATCAGCAGAGATTGGAAGCATGCTACATCAAATGGTTAACATGTTCTGGCACTATATCAAAAGTGACGAATTCTCACAGCAGCTCTTAAACCAAAAAAGTAAACACTTTTCCCTTCCTCTGTCAAATAGTAAGTGGAATTACAGAGGTGGTGGGGTTTGCTTAAGGTTGTCTTAACCTGGTCCCTGTTAAGACAACAAGGGAGAGCCAAGATGAGCTAACACAGGTGTAAGAATGAAATAGAAGTATGTATTTGTTTTTCAATCAAGACAGGTTCAGTCTCCTGCGAACTTGTACTGTTGCATTTCAGGGTGAGGGGGATGACCTCTGTGCTTTCAGGACTTGAATGTAGGCAATGTGTAGCTAGGTCATTTGTTGGGATTGGTCTCTTCACTTCTCTAGAGTGTTTCATGGCTAATTATCCTCATGTTTTTCTTAAACTTCTCTGGACTGACTTCAGAAAATCTCTCTGTATTTAACTGCCTGCCAGGATCTCCATGATTCAGTCTCTTGCTTTTCAGCCAAACGCTTATACTCCCTGCAGGGGATGCACCTACTAATAGCCAAGCCTGCTGCCATTTGAGTCACCTTTGTTAGCTAGTCTCCACCCAAATCTCCAGAGTTTTCAGACAATGGTAAATACCTGTCCCTGAAAAAGTATCATCTAGGTGATAGTATCATCTAGGTGAAGACTCTCTCAGGTGAGAGTCTTCTCATCCAGCTCCAGAAGCTAGTTGTCTACTTCAGAGCTTTTCTCCTTAATAGTGCCTTTAGAGGTAATGGAAGCACTTGAGGGATATGCCTCATCTCTTGTTACAGCGGATGTTTGAGAAAAAATGGTGAGTAGCAAAGTTAAATGATGTCATGAAGGCTTTTTAAAAAGTTAACATGTAGATCAAGTCATTTACAATTTTATATCTCTAGGAATGTTGAGGAAACCAACAGTTTCAGGAAAGGATGTAAGAGGGAGCTCTAAGGAAGTAAATACTGTCTTTAGTGTTCTGGCTCTCTGTAGAGGCAGCATTTACTTTTCCCACTGTAGAATGATATCAGTGATTGATTGTGTGTGGGTTCTCTAAGATATGTGTTAGACAGCAGTAAATGTGTGAGATACATGAAATAGTTCATGTTTACTGAAAATAGCAGTGCAAAGTCACCTGGAAGAAAACCTACTCACTGCTTATTCTTCTTCTCGTCAAGTATATCTCTTTTGGAGCCTGCTTGGTAGCTCTAAGCCTGCTCCATAGCTCTATAGGGTCTGTAGGCATAATTAGGATGTGTCATGTTTCCTCTGTTAGAAGCAACACAAAATTGCAGCTCTTCACTTATCGTTCAGCTACTTGACTAATAAAACTGCCCTCATAGCCCTGGTATGACACATCACCTATTCCTGCAATAGATCTGAGTGCTGTATTTAATGTGTGTGTTATTTCTAGTATTGTTTATCAGTTGCAGAGTCACACAACACCTGTTCATGAGAATGGGCAATACTACACATATCAGTCTTGTGGAATATCCAGGCATGCTTCACAACTGCTGTTTTGTCTTTGAAACACACCTGTTGCTTCCCTAACACTGACTTCAAACAGCTGTTCACCAATCCAGTTGATGCATATAACACACCTTCCAGAAGCAACGGCATGAAAAATTTGCTCTTCACCAGGTGTCTTTCACATGAGAGACTGAATAGTCTGTATGACAAACAACTTAATTGATTACAAGGATGAAGACTCATTGCAATTGCTTTTAGCTGTCTAAAATTAGTCCCCTAACATGGCTGTCTGGTGAATTGAGGCACATTCAGTGTATGATTCATTACATCTGTCATCAGCCTCTCTTTTAGGAAGACAAGTCATCCTCTAGACATCTTCCCTTGCTTTTCATTGACAACAGAAAGAGAATAAATGGTACTGTTTATACTACGTCTCTCATCACTTCCCTAGCCCTGCTGGCCACACTGTTTCTTATGCAAGCCAGAATGCTGTTGGCCTTCTTGGCCACCTGAGCACACTGCTGGCTCATATTCAGCCGACTATCAACCAATACTCCCAGGTCCTTCTCCTCCAGGCAGCTTCCTAACCACTCATCTGCCCACCTGTAGAGCTGCATGGGGTTGTTGCACCGCAGGTGCAGGACCCGGCACTTGGCCTTGTTGAACTTCATACGGTTGGCCTCAGCCCATTGGTCCAGCCTATCCAGATCCTCCTGCAGAGCATTTCTACCCTTGAGCAGATCAACACACACACCTAACTTGGTGTCATCTGCGAACTTACTGAGGGTGCACTTGATCACCTCATCCGGATCATTGATAAAGATATTAAAGAGAACTGGCCCTAGTACTGAGTCCTGGGGGACTCCACTAGTGACTGGCATCCAACTGGATTTAAATCCATTCACCATGATTCTTTGGGCCTGTCTACCCAGCCAGTTTCTAACCCAACAAAGTGTATGCCAGTCCAAGCCACAAGCAGACAGTTTCTTGAGGAGAATGCTGTGGGAAATGGCATCAGAAGCCTTACTGAAGTCAAGGTATATCATATCCACAGACTTTCCTTCATCCACCAAGTGCATCACTTTGTCATAGAAGGAGATCAGGTTTCTCAAGCAGGACCTGCCTTTCATAAGCCCATGCTGACTGGGCCTATTGCCTGGTTGCCCTGCAAGTGCTGTGTGATGACCCTCAAGATAATCTGCTCCATGAGCTTTCCTGGCACTGAGGTCAAACCAACAAGCCTATAGTTTCCCATGTCTAACTTCTGTCCCTTCTTGTAGATGGGCATCACGTTTGCTAGCTGCCAGTCGACTGGGACCTCCCCTGATAGCCAGGATTGCTGATAAATGATGGAAAATGGCCTGGGAAGTTCTTCCACCAGTTCTTGCAGCACCCTCAGGTGGATCTCATCTGGCCCCATCAACTTGCGTTCAACTTAAATCTAAGTGCTATAGAAGGTCACCAACCATTTCCTCGTGAACTGTGAGGACCACATCCTGCTCTCCATCCCCTTCCACCACCTCAGGGTGCTGGGTATCCAGAGAACAATGGCTCTTGCTGCTAAAGATTGAGGCAAAGAAGGAATTAAGCACCTCTGTTTTTTCCTTATCTCTTGTTATTAAGTTTCCCCCAGCATCCAGTAAAGGATGGAGATTCTCCTTAGTCCTCCTTTTTGTGTTAATGTATTTATAAAAACATTTTCTGTTGTCTTTAAGAGCAGTAGCCAGATTGAGCTCGAGATGAGCCTTGGCCTTTCTAATTTTGTCCCTACACATCCTTACAACATATAAAACAGGTGAATCCCACCTATAATACCTTTTATTTCAACTTCCAGCACTAAATTGTACTACATTATGTTGCTGTCATGTATTAGCTGTTGGATTCTTCCTCTTCCTTGTGAATAAAATGGATCTTCAGTCTGGACTTAAATCTTCCAATTCTCAGCAATCAAAACTGGGATTACTGAGGCAAAGGATTATTTGGGAAGTGATTAGATTTATATATAAATTGGAAGCAATGCAAATAGACTTATGTTTTCAGTATAGGAATTACCATTTTCCAGTAGTGACCATATGTTTATGATTATTACCAGTTGATTAAAGGCAAACAAATGTATCGGTGGGTTTATCTGATAATAAACAGGATCTTTCAGCAGATCACTTAGAAAGAAAATCATTTAAATCTTTCTAGGGGGACAAGCTGTTGTTCATGAGTTACGGAGAGGCAATTTGTCCACAAAATCACAAACACACCTAAATGTGATGTTGTGGTAGTTTTACCCTGATGGGCAACTAAACTCCACCACAACTGCTCTCTCACCTCCTTGAAAGATGAGGGGGAGAAGAAAGTATGCTGGAAAGAAAAGAAGGGCTCAAGGGCTGAAATGAGGATGGGGAGATTACTCACCAATTATTGCCACAAGCAAAACAGATAGCCTAGGGAGATTAATGTAGTTTATTGTTTATTATTAGCAGACTACAGCAGTGAGGAAATTAAAAACACCTTCTTCTCCATCCACCCTACTCTATGTCCTCCCCACCAGCGGTGCAGCGGAACAGAGAATGAGGGTTGCAGTCAGTCTATAGCACTCTGTCTCTACCACTCCTTCATGGTCACTCTCTGCCCCTGCTCCATGTGGGGTCCCTCCCATGGGATGCCGTCCTTCCAGAACTGTGCCTGTGGGGGCTGCCCACAGGCAGCAGCTCTTCAAGAACTGCCCCAATGTGGCTCCGTAACACGGGTTCCATCCCCCAGGAGCAAACTGCTCCAGCACAGGTCCCCAGTGGACGGCAGCTCCCCCCAGACCCCCTGCTCCTGCGGGGACTCTCCATGGGCTGCAGCCTCCTCAGGCCACAACCGCCTGCTCCACTGGGGACTCCTCCACTGGCTGCAGTGTGGAGATCTGCTCCATGTGGGACCCACGGGCTGCAGGGGGACAGCCTGCTCCACCAGGGGCCTCTCCACAGGCCTCATGGGAACTGCTGTGTGCCTGGAGCCCTCCTTCTGTACTGAGCTTGGGGGTTGCAGGGCTGGTTCTCCCACATTTTCTCACCTTTCTCTGCCAGCCACTGTAGCATAGCAGTTTTTTTCTCTTTCTTAAAACTGTTCTCCCAGAGACCCAACCAGCATCACTCATGGCTTGGCTCTTTTGGAACCATCTTGAGCTGGCTCTAACCTGACATGGGGGCAGCTGCTGGGCTATGATTACAGAGGCCACCCCTTCAATCCCCCTGCCACCAAGCCCTTGCCATGTAAACCTAGTACACGTGTTGAAAATTTGTAATCCAATTCAAAATTCATTGACCATTTTCCAAGTCACCAGCTTCTCATAACTGTATTCTATACAAATTATATAGGGGATATTTCTATATCACTCAGTTACTTGGCTGAATTAAGGCTGAATATGAATCCTCAAGGTAGTTTAAGTCAGGTGTGTCTGGACTACAAAGCCTTACTTATACTACTGTATCTTATTGTGTCAATTTGTATGCTTAAGGGTATGTACAATGTGAGGATAGCAACTAGAATTTATTTATTGCAGGCTTTTTCTTTGCTTGGTTTTGTTCCTACATGAATTGGTGTTTAAAACATCATCTGGATTTCAGGATTACAATATGAGCCATTTTCAGGTATATTATTCCATGGTTCATCATACTGTGGGCTATGTAAGCCTTAGTCATGTATTCAGGAGAGTTTGTTTGCCTTCTATTGGATATCAGAGCAGGGAACTGAAAGTTTATGAAACATGATTTGCCTGATTTCCTACTGGAAAGTGTATGAGCACTACCCAGAATTAATATGAATTTCTAGGGTCTAGCACTCTTCTCCCTTGTCCAAATAAAATCTGGGTTCTTCAAAATATGGGTGAGTTTTTGCTTCAAGGACTGGAAGAGGGCTTATAACTACAACTAAGGCAGGAGGCAAGTTACCTAGGTCCTAGGATTTTCTGTTGGACCTTGTGGAATGGGATTTGGCTTGAAGATTAAAATACCAAACTGTAGGTGTCTATATGTGGATATGATCTGAGCATCTAATCTCCTATCACAATTAATGGAAAGCTCTGTCAATGTTCTCAGTGAAGCCTTCTGAGCTTTTAGGTGTATACAGAGTTTGTGAACTCACTGTCTCACTCAGAGACATCTAGTGCTAACTTTGATACACCAGAAAGTCCTGTCTGTCCTTCTGCTGCTTTTCCAGAAGGACATAGTTTTTCTATATATTCTGCAAAGCACCCATAGGCCCTATGTGCAGATCTTTGCCACTCCAGACTATCACATGGTAGGGATACCTCTGTGTAAGAAAAAAAATAATTGATTTTCCTACAAACTGTTCCACAAAATTAGTGATTTCTCACTCTTATAGTAAAGACCCTCAGTATGACTAAACTGGCTGCAGATGTCTAAAGTAAATCAAGATGGATCCCACACCCCATATTGATATTCCTGACATTTTAATATGTTAGCTCATTTGCATTGGTTGACCCAGATGCTGCTTGGTGCGTCTTAGCTTACAGGTGTCTTCAGCACCTAGCCCATACAATCTTACTTATTAACTGCTAGTGGGTGGACTAGCTGGCAATACTATGGCTCAACAGGGGATATGTTAATCTAAGTGTTTGTTGTTAGTTCCTTAAATCCAGCAAAAAGGTAGTGCATCTATTGTGGCAGAATGAGCCTTCTGCTACCACCCACTAACAGTAAGGCAGGTCCAACGTTACCGATCACAAAGTGAACAAAGGCAGATTGGGCTCAAGGGAGATGCTTTTTGCAGAAGATGAGATCAGGTTCAGACACTGAGCTGCTTGGGGCGATGCATTATTAAATGCTATCTACTGATATGCTACTTTTGTAGAAGCTGATTAATGACATCCTATTTTATTATTCTTTATCTTTTATCTTCACCTTGTTTCACAGATGTAACTGGCAGTACACGGCAATAACCAAAGACCCGTGGCACTCATTAGGTTGTGGCTGCTCCTCAGAAGTGCCATCAGGCATGCAATTCCTATTCACAATTTTGTTAATGATGCTGGTTAACATGTGTGTTACTGTTCAAGCTACATAGACAGAATGGTCTTGTCAGTCTTAAACTAACTTATCTTTTAGGTATCATTTCCTTTGACACAGTCCTCTGATATACTGAGAGATAAATAAAAGGCAGACTCTGTAATGTGTTCCCCCGGCAGTAAAATCTTAGCAGTAATGTTGTAGAAGGGTTTAATCTAATGAGTGTTTCTTTTGACCTGTTTTATATTTTATTAGAGAGTTAAAGCTGCAGGTCTTAAGGCACACTGAAACTAGAAACAAATTCTTTCTGAGTTGTTCCATGCTCCTTGGGAATTTTTTTGTCTTTGTGTGAAAGTGGGTGCTTAATCCTACCAGCACATGACTGGTAGAGAATACAGGTAAATCAAATACATTCAACTGCCTGAGATCCTGTTTTGTACCACTTTTGGGGTTGTGATTTGAGGAGAGGAGTAATCCCCTCTAAACAAAAACTAACCCAGCAAATAAAATGAAAAATTTTCCGCTGAATTATCTCAGCATGGGTTATTGAAAATTGACTATTGAAAAGTTAAAAGGATAAATTCAAAACAAAATGAACACAAAGAAGTCTATGTCCTGAGCATGCAAGTATCTGAACCCAGTCAACCCAGGGTAAGCCGAAGCTGGCAATGAATAACTACCCACCGTGACTCCTCAGGTGTCTGATCTTTGCATGCCCAGTAAAAAATAGGAGGTAATATGTCTCTTTTTCATTGTGGGTTTTGTTACTTCATGTTTATTACAGGATAAGAGCTTGTACATGAGCAATTTCTGAAGAACATTTGATTTGGAAAGACTGTTGCAATAGGAATAGGATAATCTTCCCCTTACATTTATTTGCTTAGGTCTTTATTCATACTGAGAAGTACCTCGAGAAGTACCCTGAGAGAGGTACTGAGAGGTACCTGAGAAGTACCTCGAGAAGAGTGTAAGCCTTCAATTGCATCCCTACCAACTCAATATTGACACTTCACCCTGGAAAGATCAGACAACTGTCTTACTTTAGTTCCCAGGAAACTAATGGCTTTTATGGTGTTATCTAGTAGGTCACCTTATGAATTTTTCTTTTGCATGTAGCTACTAGTTGCATGACAGCATTGTGCTTGCTAACAAAATCACTTTGCTAGTATTTTTTTGGTAACTGACAAAGCAGCCAGAGCTACAGTGGTTTTCCATCATGAAGCATCAAGTGAAAATCAACCTGAGAGCTACAGCCACCAACGTAAATTAAGTTCTGTTTCTTGATTTAGTTGCAAGGCTGAGATTCCTATGTGAGGGAAACCAAAGCAGAAGCCACATTGGCATTACAAAGTGGGATTGCAGAAGACCACTGAGGAAAGGCTTAACTTCCTCTGTCTTACAAAGGGCACTGAATGACTAGAAATCCTAGATCTGAAAAAATACCCATGAGCTAGGCAAGACATAATATCAGAGCTTAACAGCTATGACAGGCTGAGGGAGTCGGAGGCATTCAGCTTGGAGAGGAGAAGGCTCTGGGGAGAATTTACAGTGGCCTTCCAGTGCCTAAAGGGGCCTGCAGAGAAATGGGGAAGGACTCTTTGGCAGGGGGCATAGGGATAGGAAAAGGTGTGATGACTTTAACCACCTCTCTCCCACAAAGTTAATTTCTGCCTCTTTGCAGCCCCTTAGTTGTAAAAAAAGGACTTGATATTGAGCTTTATGTTGAATTGTGCTAAGGAGCTGACCCAGATTAAAAACATACATATATTTATAGGGTATTTTTTATCATAGACCAGCTCCCCAATTCTTGACCTCCTCAAACATCTGGTATAGCAGAAATAACAAAATTTAAGGAAAAATGACAGAAATTGTTTGGTACAACACTGCTTCTAAAAGACAAACCCAGGAAGATAGGGCTGAAGTATATTATAGACAGGGTAATAAGTATATTTAAATCGAGGGACACTCCCTGCCATTTGAGTCTGAAAGAGGTTGGTAAGACATTTATTCTTAACATAGCAAGTGCTCATTTGTGAGGAGGCTGGGAGCCAGATAAAAGGATTCTGAAAGGCTTCAGAGGGAAATATATATCTGGGGGAAATAGCCTCTTCCACCTCTGATTGCTCTCTGCCATGCCAAGGGGCATCTGTAACCCTTACCCATGCCAAAACACAGAGGGTGGGGGAAGATTAAAACATGTCAGACCTTGTTTCCTTTTAAACTGAATTAGGCCACTCCTCACTCAGTCTTTGTTTGCAATTTGCATCTAATTTGGAGACACTTACCTCTCTCCTAAAATAGCATGCTGGGAACCTGGGTGCTAGACAGAAGGCTGCAGGTGCTAAGATGGGATCTCAGGAAGTAAAACACCAGGTTCTGCAGCATTTCTGGGGCCAGCTGAGGTCAATGAAGATCTCTGATAAAAGCCGGAGTACACACCCATTGTTTTCTTATGTGACTGTAAAATGGTAAGATGCTAATCTAAAAATGTGTAAAGCTATCTTTAGATTGTTTCTCTTTTCTTTAAAGTTTTTCTTTCTTGCTTGTTCAGCACACTGGTGCAGCAGAACAGACAGGTGCATGAGCAGTCAGGAAATCCACCTGAGAATGGCATAGAAAGAGTTACAATATTCATGTTTGATTGCATATAATTTATCTAAATGCCTGTATTTGGCTAATTATTAGTTAGGAAATTAATGAAGGTTATCACCTTATAGGTGGAAAAGGCACGTTTCTGCTCAGATGATTAAGTTGCAAAGTACAACAGTCATGATTTTTTTAAGGGCACTCTATTTTTTGATGACGTCTTTACTCTTGCAGAGCAGAATTTAAAATGTGGCTGATGCATGACATGACTGGACAGTTTGGCACTAGATATAACATGGTATGTAGAGAATGATGAGCTCAGAGTAAATCTGTTTGATAAAACCATTTTTTTTTGTGTGATGAATTAAAATCAAGACAAACAGTATGGAGGGACAAATCAGAACTGGAAGAAAAAAATGGATGGGAAAAATAAAAAATGGAGATTTCTTTGTCTTGTGTAAACTGATGATTCCAATTAATTTTTCTGAGTTTTCATGAGTATGTGAGAAAAGGTTAAGCCAAATCTACATGTTCCTACAAAACTGCAGCCAAAAATGCACTAAAAATCAATGCATTTCCCCAATGTAGTGATCAAAATCAGAAGTTTGAGAATTGTAAATACAACTTCATTATGGTGCTATACTCACAATCTTTGTTAGCTCACTTTAGCCTCCCTTTATAGTTATCATCAAGTTAGATTTAATTGAGTACCAGAAGGCTCTATCTACTGTGCAATTTCAGCTACTTGTGAAAACATTTCAAAAAGCTGTTCTTCCATTCAGTACATAGGATTTTCTTCAAGACTGTATTTGAATACTATGGAAGTTACGGCATTTTGGTCAATGCATTCATGTATTCTTGCTTAGCAGGATGTTGGTAATGACTGGAAAGTCTGTTTCTTGCCTTACTCAAACATTAATATATTTATTTTGAAAAAGGGGAAAAATTTGGTATATTAAAAATAGTGTGCAGGATATTAAATTTCATTAGCATATTTTAAAAAAGTAAGGTTAGTGAACTTTATTATCCGATGATGATGTGTCTCTTACATTAAGTACATTTTTGCTTTTGTGATACATGAAAGACCATCCTTTGCTGAAAGCTGTCAGGCAGATTAAAAAAATATCCTCTATTTTTCTATTCTTCTCTGAAGAAAGCACAGAAAGGAATGCACTGAAGGCATTACATTATCAGAAGTCTGTTTTCAACATTTTAGAATTTTATGAGATTTGTTGTTTTGTTGTGCCTGCTCTCAAAGATATAGTGTTCCTTATATCAAGCCCACATGATTGTCTATTTCCTAGCTCTGTTGTACTGTGTGGAGTTTTTTCCTTAGATCTTAGTTGGAAAGAAATAAAGAGGTGCAGGCAAAATGAAATAAAAATAAAAGCTTATTAATGTGAAAATAGTCTTGAAAAAGAATGTGGGGTCACTTTTCTTTTGTTTATTATGCCTGATATAGTTTGGAAGTTATAATAGGTCTAGCCAGTCTTTGAAGTGCATTGTCATTTACCTAAAATTTACTTATCTCATAAATGTATTGCATGTGTTGTTAAACACTATTTTCCTGCCACCTGCCAGGTTATGGAAATATAGCTCCTTGATGAAGGCATTATTTAAAAAATAGGGATCCTTCTTGGATATATTTTACTCCAATGAATGTATACCTTGTTTCAACTACCTTTCATGGAGAACAATTTTTATTTTAATGCATGCACAATATCTTTTTCTTGAATGTGGGGAAGAATTGTTGCATTATGCAGCCTAAGAGAGTCTAAGTGAGAGGCAGTCCTCAATTTCGGGAAGGATTTTTCAAACCTGCTGCACATAACATGATTTCAACACAGTTTTGCATCCTCACCTTTGAAATGTTGTAACACTTTAAAGTGTCAAATCAATCAAGGCTTAGGCACACATTTGAAGGCTTACTGCACGTTTTTGCTTTGCAGGCTTCAAGAACATTTCTTCAAATTCTACAAATAAGTGAATCAAGGCCTACAGCATGAAGGGTTGTAAAATATATTCATCTTGCAGTTTTCAGAAGACTACATGCATTCTGAGAATATCCAACATTATCATAACTAAGGATGATTCATTTTCAAAATGGCATTAAAGTTTCTGTTTCAATGCTAAAAGGATGTTATGACTGTTGAATATAAAATATATAGAGAGAGCAAAATCACAGAATTTTTCAGCCTGTCTGCCATTAAAGGACTTTATTTTTGTAATGGTGAGAGGCAGGATACTGCTTAGCTGAACTGTGCCTATGATAAGTTTGGTTATTCCTGTCCATTACACCATTGCACAAGTGAGAGAATTGTTGTAGCTGGAATATGTCTTGCTCTCTAAACTGTGTACTTGTCCACAATGAGCCAAAAAGGTCTATGATATGGGGCATACTTCAGGCACTGTTGTCCTAGAGCAGTCAGATGCCGGCAGAGAACTCCATCCATAGTAGGTGAAGAGGATGTGAACCCCTTTCCATTGCTCCTCCCATGGCAGTTCCTTGTCTGCTCTGGATCCCTTGTAGAGACAGGAAGGGTTTTGAGGGTGCCACCTTGAAAGATGAAACTCCCCAAGAATGGGGTGTGGTAGGAGAAAGGCATGATCTGACATGGAGTCTGTAGTCGCTGCAAGGATCAGAGACGATGCACGCAGCCGTGCAATCATTATGATGTATCTTTTATAATGGCTTTTAAGTCTTTTACTAGCACCAAACAAAAACAAATTAATGTCTCTGTATCCTAGCTCTGGAAGTCATGGGTTTCTTGCTCCTAGGGTTTTTTTTATACCATCACTAATCTATCTACTGGTATTACCAGATTTTACCTCTTTTAAGTACCACTTATTTATTTTATACCAAACTGTAATGGGTTAAAATTCTGGTAAATAAAAAAAAATTCTGGTAAAGAACAGAATTGGCTCTTAATGTGTTTTGGATGGAATCTGGGAACTTGGAGCTTATTTTTGTCCTAAAGATTGCCTTAAATGTGCTTATGGTAAATGAGAACGTGGGTCTGATTCTCTTGTACCCAAGGAAGTAATTCGGTGACGGTTTTCCATATTGTGGGTGTTCTTAAGCCATGATTGTGACTTGAGGCTAGGAAAGGTTGTGGGCATTACTTGTGAGAACTGTGTAATTAGCTCCTGATTTGGGTATTGTCAGTCTGTGAGGACACCCAGTGGCTAGAGGCCTTGGTCCCAGCTCCCGCTGCAGGAACATCATAGTTGTGTGTTCAACAGCATGTATGTGTTATTACGTTATTTTGAACCACATCTCCCTAGTTTGTAAAGATCTTTTATGGGTTTGTCAAACATTCTATCAACGTCAAGACAACCTTCTCTAGACCTAATTCCTCGTTAAAGAAGAAAGTTGCGCTGGTTGGCAAGATTAGCTTGTGACAAAGCTATGCTAGTATTTTATGCTCTACTAACTACAAAATGACTGGTAAACAATTTGGTCCATTATCTTCCTGGATATCTAAATTATGCTTATTGACCATTTGTTCCATGGGCTCTCAGAGGTGAGATGAATGAAGGTTGATTTTAACCTCACTACACTACTTTTATTTCCTGTTATGAGTGACCAAGAAATCATTTCTTGTGTTTTGGCTTAAGACAGAAGGGAATAAGTCTCTAGTCCCACTACTAAAAGTAAACTGACTTTGAGTGGGGTGTAACTGGTCTACCCTATTCCATGACAACCACTGGATTATACATTGCATTGACATCATTTTTATTTGGATCTGTGCTAACAATTTGAGAGTGCAGGCACTCATGTACAGTGCTCACAGAATCAGAGAATTTCTAGGTTGGAAGAGACCTCAAGATCATCGAGTCCAACCTCTGACCTAATATTAACAGTCCCCACTAAACCATATCCCTAAGCTCTACATCTAAACGTCTTTTGAAGACTTCCAGGGATGGTGACTCCACCACCTCCCTGGGCAGCCTGTTCCAGTGCCTAACAACCCTTTCAGTAAAGAAGTTCTTCCTAACATCTAACCTAAAACTCCCCTGGCGCAACTTTAGCCCATTCCCCCTTGTCCTGTCACCAGGCACGTGGGAGAACAGGCCAACCCCCACCTCACTACAGCCTCCTTTAAGGTATCTGTAGAGAGCGATAAGGTCGCCCCTGAGCCTCCTCTTCTCCAGGCTGAACAAGCCCAGCTCCTTCAGCCGCTCCTCGTAGGACTTGTTCTCCAGGCCCCTCACCAGCTTCGTCACCCTTCTTTGGACCCGCTCAAGCACCTCGATGTCCTTCTTGTAGCGAGGGGCCCAAAACTGAACACAGTACTCGAGGTGCGGCCTCACCAGAGCGGAGTACAGGGGGACGATCACCTCCCTAGCCCTGCTGGTCACACTGTTTCTTATGCAAGCCAGGATGCCGTTGGCCTTCTTGGCCACCTGAGCTGCCCACCTGAGCTGGCTCATATTCAGCCGACTGTCCACCATCACTCCCAGGTCCTTCTCTGCCTGGCAGCTCTCCAACCACTCATCTCCCAGCCTGTAGCTCTGCTTGGGGTTATTGCACCCCAGGTGCAGGACCCGGCACTTGGCCTTGTTGAACTTCATGCAGTTGACCTCAGCCCATCAGTGCAGCCTATCCAGATCCTCCTGCAGAGCTTTCCTACCCTCGAGCAGATTGACACACGCACCTAACTTGGTGTCATCTGCAAACTTACTGAGGGTGCACTCAATGCCCTCGTCCAGATCATTGATGAAGATATTAAAGAGGACTGGCCCCAGCACCGAGCCCTGGGGAACGCCACTAGTGACTGGCCTCCAACTGGACTTGACTCCATTTACCACGACTCTTTGGGCCCGGCTATCCAGCCAGTTTCTAACCCAACGAAGCGTGCTCATACCTATATCCCAGCATTGCTTAATTTGCTGGTAGAGAGGTACCCAAATGAGAGGGCAGTACAACATGAAGTGAAAAAGTGGTGGAAATGAATGAGGAAAAAAATATCAGAAGAAACAACAAAACAATAAGCTCTTTGAATTGTGAAACCAGGCTTTGAACTTAGAGCTCACCTTTCAGTACTAGCAGAAATGCCACTGAAATTAATGAGTCAGAAATACGTACTGAAATTGCCACTGCAATCAGTGAGTCAGAAATGTGTGCTGAAATTCTCGTGCCAAAATCTCTGGGACTTGAAATCTTAATTATGACAGGAGCTTCCTTATTAAAAGAGCATTGGAAGGTGAAACTGCTGTAAGGTAAGGCTAAAATAACATGTAGTCCTATTGTTGACTCTGCGGCAGAACACTTGCTTCCCAAAGGTCACAGAAGCAGGTATTGCATGTTATTTGTAGAAGCATCCATTCTCTCTGAAAGAGATTCTGAAGAAAAGCTGTTTGTCTGACTGCTCTTTTTGACTAGGAAACCTCCAGTTTCTCACATTAGTGGTTTCTGCTTTCTTTGCTAAAGAACTGAGTTCCTTTGAAGACTTCATACAGTCAAAAAGTTGATGGAAGTGAACTGTGTTTCATGGTAATAAAAAAGAATGAAAACTAAAATGAATTGGTGAGTGAGAAATTAACAATTTAATGATTGATACAGCAAAAGCAGTCATTCAAAAAATAACTTTGGAGAACACACTTACTTGTCATTAAAAGGAAAATTTCCAAACACAAGAACCATCCCCTTCAGCAATTTCTTTTTGTGAATTAAACCATTTTATTGGGCTGCTCTTTCTGATTATAGAGCAGGTTTGGTTATCTGTATTTATGCTAAGTGTAATCTTACATTATAAAAAGGATCATTAATAATAATGAACTATATATTTTTTATTTTTTTTTTTTGAAGTAATAGATGTAACTATTTTAAAGTACAAATTAAGTCAGCAAAAGACACATTACAACATTACAAACCAGAATAGCATTAGTGGAAGCTGCTCTGCTCTCCTAATTTGTTTTATTTTACCTTATTTTGAGAATTACATATTTCAGGTAATGTCATTTATCTTCTGGTCTAGTTTACAATACATAAATTGAAAATGTTGATAAAGTTAAGATTAGTTCCGTTAGTATGCTAAGAACATAAAAAAACATGGAACTTTATGGAACACAGTGCTCCTTTAGTAACATTTTTGGAAAACAAAGATGTGAGAAGCTGATCATTATATATGTCTGATATCCAAATGCCAAATTTCAATTAACACCTCCACTACACTTCCAGAGCATTATGTGAATAGAATATAACATTGGCCTGTAGCTCTTCCTCATATGTATCACTGTACTGAAGTCAGTCTTTTTGCGTGCATGGGGAATGTAGGATATACTTTGTTTTAGTGAAAGAAGTTATGAAGGAAATGGATGTGTGGGAAGTGATGAGCTTTTTATTTTATTTCAGTTTTGCATTGGCAAGAAGCTGGGCAGTTCTGCTTAACAAAGTCATTGGCACATCCATAATCTTTTTCCAACTGAGGACAATTGGAATAAAGATCCTGAAACTTGCAAGGGTTGGCTGAAAATGAATAAAAACACAAAATCACAAATTGGACATAAAAGTCTACAGTGTTACCTTTCAGAATAATTTTTCATTGATATTTCTTTAATCTCTCATTTTTCCTCCTTGCTGTTTACTCCACAGCAGCAGCCAAGATTTTGACCACACCTACAGTATTCCTAGCTTTTTTCAAGGTTTGAACTTACAAGCTATTTTGACCTCATTGCAGTCAATAGATCTTCTTACACTAAGAAATACTTGTGAGAGCTTCTGTATGGAGATCTAGACCTTGTCATCTTTAATTCAGGTCATATGAATATCTTGATCTATCCCTGTGGGTCCAAAAAGCGGAGGGTATCTGCATCCCAATGTACATAAAACCAGCTACCATTTAACATTTGCCCACCCTTCTCACAGACTCCTTTTTTGGTTTCACTCCACAAGTTGTCCCACATAGGTAAAGCACCTAATGTGAGGAAGCCTGGGACTGCAATTGTTCTTCCATAAAACAGATGATAAATAGTAATAATATGGCAACCTATACAGCATGAGATTAATAGCTTTACATTTGGCCTAATATTTGAACAAACCATTTTAAAACTTCCTATTTGCATAAACTAATCGGTATTTTTTAGAGTGTCAACTTTACCTGTGTCACAATTAAAATGCTTAAAACTTACTGCATAATCCGTTGTCACAAGCATTAGGGCAGTCACCACAGGGTTTTCCTTCTTTGTAGGGTGTCTTCATTAAATCTACCCTATTCCCCCTGAAACATAACCATTACTAACATAAACTATAAACTGATTATAACATATCTAAGAGTATAACTTAATTATATGGATGCATACATATATAAATATATGCTAAATCTTTATTTATAGGTCAAGCTATTGATATATATTAGAATGTGAATATGGAAATTAATTTTAGACAAAGTTTATAAAACCTCATTCTGCCTTAAAATCCTTTCCCCTGCCCCCCAAATAGTATTATGGTACCATTATGCCTTTCTGAACCAAGGTTTCAAGGAGAATATGGAAAATATTTATCTGTGATCTACTATGATGAGAATTAGGGTTTGGGGCAAATTAAATTTAATCTGAAAATCAGTGTCAGCATTATGTTTTATGCTTTTACTTGCTTGAGGATTCTTTTGAAAGGTATGTTTCTGTCCATATTCTTAATATGTTCCTAAGACCTGTTCCTGCGCTGTGAGCGATGCATTGTGTTACAAATTTCCTATGTCCTGTCTCATTTTGATAATGTAATAAGAAATTCCAGTAGCAGAATCAATACATACGCAGGGCAGTACTGGCACACATAAAAGTACTTATAGGTACTTGTAGGACAGTAAGCAACCGCACATCCAATTTGGTAAGACTTGTACCAAACCACCTGCAGATATAAGAATAAAGATAATTGGAGAATGAAAAACAAATAGAATTGAAAATAATTGAAGTAAGTTATGCATTAAAGAAACGTTTGCAACCAAGTTAAGTTCTTTATATCTAACCTTTATAGTAAATATTAGTCCCAACTTGTTGGTAAAGCATTTCTTTTTACCTGCTTTCACCCCTCAATCAAATAACATTTTTGGGTATAATTACAAAATTTTATCATATATATACATACATACATATATAAAGTTTTAAGCTAAACTGTCTTGACGTAGTGTATTTTCATTTAATTACAACTGTTGAAAAAGATGCTGTAAACACAAAAGATGGTGTAAAATTTTGTATATGTAGTTGAACAGAGGAAGTTATCATAAGCCACTTTCCAACTGGGAACTCTCTGAAGTAATGGAACTCCATATGGAACTCCATCATAGCATAAGTATATACATATCCTTCCTGATAATTCAATAACCCTATCCTTCCAGTGTCTGAGAAATTTTCAAATGTTAAACAAACAAATGTTTTTTCCCATTTTATCTTCCTGAAGCTTTGAAATACTTGTATCTTTACTCTGTGTGCAAAAATAGTTGTGTTCCATGTCATATATGTGACTAAGTGTGTGCATGGTTGGAGACTTTGCTGAAGGGAAACAAAACCAAAGGTGATGTTGGCAGAATAACAATCCATATAGGAAGAACAGTAGAGCAGAATGCACAACAAATATTTACAAATTTTAAAAGATCAAAATTACTGAGCCTTCTCCCAGTGAACAAACTACTCAATATCTGCCATCAGAGTAGACTGGGTGGGGGGCACCATGACACGTCTCATGACACCCAGCCATGGTTTATGGGGAGTGGGGTGGTTTTGATGACTATAGCTATTTTAACTCCTTCTGTAAATCTATTCCAGATTCTCCATTTGCTGCACATGAACTCACTTAATACTTAACCGGATTTGGTGTAATCTAGCAATTTAAACTAAAGCATCGACTTCTAGTATACTTTATGAAAAAATTGAAATGACACAGCCTTTTAAATTCTGTCTTTTGTTGGTGTAACTTTTGTATCTCTATTGTACTTGTTGTATTTGAATATGATGGGAGGGTAAATATTGCTTGGCTGACGTGGATTTTTATTTGTTCAGCATAGAATGAGGTTGCATAAAGAGGTTGCATCTACCTGAGTGTAATGGCCAATCACAGCACCTTCTGTTGTTGCTCCTACTCCATATTTGAAATCTTTCACCTCATCGTACCAGGCCTGAATAGCATCTGACCATGAGGAAGGGGCAGTTGACATGTAGAGATTTTCACCACAATCTACATCTGAAAAGAAAAAGGTACTGAGAAATGAAGAAAACATGCACATGTGAGAACAAGTAAAAGTTGCTGTGAGATCCCTGGCAGCTTTCGTTCCAGAAGGGATGGCAGGGATTTTTTTCTGGTTCCATGACATCACCTTTTGTCAATTCTGAAGTCATCTGGCTGATTTACAGCATGGCCAACCTGTTTGGCTGGTACTTTCATTGCTGACAGACCTTGTAGGTGTCAGTAGATACACATGCAAATGTGCACTATAACAGATTCATGACTGTATTTTTGATATTTGGAAGGTGGCAGCTCTAATCATCATTCAGTTCACAGTCCTTTAATCTTGGGAAAATCACAATAATTCAAACTTTACTTGTGGTACACACTAAGGTGTCTACTGTGTCATGTGTATTTGCCTATTGTTTTTATTCAGGTCTAGTGCCCTGACCAACCTTCCTATACATGCATAACTTCTCATGTGGGGTTCACTTTAGCAAGAACCATTGGATTCATTTTTTTTTTTTCTAGACAAAAAGCATGAGAACTGAAGGTCAGTCCACATTTTATACAGAAGCCAGCAGTAAATACCACACTGGGCAGTGATCACAGCTATTGCTAATGTGGTGTAGCTGTAACCTCAATATCCAATGACTGAAGTGTTTACATGAGCCTCCCAGATAGTTGTAGGTTGAAGCAAGGTGCCAGGGGACTTAAAAGTTTTGAATCTTGTCTTAGTATCTATGCACCTTACCACCTTAGGTTTTGGACCTTCACTCTCTTCCCCGTCCATCCCAGACAGTTAAATCCAGCCCTCGCAAGCTGGTTTAGGCAGAAAATTGGATCAAGATTTTCTTCTTTCTAATGGAGATACTGAAAGTGTATATTTTCTCACTATTTATTTATTTATTTGTTTATTTCAGCCACAGAAGAAAATTGGATATGCTCATGTAAAACTGATGCAACTGAGATGAAAAAAGGACTGAATTCTTCTTATTTACTGGACAGATTTACATCTAGAAATCTATTTTTGTCCTATGCACCAATAAAAACATATTGAATGTAAATGATATCTCAAATGCTTAGTCAAATAATTTAAAAGATAAATTAAAACAAAAATAAAAATCTCAAAAATTGTTCAGTGCTTTCCATCAACTTAAAAGTTTGATAAGGAAAGTAGTGCTTGAGGAAGGCAATTAGTGGGAAGTGCAAGACCAGAAATTTTGCACACTTTTTTTTTTTTTTTCCTCAGAGACTGGTAATTTAACACAAATTTGATAACTAAATGAAGTGGTGACAATATATCATACAATTTCCATTGGACTTACACTTTTTTGGTACAAGTATTTTTGGGTAAGAGCTTTTTTGGGTAAAAGCTTTTTCTGAACAAAATTTAGAGCAAAAACATCTAGAAAACAAATGTACAGCTTTAAGTTTCAGTCCATACAATCCTAAAGATTAGGATGAATGAACCATGTCTTAGAAGAAATTTTTTTTTCCATTTGATTACATTTAATGTACAGGAATATGCACTGACCAATTCTGGTTTATGTCACGTACTTAGTGGACATTTTCAGTTAGAAATGTGAATCACATCATCACGTTATGAAATCACAATTTATAAAAATAAAGTTATACCAAAAAAAGTACACGAAATAATTACATTATAATACATATTACATTACAAGCTATTATAAAATTATAACATATATTTAGCTCAGTATGTAGTCTCATCTCAGAAGATATGAATCTACAAAATGAGAATAAGTAAATGAATTATTTCAGCTTCATTTTGATATCAGCTAATTTAGAAATCCCATGCTCCCAAATTGCTTACTTTAATATTGTATATGACATCATTCAGTGAGCAGTCATTCTTTACTTACTGGTTCTCCTTTGGCTTGAAGGACTGTGATTGAGAGAACATTGATTTGCCCAGTTTTGAGCGTTAGTTGCAGCTGCAAGGTTCCATTCCTTCATAAAAGAAGAAAGAATGTAAGAAGAAAATCTGAGTCATTCAGGCATTAAGCACTGATGAACCCCTCCTGAAGGAACAAAACTTGGAAACTACACTTTGAATCAGAAAATTGTATGCAAACCCCTATTTTTAGCAGGGGTGTTGGTGCTGGGAGTAGAAATGGATTTACTGTGCACCCAGGAATTGACTAGAAACTGTGAAGAATGACAAAGAATATATCAGAAATGAATGAACAATGTTGTGGCTCCTCCTTTTCCTCCCTTTTCTTTCTCCTCCAAAAGAAAGACACATTACTGTTTATACACCACAAAATCTCAAAATCTTCCAACCCTTTTTTTTTTTTTTTTTTCCCATCTGTGCAATTTTATATTTCTCCTGGTGGTTGCTGTGCTAGGTCCCTAGGAAAGGTTTGGAGGGTGCATTTGTTGCTAAATAAAATAAATTGACCTTTTATACAGTTCTGTAGCTCTCACGCAGTCCATTCCTCAGTGCCGATAGATTTACAGCACACAACTTACCATCCTCAACATGTTGCTGGCAGTTGGGTTTACTCCTCTCCTGAGCGCATTATGTTTGTCAACAATTAGCTTTTGCTGATCAGCGTTCGTAGTTAACAAAGCAGGGAAAGCGTCAGGTACCTAAATTGAAAGCAAAGTTGCATATATATATGTATATATATACTTATGTGAATGTGACTAATACTGCATACTGTCTAGGAAATATTAAAATACCAAAAGACTAATATCAATGAAGGAGTTGATCCTTGTGACAGAGGAAGTACTTTGTCTCCTGTTTTCTAGGGGTGTTCCCATGCAAAGTAGCACTTTGTGTGGTTAGCAGTAATAAAAATACCACTGGTTCCTTCATCCTATCTGCCAGCCCTCTTGGTTGACTAGAATATCCTGGAAGATCTCTTGTACCATTTGTACTTCATAATGTTTTGGGGAAACAGGATCTAAAAATCATATGAACTGATGACTCTATATACGATGTGTTCCTCTTCATCAGCATTTTAAACCAGCCCTTTGATGGCTTTTGCGTTTGATTGTTTATTTATTTATTTATTTTCTGTTTAACCACAGGATCATCACAGACCTCTTGTGGTATTTTATCAGGCAATCCTAGAGCATAAAAAATACTGTGTTAATATTTTTCATGCTGTAGATTTTCTTCCACTCTTGCTATAACTGATGGTATTTCTCATATATTATTATGTTTTCTACATGTTAATATGTTTTCTAATTAAAAATAGCCATATGAACAACTCTGACTCTTCTTTACAATCTTTGCCATTAGTCTTCTAGATGGCATCATGGAAAGCAGAAATTAAAAATTCCCATCATATTTTTTAGGCTGTTCTGTATTATGTGTCATCATGTCTTACTTGCTTACTTACTTGCTTCTGCTGTTTCTGTCATACAGCACTTCATACTCATCAGTGACTAAATTGATGAGGTAACTAGTGAACTGAGCCCATGGATGAACACCCATAATGTGTTTATTATTGATGACATTTTTAGCAGTATAATAGCACTGCCAATAGTTGTAACAAAAGTTCATTTGTATGTATTTATTTTCACTGATCAAGATAATCCAATCATATTCAATATTATCTTTCCAGCATCTAATAGTTCTTCTAGACACCAAAATTTAAAAAACATTTCCTATTTATGTTTTTTATTTATATTTCATTAAATCTCATTCAGCCATAAGGTTTTGATCCTGTGATAACTTACTCTTTTGTTTAACTCCAGAGGGACTAATCACGAACAAAGCACATCGTTTGCTCTCTCCACTTCATGTAGTTAAAAAAAGTTTTAGTGTTTACATAGCTTTTAGAGAAACAAGATTTGTAGAAAGAAGTAGTAGTTTTAGTTGAGCTGTTACAGATGGGAAAAACATAGTCAAGCCTTCAGTCACATCTATATCTCTGAAGTAGAAATATCAAACTTCCCACTTCAGATTAAGCGTGGGTGGGGAGGAACTGCTAAGTGGGTGTTGAGTATGTTAGTCCGTTTAGCCACTTGAGGGATATCAGTGATACCTGTTGAGAGGATGGGACTGTGAGCAAAGGGAGAGGCACATAGCTCAGGTCCTGTGGGATGAGAAACGGAGATTGTTAGGCAGTTGTTGTCTTTAAAATTGAGGGGAATTAACTGGAAGAGGGCTTGATCTTTGGAAAGTGTGTGGGAGATTCCAGGACATGCAATTCTTGATGATCCAGCTCCTAGGTGACGGCAAGCCTATGCAAGCATGGATGCACTCTGCTGCTTTGAAAATTTGACTTTGAGGATAAATGCTTTCCTGATCCTATATATCTCATCAGACTTTTTCTGCATATGATTGGTGTGTAGAGGAAAAAAATAATTCAGTCAGACCTGTAGTCCTTCAGGCCCCATCCAGATTTTCCCAGTACAAAGAACAAATCCTACCTGTCCAGTGGATGGAGACAGCACAGCTGCAAGACACAGGAACACTATTGGCAGAATCATCTCTGAAAAGAGAAAACGGGATTTTTATTTTTTTCTTCTCTTTACGGAGCTTTTATTTCTCTTAACATATAACATATCTTTCTCCTGTGTGTCTCCAAGCTTTTCCGCAACTAGAAAGGTAATGGATTCTTTCTTTCTTCCTTCTCTTCTCCTCTCATTTTCAGAATTTCTGTGAATCAGCTGCTTTGTGTCTCATACTTTCTGGACTAATCCTAGTTGAATACCTCCAAATAAATTCACAGAACAAGAGGACATTCATGCTTCCCTTTCTGTAGAAAAACTTCTGCAAAGCACCCTGCTGTGGATGCTGCTTTTGGCTTGTTTGTGGCTGTGTTAGTCTGAAACTCCATTCTCCCCATTGTCTGCTTTGATTGGACTGCATTGGTGGAAAGGGTCATTAGACACAGCCCATGTGCAGACCTCTACATTCAGGTTTCCAGGTCTGCAGTCAAAACCCTTCCTAAATGACTTCAAAGCACTTCAAAAACTCACATGAGCTGGGACAGAACTGGCTGGACCAGAAATGGAACAGCATTACCATCCTGGGGAAGAGTTGTTTCAGAAAGATTTTTGCTTGCTTTATTAATTATTTAAGAAAACGTTCAATCAGAGTGCATGTAGTGTGTAATCACAAAAGAAATGGGAGTTTTCTCCAAGTGAAAAAACAACCACCAGGCTTTGGATTGACCAAAACTACTTGCTTAGGAGGGAGAGTAAAGGCTTCATTCTGTCCCATGACAGTGATCCAGAGGGTAATAAAGTTACTTTAAAATTTTGTTGTCTGATTGCAATCAGTCATAAGAGTTATGTTCAGCCTGTTTCTACTTAGCTACCTTGGGCAGTCAAGCAGGTGACTAGAGTGGAATTTACTTATTTTGGCAGTTTTCCCATCTTAGAACTCCAAGAGAGTTTATAGGCATGTTGCCACAGAGATGTTTTATTAGGTTAACTTCTTATTTGGTCTTGAGAGGCTGCTGGGTTTAGTTTTAATTTATCCCTGGAGAAAGGCCAGCTGGGTTTGCTGATCTTTCCATACTCAGCAAAGCCCCTTTACCTTGAGGCAACTGCTTTACATAAAACACAAGGTGCTCCTGCTCATGGAGAACATGATGTGAGAAAACACTGCCCTTTTCCAAATGGTACAGCAAGACCCATTTTCCTCACCAGTTTGCTTACCTTGCACAGAAGGAAACATGCTGTCCCTAGCCTGCAGGCAGGGGACCTGCACCAGCTCTGCTGAAGAGCAAAGCCTCTCAGAGTGGGCTCGGTGGCTATGTCTGCACTGGGAAACAAGGGAGCTGCTCTGTAGCTCAGAGGACAAAATGCAGGTGGAATAACCACTTCTGTACATTCAAATTCACAGTCTCCAAAGCAGTGTGGCTTTGTCCAAGTGCTTATAATTTAGGAAAGATCCAGCTGATCTGGGAACTCTATGAGAACTATTCTGATAATTAACAGTATAAGTTATTGATTTCTTATTCTTGGTATTTGTTTATGCATTGTTTAATTTTGACATAACCCATGACTCCTCAAAGCTCTTTAGGATCACTGAAGGTTGTTGTTTGTTTTTTTTTTTTGATTTTTTTTTTGTTGTTAAACAAGTTATTTCTCAGAACCTTTACAAAACTTTGCAGTGCATCTAACCTATAAGTTTAACAACAGAACATTATAGTACCAATAACATGCAAAGTGATCCTTTTCACTTGATTTCTAACTAAAAGTAAATAGATATGGGAATTATTTTCATCTCTACTCAAATTAAAAGCAAAAATACATTTTCTTTTTATTTTATTTTTTTTAGTGAAAACCGTGCTGGTATGCAAATACAGAACAAACCTTTTTGCATGTAAAACATGCAATATTAAACATTTTGTTTCAATGGAAAAATAACCATTCATTTAAATTGCGAACCTTTCTATTTTGTGAACAAACTGAAGAAGCTAACTTAAAAAGATTGCCAAAATATTAATTCACTGTAATATTTCCAATGAATTAAATCACAGTTAAATATAATTGGTAATTTAATGCATGATACAATTTTCAAAATGCTATTAGAATATTTTTAAGAAGCAGCGGATTGATTGCTCCAAGATACCAACATACTTTTGGCAATCCCACTGGTTTCAACCAAATGCTTATAGCTTGAGAGATGTAAATTTAATTGCTCTGCATTAATTTCTAGGCACTGGTCCTAAAATCAGTCTCTCTATCCCTCTCCCCTGCTCCCCCTCAATCAGACATAAATCAGGACATGTGCCAAGTCTTACTGACTTTTCTGCAACTCCATCTGTGTACAGAGACCTGACACTGAAAGAAACTTGTGTGGATATGTTTTTTCCATCCCTTCTCTAAGTGTTCACTTCATGAAATAATAAAACTGTTATATCCTAAATTATTCATATAAATGAATTTATATTACAAAATAACATCCCCATTAATTTTTATTATCCTTGAAAAAGGCCTGAAATGGACTAACACAAGCTGTCATTTCACTTGTACAGCATTACTGCATAAAGTCTGACTAGAGACCAGTGACAGGACACAAGGGAAAGCCTTAAAGCCCTAAAGAAAGACTGTCTATCTGAACAGAGAAGTTCAGATCGGACATTAGTAAAAAGTTCATCACAGAGAAGGTGTTCAAGCACTGGAACAAGCTCCCCAGGGAAGTGGTCATGGCACCAAGCCTGCATGTGTTCAAGAAGTGTTTGAACTATGTTCTTAGATATATGATTTAACTCCTAGGTTGCCCTGTGTGGTGTCAGGGGATGGACTCAATGATCATCACAGGTCCCTTCCAACCCAGAATATTCAATGATTATATGATTAGCAGCCACTGTGCACAAAAGTGGTAATGTACAAGGAGGTTATTTCCCCACTCTGAAAATAAGTGATGGTAGCTACACTTTTTTTGGTTGTTCATCTGTTCACCTTTTTTATTTTTTTCTCATTTTTTTCACTCTTTTACTTTTTTTTTTTTTTTTTTCCAACTTGCGTTACAGTATTGCCTATCGAATGACCACTTTTTATTGAATAAAATCCTATTTCTATAACTGCCCTAAATGGTTGAAGAGACCAGAAGCTTTTTGATAGTAGGTTGCATATTAATACATTATTAGAATTGTAATAATTTAAGCAAATAATTCATTATAAATCCTACCTTTGGTTTCCAGGAAGACTGGAAGCTTCTTCTGTCCTTCTGCAGGTGGTTCTGGAAGTGACTGGAGTTCTTCACTGGAGCATGATTTATAGTCCTTCTGTTTCCTGATAGGACCAGGTGACTCAGTGTCACAGGTATTATAAAATCCAAATGGTGACCAGAAGGAACAGTGCATTTATCATGTGCACTTCTAAGAAGGAGGTTTCATTTATTTATTTGTTTCTTTAATTGTTTATTTATTTCCTTCAACTTCTTGTGTTGGAACAGATGAAATACTCTGAAATTAGTTTTGTATGTATTGCTACTTAGATAGGAAATTTGAAGTCAATGTGAATGCCAGGTACAAAGGCTCTCTGCCTTGACACATCCAGTTGTAGAAACACTTGATCTTAATTCCCAGCAATGAAATTAAACTCAGTTAGCTACTGACTTGTCTCTAGATTGACATTGTTGTAACCAAGTTAGAATCTTGCCCATTCATTTTTCCATGGAAGTAAAAATATCTTGGGCCAATTTCCCGTTTGTGCTATAGCTTCTTTATATCAATCCAATAATGTAAAATTCAAAGAAAGAGAAAAGGATATTTCTTCAAATTATAGTTTTACCTAGTATTGAATAAAGAATAAAAGATTATTGTGTACACTAATATTAAATAATACATAGTAGCGACATTTCCTGGTACATTAGGTAAGATGAGAACGGGTGGAAATACCGTTGGATCAGAAGGGTATTTGTGTATTTGACTGTTTCTATTCACATTCAGTCTGGAGAGAGTACTGACCACAGCAGCTGCCATTGTCTGCATTTATATATAAATATTATTAGCTTTCTATTTAAATTCATGGTTTCCATAATGTCACATAAATAGCCTAGTCCCTTGTGAAGTAAGTCTTCAAATTGATCTTTTGCCTTGCATTACCTGGAAAGACAGTATATTTGCAATACCAGACAAAATGGTAGTGTTGTGATTAGCTGCCTGGCAATTAAATGGGAAAGAACATGCTGTCAGCAAGTTTGTGGTTGACACCAAATTGGAGGGAGCAGTCAATATGATAGGTAATAAAGCTGTCATTCAGATCTTGACAAACTGGAGAAGTGATGTGACAGAAATTATCTGAAAGTAAACAATTGGGAGAGACCAATTTGCTAGGGAGCAGCTCTAACAAAAAGCTACTGCTCTTGGGTGACAAGTTGCTTATGAGTCAACGTTGTGCACTTGCAACAGTGAGGGCTAACCATGTACTGCACTGCATTTGCCACCATGTAGTAAGAGTACTGAAAGCAGTGATTATACCCAACTTTTCAGCACTTCTGAGGCTGTATCTGGACTACTGTGTCCAGTTTTGGGCTCCTAAGTACAAGTAAGACATTGGAAAATGGCAGTAAGTATAGCAAAGGGCCATTATGTTGGCAAAGGGAAAGACAGATCCAGACTATTTTGCGACATGGACGTGAGGTAAAGATCACAATTTGCGACTCTGACCAGGTAATAAAAATGTATATACTCTTTACACTGAAGTTTACTACAAACTTGAATGAGGTGATGATCAATGTAATCTATCCTTCAAGCTTGTGATGAGTTTAGAGCAGATGAAATTCAGGGGTCCTGTATAACCAAAAATATTCTATGATTGTGTGATTTTATTTTGCTTACTTTGCAAAGGCATCAAATGAGGCTTGTCGTGTTTTACTTGTTAACTAATATGACAATTTAATTAATAACCATGGAAACTTCTAATTGTTTTTGAATTGAATCACATCGACTCAAATTGATTCAAATCTAGGATAGGATAGGATAGGATAGGATAGGATAGGATAGGATAGGATAGGATAGGATAGGATAGGATAGGATAGGATAGGATAGGGTAGGATAGGATAGGATAATAGAACAGAACAGAACAGAATAGAATAGAACAGAACAGAATAGTTATAAGGGACCTACAAAGATCATCAAGTCCAACTGCCTGGCCACTTCAGAGCTAATCAAAAGTTAAAGCTTTTTTTTTTTTTGAGGGCATTTTCTAAATGACTTTTGAACACTAAGAGGCATGGGGCATGGGGCATCAGTCACCGCTCTAGCACATGAGAGGCATCAATCACCTCTCTAGGAAGTGTGTTCCACTGTTTGACCATCCTCACAGTAAGGAAATTATAATCAGTGCTAGTGAAAAAAATTTCACTCAGGTGATCAGTGAACTGTGGATCCTAAGACTAAGACTAGCTGTTATGCTCATGTCTCTAATCTCTCTGCCTAATACACCGAGAACTCCTGAATCAACTTCAAGTGTAACAGCTGCCTATAAACATGAATGTATGATTCAAAATAACCTTATTATAACATTTATTTGAATAGAAATTCTGTCATGTTATTTCATATATTCCTATAAATTAAACTGTTAACAGTCAAAAACATACATTTCATAATTATAGGCTTACAAAGTAACTCTCTTGCTCTAGAGTTCAATCTCCTAATAGAAGCAATAATATTGTACATTTATTTTCATAAGAATTCTAGTTTGCATTTCCATGCCTCCCATTTCCAGGCCTCGGATCTCATTCATCTTCAGCTAAATTTTTCTGTCTCAGAGCATATGGTTTTTGGTGGAAGCCTTAGATATGTTCATCTCAGGATCACAAAAAAACTGAGGTTGGAATGGAACCTAATGAGATCATCTAATTCAGTCCTACTCCTACAGTGGTTTGCTCAGTGCCATGTCCTCTTGGTTTTTTATTGACAACCTATTTGAGTAAGCTGTTCCAGTGTTTGACTACCCTCACTGTAAAAAAGTTTTTTTTGTTGTTTTTTTTTTTTTTTTTTCTTCCCCCCTCAGGTTTAAATGGAATTTCCAGTATTTCAGTTTGTGATGACTGCCTCTCATCCTTTCCCTCAATACCACAGAATGGAATCTGTCTCCATGTTCTCTGCATGTCCCCATCAGGCATTTGTATATACTGATAAGATCTTTCCCAAGCATTATCTGCATTATCTTCTCAGGCCACACTGGGCAGACCCGAACAGGGCACAGCACTATAGGTAGTAGAGCAGAGGGGAAATATCACCTCCCTTGACCTGCTGGCAACGCTCTGCCTACTACAGCCCAGGATGTTGTTGGCCACCTTTGCCACAAGGGCACACTGTTGGCTCATATTCAACTTGATGTCCACCAGGACCACCCAGTCTTTCTCTGCAAGGCTGTTTTCCTTGCTTAAATTCATGAGGTTCCATCTGACCCATTTCTCCAGCCTGTTGAGGTCCCTCTAAATGGCAGCACAACCAGCTGGTGCATGAGCCACTCCTCTCAGATTTCCATCATATGCAAACTTGTTGTCAGTGTACTCTGACTTATCACTCAGATTAATGAAGATATTTCAGTCCACGTGCCCTTACTCTCACACTCTCTGCTCAGAAAGAATGGAGAAAACAAATGAATAGGATAAGGACTGAGTCTCTGTCACTCTGTTCATGCAGTGACCTTTATAGCCTTATCTCATGAAACAATCACTATTCAAACACTGCAGGATGCCCATAAATATTGTGTGCCTTCTCTTTCTATGAGCTCCTTGTATTCAATCTTTTGTCCCAATCTTCTTTTTTTTTTTTTTTTTTTTAACTTTTATGTTAACTATTGGACTTCTATTATGGTGCTAATTAATATTGAACTTTTTTGTACTTCAGTCTGTAATGTGATAAGTACTGAAGCACTTCTATAATATTACTTCTTTCCACTGTTCTGTTCTTGGTATTTATGTTAGTATTATACTCAACTGAAATGCCTTGTTATTCCTAATCAGAAAATCCAGACTCTCTCCAAATCCCACCAAAGACAGTAGGCTGGGGGTGGGCAAGGGTGGGGAGGGGACATTGCCAGGGCAGCTGACCTAAACCAACCAAAAGGATATTTCTTACTGCCATGTTCATTTCTTATATTAAGATGTTAAATTCACCAATAAAAACTGGGGGAGCAGAAGGAGAAGGAGGGGTACTCTTGTTATGAAAGTATCTATGTTCTCATGCAACCACTGTGTATTGATGACCTGTTTCCTAAGATGTGTCTGAGCATCACCCTCTCCCAGGTGCCTGCACAGCCTGTTTTATTCTAAAGATGGTTCTGAAAGAGGTGCAAACAACACTGCTCATTGACTCAGCTTTGGCCCCAGTGGACCCCTTTTGGAGCCAACCCTGGAGCCTCTTGCTATGAAAACCTTGCCATGTAAGCCCAATACATGGGACAAGGGATTTATAGCCTCTCTGGGAAACTCATTCCAGGTCCTTGCCATGTTCATAGCAAGGAATTTCTTCCAAATATCCAATTTAAATCTGCTCTTCTTTAGTTTAAAGCTGTTACCCCCTGTCCTATCACTACACACCCTGGTAAAGACTCCTTCCCCATCTTTCTTGTAGGCCCTCTTCAAGTACTGGAAGGTCACTATAAGGTCTCCTGGAGGTTCTCTTCTCCAGGCCCACCACCCCCAGCTCCCTCAGCCTGGCTTCAGAGCAGAGGGGCTCCAGCCTCTGTTCATCCTCGGGGCCTCCTCTGGGCCTGCTCCAGCAGCTCCATGTCCTCCTGGTGCTGGGCCCGGAGCTGAGTGCAGGGCTGCAGGGGAGGGTCTCACGAGAGCAGAGCAGAGGAGCAGAATCCCCTCCCTTGCCCTGATGGCCACACTGCTTTTGGCACAGCCCAGGATAAGGTTGGCCTTCTGGGCTGTAAGCATGCACTGCAGGGTCATGTTGAGTTTTTCATCAGACAATGTCCCTATGTCCTTCTCCATAGGGCTGCTCTCTATCCACTTGTTGCCTAGTCTGTATCCACATTTGGCATTGTCCTCACCAAGGTGCAGGACTTTGCACTTGGCCTTGTGAACTTCATGAGGTTCACATGTGTCCACCTCTCAGGGCTGTCAAGGTCGCTCTGAATCCCTTCCCTCTGAAGCGTCAGCTGCACCATCCAGCTTGGTGTCAACTGCAAACTTGCTGAGGGTGCCCTCGATCTCACTATGCCTATCACTAATGTTAATACTAAACGTTCTACTCCCTGATTAAAGCAGACACATAGAGATGGTAAAACATCTGAGAGAGAAATTTCCCTTGCCTGGTCATACAACCACTTCTGTTCATCAGTCCAGCATCATGAATGGTTGGAGTTGTCTCATTTTTTTGCATGACACAAAGAGAAAGCCCAAATGCTCATCTGGAGTTTCATGCCTGTTGCACTGATGGAAAACTCAATAAATGCAGTGCTTTTTAAGGGCAAAGAGGCTTTCTGGCAGTTTTCCCACTAGTATTTTAGACACAATCAGCCCTATTCTTTTCTCATGCTTAATATGACTAAAAAGACCTCAATTATTCAAGGATATAATTTTTTTTTTTTAATTACCCTGAACAAAAGTGTGTTCTTTTCTATGTATCATCTACATTTATCTCAAAAAGGCAATTACTTAGTGATCAGCATAACCTCAGATCACATGCCTGATACATATTTTGAGTCCATGATTGAGATTACAAGGTATATTAATACTCCTGAAAGAAATATGATGCCTCAGTTTTCATTTTTGCCTTGCTTCCCAAGGCCTCAGTGTTAATGATAAACTGGTGGCAATAGTGTCCCATTAAGCACAAACTTTGGGAAACCGCAGCCTGAAGGGTCCACTATGTATCTCTAGGAATAGGTTGGTTGCACAGTCAATCACCAAGACACAGTGATTCCATCCTAGAGAAGATAAAGGTTCTTTTATGAGCCATTATCTCTTTCTTCCTTCCTCATCATCCCTAACTTACGCATGGAGAGCACAAAACACAGGCTCTTCTGTAGTTCTTCCCAGAGTAATAAAGTCAATAACTCTAAATAAGCATAACTTAGAAAGTTAAACAACTCCTTTATTTAGTAACTTTAGAGCTCTGCCATAGCAAATGCATTTGGCAGCAGTTATTTGGAAGCATGTTTCAAGGATGTAATCTATTAGGCATTTACACAGAAAAATGCAACTGAAAATGAAATCAAATTTCCATGGTTTATCTGAAAGAAGATTTTCCATATCACTGCTGACATGTGGCTTTACCAAAGTCTTATAAATATTTGTTATCCTTCACTGAACATGGTATACTTTAAGGAAACAGTAGGTTCAAAGGATTGTTCCAAAATTCAGTGTCTTCCAGGAATGTTGCATGGTTGGACTAGTGGAACTATAATTTCCCTTCTTTTCAAAGTGTTTTTTGTTTTTTTGTTTGTTTGTTTGTTTTTTAGGTTCAGTCTACTCTTTAGCTTTATCAAATCCTGAGGTAGTCTAAAGGAAGTGTCTGTACCTGAAATAGAAAGATCATAGAATCTTAGAATCACAGAATCACACAATATCCTGATTTGGAAAGGACCCACAAGAGTCATCAAGTCCAACTCTTGGGTCTGCATAGGGCCACTCAGAAAATCAGACCCTATGTCTGAGAGCATTGTCCAAACACTTCCTGAACTCCAGAAGGCTCAGTGCTGTGGCCACTGCCCTGAGGAGCCTGTCCCAGTGTCCGACCACAGTCTGGGTGAAGAACATTTTCTTAACATCCAGCCTGACCTAGCCCTGTCGCAGCTTCACATCACCAGATCTTGTGTATCATTTAAGACTAGTAATGTACTAGCCTAGTAAAGAACATAGATTTGGACTTAAAAATAATTCTATCAAAGAACCTGAGTGGAAGAAATATTTATTGCAAAACTCTGTGTTTTTCTTTCTCTATATCCCTGCATAAGTTTGTTTATACCTCCATGGCTCTGAATTAAGAAGATATACAAGTGGTCAAGGAGAGTTTTGTGATCACAGTGCTGGTGTTTTTTGCTCCTGCATCTGTGGTTCCCTAGACACTGCAATGCTAGATCAAATTTTCAGGTCTTTTGTGCCGATTCGAGACAACTTCATTGGAAATTCAGTCATTATCTCTTTGGCTGTGGTGGTAAACATGTTAACACATGAAGGGATTGAGACTGAGATTGTCTCAAAGCCAAAGCCAGAGTCTTCATTCAAGCCTGAATCACAACATCCTATGTGCAGTGTCTGTGCATTTATGACTCCTGGCCTTTCACAGCAAGGGAGAAGCCCCCAAATCTTTTTTACCTGCCTCCCAGAAAAAGGCTCTGTCTTAATATCATGAACAGGCAATGTTCAGGCACGAACTTACCACAGTCATAAACCTTGGTAATCATTTCTATCAATAATGTGCTTCCAGTTTTATTAAGAAAACTCAAAATCCTTGGGAATAATTTCTTTTAATTCTATGGGTTAAAAATATAGTACTATCAAGTACCTGGGCATGATTCCAAACAGCTTCTGAAGTAACATTTTGTCCATCAGCACACTAACTCCTATGCACATAAAGGTAATAGAAGCTGAACTTTTTTTTTTTTTTTTTTTTTTTTTTTTCCCATATTTTATTGTAATAGATACACACAATACTGGAAACTTTACATATCTACCTGCACATCTGACGAACTGCCATGCCAAAATTAAGTCAAATGTGATGACAGCCTAAGAAAGAAATATAGACAATGTTACTGAGCTGTGCATTGTGTTTCTTTTTAAGAATTATTTGCACTCAACATTACAACTGTGGTCAACTTGTGTATTAGTGGCTTGTATAGCTACACTGCCTTTGAATTCACTTAAACACAAAGTTTATTAAGGAAGATGACCAGTGCTGAAGAAAATATTACAAAAACTATTAGACTGCATTCACCAAGGCATTTATGTACAAGAAATGGATTTAATTGAAGGATGTGCACAAGCATCTACATTTGAGCAGTGCTCCTTTCATAGACTTTGAAAATTAAGGGGTATCTTTGGGATAAGACTCGTTTAATCTCAAAGCTAACATCTAAACAAAATCATATTGAATACTTACATCTCTCACAGCTTTTGGATGTACATATTAAAATCTCATACATTTCTTATTTCTTTATTTTTATTTATTTACTTTTATTTTTACTAATTAATTAAAGTTATATAAAATTAATGTTGTTGTCAAGATAATAGAAATAAACTAATAGATATGGGGAAAGGAAGTTTCCTTCCTTCATGGGAAGGTAACTATGAAGGCGTGCACTAGCATCTTCATATGTGTGTTGGTATAGTTATGAAGAGTTAATTTTTCCTGTCCTTTTCTTCTCTTTACAGGGAATTTCTGTAGTTTCTCTATGTTTTATGTGCAATTTTCTCTGATTTCTCATGCTGGCAAAAAAAATTACCCTTACGAAAATAGAGTGAGAAAAGGCAGAATCCAGACAGAATCAGGACAAGGGGAAGACAATGCCAAAATATGGAAGTGAAAATAAAGTCTTTGTCATTAGAAGAAGGATGAATATTTGCAGATTATCAGTGTCTTTTTGGTGTTCATCAGGGAGAAAATAAAAGGGACCAAAGGGGCTGAAGAAAAGTGAAAAAGTTCAGTATTGTCAGGAGGTAACTATCTTGCTAACTGTTATCTTTTTGGCAAGGACTCTTTGGGAGAGGCCTGCATTATCTAGATTTTACTCATATGATACACCAGCATGGTCTGACAATTCTGTTTGAGATATCATCAGTAACAAATATGGATAAAGTTGAGTAAGCTTGGATTATATACATGAAGAAACACATCTCTGTTCTTGGAGACATTGGCACTGCCTGGGAATGAAGGTTATCTGCCTTGGATTGCACACTGTACTACATGGATGTGATTATATTGGCCTGTGTCTCAGACAGCTGATACTTGCAGTTCTGTGCTATGTGGGTGATGACTTGCAAGGTTGTATCTACACACAGTCAGGGAAGTTTGAAGTGAAGACAAAGAGGAGAGGATTTTCTTGCTGAAACGTGGATGTCTGTTGCCGCTTATGCTAAAGCATATCTGAAACATATGCATGGTGCTGACAGGTATTACACAGCACTTAGGGGACAGCATCCTTCTGGAATGTCAGAGGGATGCTAGGTGGGACATCCTGTAAAATAGCCCTAAATATCCATATATAGGCAAATGGATCACATTCCTATTATTTCAGGCATTGTGAGTTATCTTGCCTGATTTCAGCTGTGCTTCAAAACTCTGTGGATTTCCTAAAAGTTATCTGTCATATCTGCATGGCTTCTCAAATGACACTAAATACTGAAGTTTAGGCAGCTGAATATTTGGCTGTCTTATTCAGTCTCTTTCCTTCAGATGTTGTCTCAACTTCAGTGTCTGACACTGTCTTGAGATGCTGCAAAATATCCTGCCTTTAACTTTAGCTACTGGTTCACAAAGTTTGAGGTTCCCATTGATCTTTTGTTATATCTGACAGCCTTGGGTATCTCAGATTTGCCAGGACATTTTACTCGGCCAAGAATAGCTAACCTGAGGGAAAGAAATGGAGACTCAGCTGGGTAAACATCAGGCATTTAATCCAGTTTACACCTTAGCACTCACTCCATACTCAACAAAGATAAAAAGTCAGAATCTTCTATCCAGTTTTGCTTTAATATCTTTTTTCTCTTAGACTTAGAAAAATACGAACAAGCCTCTACAGGTGTTTGTGTATCTCCAGTTACTGACAATAAGGCCAGATTCACTTTCACACACCTAACTGGAGGTATCCACATTTGACCTGAGTGTTCTGGCTCTTGTAGCTGGCTGTTGTCCACAGGGGTCCAGAGGCATTAAAAGTACCTTTGATAGAGATATCAAAGAGATATTCATGTGAGACATTTTGTTTGTTTAGATCAACAGTAATAGAGTCATGAAACCTAGTGGATCCAAAATATGTCTGAGTCACAAGGAAACCAAGGAATTTCTTGTCATTTGCATACTGCAGTCCAGATGTTTAAACTGGTCAAAATTTCTTGAAACAAACAAATCTTGTCAAAACCTAATCTCAGACTGGACCAGCTGAGATGTTTCCATTAATTTCCCTGAATGCTGCATTATGTTTGCAGGAAGGATTCAGCTAGTGTTGGTAGGAGATAACACCTTCTTGTCATGGTAGAAGACCCAAAGAGGCTATTTCACTTGGAGCACTAGCAGGTTGGATAAATACTGTGCCTTCACAGCAATGTGTCTTAGATTGATGTGGTAACATTGCAACATCCCAACAGCATGGTGCTAACCATGCTAAAGTTATGAAATCCATTGCCAGGTGCTATGTAATTACCTGAATGAGAGAGATTATGCTGGGATGACTTGAAGTTCATACTCATTGAGTGAGCCTGGGCTACTCATCATTCATAGGCTTCTCATTTATTAAACTATTAGAGAGCATCTAAAAGAGGGAACCAAGGGTGATGAAGGGTCTAGAGGGCAAGAAGTATGAGGAGCAGCTGAGGTGCCTTGTTTTTTTCAACCCAGAGCAGGGCAGGTTGAAGGGAGGCCTCATGGCGGCCTGCAGCTCCCTCATGAGGGAAGTGGAAGGACAGGAGCTGAGCTCTGCTCTCTGGGGACAGTGACAGGACCCGAGGGAACACCATGGAACTGGGACAGGGAGGGTCAGGCTGGGGATTAGGGAAAGGTTCCTCACCCAGAGGTGGTCAGGCACTGGGACAGGCTCCCCAGGGCAGTGGTCACGGCACTGAGCTGCCAGAGTTCAAGAAGCATTTGGACAATGCTCTCAGACATGATCTGGTTTTGGGATAGTCCTGACAGGAGCTGGACTCCATGATCCTTGTGTATCCTTCCAACTCAGGATATTCTGTGATTCTGTGATCTAGTCTTCTATTATAGTTGTCTCGTCACTACTATTAATGGAAATGGTTTCTAAAGTGAAAATCTCCACCCCAGTGAATACTATCAGAGACGAGTTCTGGGTATAAAACAGAGATAATACTAGCTTTGCAGATAGAGGTTAAGAAACATCCCTTTGAGTTTAGATGTTATACAGTTAATTTTAATGAAACCATTAAACATGTATTTGTTTGTGCGAATTCAGGCTTATATAGGAGTGCTCTCATTTATTTTTTTTCTGTGCTTGGACTTGAACAGTAGTCAGTGATGTCTCTCTCTCTCTTTCTCTCTCCCTCTCTCTCTCTCTCTCTCTGTAAATGTGTGTTTGTGAGCCCAGTGCCATATTTGAAGTCTTTCACCTCGTGCTTGTCTGACAGCTGACCAAGTACTGAGAGTGTCTGTTACAGACAGATTTTCACTGCAGTTCGCAGCTAACATAACAGAGGGAGAGGGGAGGGGAAAGACGGTTCACAAAATGTATGAGGAAACATGTTGGGAAGATGCAGGGATCTCTGTGCAGACAGAGTGTCTTTTGTCTCTCAAGCAGAATGACTCCCTGGCTTGAAGCCCGCAGCAAAGCAAATAGCAGAGCAGATTCATTATGCCCTAGTGCTGCTACAAGACCGTACATCTGGGAATTAAATTATAGACAAAGGTGGGTTCTCTCTCTATTATTTCTTGTAATCCCAAGAAGTTGCCATTGTCTCACCGCTCAATAGCTTCTTTGTATTCACTAGATCTGCAAAGCCCCAAATTACCTTCCTCAAAGGAAGTTACAGTTGTATTAAAAATGTTTCCTTATATTCTCACTCAATTTCTAAAAGAACTAGGGCCTGTTATTGTTCAGGATTATACAAAGCAGATGGTATTTTCCTTTTTTTTGTATAACTGTATTTAGATTTGAATGGTGAGATTATTTTTTTTACAGTTTTTGTGTATTGAAGTCTGTTGTCTATATAACTAATGGTATAGATGCCCTATATTACTTGTGATTAAAGTGAAAAAGACACTAACGGAGCATGATTTATCCCAGCTGAATAACTTAGGACAAGATGCATTGCATTCTGGAAATGCTTGTATTGCTCCATCGATTACAGAGATCTAAGACAGACATCTGTCTTACAAATCACTAAAGTAAAGGAACTTAAATTCTTCTGAACACTCAAAAGTTTCTGAATTTTCAATGATGATTTCTGTTCCTACTGGTGGTCAGCTCAGATTTATTTAAGCATTAAATAATTAAATAATTAATTTTGAAAACAGGTGTAGATTTTTTTTTTTTAATTTATTCATTTTTTAAGCAACTGGGTAATTAAATAAAACTTTAAACAAGGTTATATAAAAATGTGCAAATAAAAGAAAAAAAATACCCCTAACCTCCCCAAACATTTTAAGGCTCATTTTAAGAAGCAATGACTCTGCTAGGAAATAGTTTATTGTTTCAGTAAGATAAATCTACATAAGGTGTGATATGTCAAAGAGAACGTACTTGGTGTTACACCACCTTCAGATGAGTAATTCCTTCGATATCCAGTCAAATCTCAGTAATTATCATTGATTCTTAATTGACTCCCTTAGCACCTGGAATTTTTGCAGGTGTAGACTTCTCATAAAGAATGATCCCAAATGGAGCCTGGAAAGTAGTCTGGAGAAAGTACTGTTAATTTTGTCTATAAACTTGTGAGCTATATGCTAGCTCCTTATACAGTATTTTCCTCCTCTCAAACAGCTAGTTTGTGTTTAGAATTATAGAATCATAGAATCATAGAATCATAGAATATTCTGAGTTGGAAGGATCCTACAAAGATCATTGAGTCCAACTCCTGTCTCTACACAGGAACATCTAAATGTTTAAAAGCATGGCATTTTCCCAATGTGTAAAATGAATACTAAATGTAATTTTCAAATTTTGATTTTGCACAGTAAGCCCAGAAGAAAGGTGCAAATATGGTAAACAGACAAATACGAACCTTAAGTGCTTACAGATAAATTATGCTGTTACATGTCTACAGAATTACAGAATCTGGGAAGGCTTGAGATTGAAAGGAAGTCTGGAGATCATCTTGTCCAAGCTCCTTGCTCAAGCAGGGAAACCCCGAGCAGGTTGCTCATATATTCCCTTAAGAATAATTAAACAAACAAACAAACAAACAAACATAAATATTAGAGGATATATTACTGAAGATAGATAGCAGAGATGCATTACCCACCCATACACTTCTAATTTAGAGTATATTTGCCTGCTATTACCAATTGTACTTAGCTCTGTGATGACTTTTATGATCAACCTGTCATCTGTAGATTGACATGACCAAATGGATTTCACTTGTGACCTAATCAGAATGTAAACAAAAGTTTTAGGAGATTAAAAGTTTAAGGGGTTATCTCAGTCCATAGACTAGGCTATCTTCAATGTTCGCAGCTTGACACAGCGTTCCTTGTGCATCAACCCCAGCATCAGGACACTGTATATTGTAAGAAAGACGAAGTAAACAGAAATTTCTAAATGGAAGAGCTGGAGTTAAGGCCTCATCTGTCTATCCTCTGAGTCTTTATCTTCTACAAATATCTACTGTATGTTTGCATATATAAGCACACAGACTATCAATTCCCACTCCCTCTCTCTGTGTATACATACATAAATATATATGTCTATATACACATTTACATTTACATGCATGTAAATGTAAATGTAGCAAATAAATCTGTGCCAGGGCCTGTTCTCTGCCTCTGAGATAGTTTGGTAGCTTGCTCAGCCTCCAGACTGGGTGTCTACATTTAAATTGCCTCCTGGGGATGGTCTCTGACCCGTGATAACACTTGGTGTATACCTGGACATTGTTTGGGACAGAGTTTTTGGGACAGGTGTTGTTCCACCTGTTAAATGTCATAGACAAACAGTTTCCAGTGCCCATACCCTGGCATTGTTTGTTTACTGTGTGGACATATTTTAAGTCTCCCTAAGCTACTAAAAATAATCCTTCTGAACTCATGAAATACTAGTGCCTGGAAATGCCAGCATTGCCCAGGGTTCACAGAACCACTGAATAGCTGAGGTAGGAAGTGATTTCTGAAGGTCATCTGGTCCAACTCCTCTGCTCAGGCATGGACACCTACAGAAAGTTGCCCAGGACCATGGCTTTTGAGTATCTTCAAGGAAGATCAATTTTTATTTTACAACTGTAAAACAATTACTGCTGAGTGAACCAAAGTCTGCAGAGCTATTCATTTTGGCTATGTTTACTTGTCCCTCACTCACTATAATGAGAACCTAGGTATCTAACTTGATAATAGACACTTCTGTATGTATGCTCAAATGCGGATAAGTTGAATTGCACTTCAGTTCTTTGAAGACAATTTTAAAAGTTGAAAACTCATGGGTAGGTTGATTTGCTTAGACATGTAAAGAGTTTTCTAGATGAATCTTTTCCATGTGTAACTTATTCTTGAAAAATAGAAATTTTAACAGGCTATTTTGAATGTTCTCTAACAATAGAACAATATTAAAAGACAATGTAGAAACTCTCCAAACAGAAGAAGCAGGTCCTTCCAAAACCCAAAAGTAATGTAGTGCATTTAAAATCAGTGCTTTTCCACTCCTACTGGTATTCATCCTGCACCAATGAAGTCTTCTGTTGATTTTAATACACACAAAACAACAGACCTCTCTTACTTTACTACAATCAGCATGAAAAAATTTACTTTACTTACTTTACTTACTTTACTACAAATCAGCATTGTCTTTATACTGACTGACTACATGTACCTAACCTGGACGCTATAATCATAATGGATTATAATTTAAACAGTGTATCTGCATCTATTGTAGAGGTCCTGCTTAAACTGGACATACTTCTCCCTGTTCATAGCAGAAAGCTGAGTCTGGCAGGCCTGTACAACATGATGTTGCATACCTTTTTTTTTTTTTTTTTTTCCTTTTCTACTTTTACAACAGTATTGCCTATTTACAGAAGACTGCTCAAACATGGCCTTTTATCTTTAACTTTTGCAGGAAATTACTATGACTATCTAAACAGATATAATTGGCTCACCTTCTCATTTGCTTGTACAGTTATGCTGTTTGTTAGGAAAAGGCAAAATCTAGATGTATTTTAGATGTTTCTTAGTCATGAGGCATAGAAGACAGGTATTAAAACTATGTTCAGCAAACAAAACTTCAGAGATTTTCAAACTTTTAAATTCTCCCAGAACGTTTCACCAAGAGTTGACTTTTATTTAGATAGCTGCACCAAGTTCTGTAAAGATGAATGTGAGCCAAGCTGATGTTGCACATGCAGCCCTCTATACAAATAAACGTATGTGTGCACATGCATATTTATAAATATGTATAGATAGCCACTCAAAATATTTTCAAATTGATGTGTATGATACATTATAAGCTTCATTAGGATTCATTTGTGTAGTGAGATTACATGACAAAGTTTTGGTGGTGGGGGGGGGTGGCATAGGTGTGGCTTCTGCAAGAAGAATCCAGAAACTGGCTCATGTTAGATAAGGGCCCAGCCACTGGCCAGAGCCAGGCCAATAAGCAATGTTGTTTGTGCCTCTGTGAGCGCATATTTAAGAAAGGGAAAAAGAAAAAACTGCTGCTCAACAGCAGCTGGGAGAGAGAGAGAGGAGTGAGAAACAGCCTTGCAGACACCAAGGTCAGTGAAGAAAGAACGGGAAGAGGTACTTCAGGCAGCAAAACAGAAGTTCCCCTGCAGCCTGTGGAGAGGCCCCTGGTGGAGCAGGCTGTCCCCCTGCAGCCCGTGGGTCCCACATGGAGCAGATCTCCACGATGCAGCCCGTGGAGGAGCCCCCGGTGGAGCAGGTGGATGTGGCCTGGAGGAGGCTGTGGCACATGGAGAGCCCCCGCAGGAGCAGGCCCCAGGCCGGAGCTGCAGCCCGTGGAGAGGAGCCCACGCAGGAGCAAGGGGTCTGGGGGGGAGCTGCCGCCCGCGGGAGACCTGTGCTGGAGCAGTTTGCTCCTGATGGATGGACCCTGTGGTATGGACCCATATGGGAGAAGTTCTTGAAGAGCTGTTGCCTCTGGGCAGCCCTCGCTGGATCAATTCAGGAAAGATGACATCCTGTGGGAGGGACCCCGCATGGAGCAGGGGCAGAGAGAGAATGTAGGAGTGGCGGAGACAAAGTGCTACAGACTGACCTCAAGCCCAATTCCTCTGTCCACCTGTGCTACTTGGGGGGAAGACGTGGAAGAGGGTGGATGGGGGGAAGATGTTTTCTTTTTTGCTTTTTCCTTTTTTTTTTTTGTTTTTTTTTGTTTTTTTTTTTTCTCTTTTGTTTCTCACTTCTCTAGATTATTAGTAATAGGCAATAAATCTTAGTGTCTCTCAGTTCTGAGTCTGTTTTGCCTGTCGTGATAATTGTTGAGTGATCTCCCTGTCCTTACCTCAGCCTTTGAGCCTTTTGTGTCGTATTTTCTCCCCCTTTCCTGTTGAGGAGGGGGAGTGAGAAAGCAGCTGTGGTGGAACTCGGCTGCCCACCCAAGTAAAAACACCACAGTTAGCTACTATATACAGTAGATATAAAATCCCCACTGAAGCAATTGACAAATAGTTGACTTTATTTCTAAGATACTGAAGACAGAGTAAGTTACCAAGCAAAACTGGAGGACTTCCAGGCTATTTTGGCTTTAATCTGTGTAAAAAATTGTTGACCAAAAATAAACAGACCAAGACTCAGAACAACCTATAAAAAAAGGTTAAAGAGTGTGACCCTAAGCATCTGGGTTCATGACTACTGTGTTCTCATCAGTGTAAACCATTAAGAAACTCATACAGAAAATTAATATGTAACTAGAACACCAAGTACTGATTGAAGACTCCTGCTGATTCATCCAGCAAATGGTGCAACAGGAAAAATGAAATGTGTGTATATAATATGTCTGTTTTCTACTTAGAACATACAGAGAAGTATGTTTAGGCATGGAATGAAGAATAAATAGGCACCACTATATATGTATATATGTACATGTATGTATCTGTATGCATGAGTGCAGGTGTGTGTGAGTTTTCAACTCGATTTTTTTTAGCACAGAATTTCTGTCTATCCTGTATTTTCTCAGTATGAGTGCTTGTTGACTTGGTGCACACATTACAAGAAAGATACTTGCAAATTGCAGCAAATTCAGCAGAAGGCCAAGATGATGACTTGGGGCTGGAATGCATGACACAACTAGAGTTACTGACAGAGCTGCATTTGTTAGCCTGGAGAGTAGAAGGCCAGTGAGGAGGATCTAATTACTGTTTCAGTAGGGGTTATAGAAAAGACAAATTCAAACTCTTCTCAGAGGTGCCAGCAAAAACACATAATGGAATGGGCATGAATTGTAAATCAAGGTGGTTTGATGAGGTGAGGCTAAGAGAAAGTCATTTTTAATGGTTTTTACATTGTGAGAATATACTCTTCATTTTTCTGCCTTGCTTACTGACGGTCTGTAATAGCTTTAGTTATACAAGGTAACCTATCCTGCAGTGGCTTTTAGTGGTGCACATATAGTCCATGATGGAAACTACAGGTTTATGTTGTTGAAAATTCCTACAGTTAACATTGCTAAGCTGTGCCCACCTCTATTCTATGTAAATCTTAAATATTCTCATTTCTGAACCAATGGGACAAATTACTTACTGAAAAACCTGTTCCCCCAGTTGTCACAGTGTGCAACTGACAAACAGTGAAGTTGATATTCTGAGGACTACTCAAACCTTAATGTTAAATATTCCTTGCTGAGTCAGTTGACATTGACTAAAGCTATAGCTGACGCATATATATAATATATATAATATATATTATATATATAATATTGTATTCATATATCAAATTTGTCTAGCTGACAAATTTCCTATATTTTCCAAAATTTTGTCCTGATCATTCCCCTTTACTTTTTTTTTTTTTTTTTTTTCTTGTCAGAAACAATTTCACATGTGCAGACTATAACAGGTTGCTATTGTGGATCTGCTGCAATGCTTCCAGGTATTCATAATATTGTTTACACTGCTAAGTGCAGTGAGGGAAAAAACATTGAACTTAAGGGATTATATTCTGCTAAAGCTGGTTAAACAGTTTCTTCAGTTCATAGAGTTATGACAGAAAAGCTTTTACACAAGAATCAAATTATCCAGGTTGTCTGTTAATGAAACAGATGTCAGTTTGCTTAAATGTCAGGCTTCTTTTTTTCTTTTTCTGTACTTCAAATCCTTGAGTTGTTGCCTGAGCAAAAGTTAAGAGTGTGCTTCTGCATAACATTTGCACATATGATAAGAAATTTCCTTAATTTGGTTCCTCTAGAATTGAAGTGGTGATATGAAAAGAATATGATAGAACTGAAGTGATATGATAGAATTGAAATGGTAGATATGAAAAGAAAATGTTTGAGAAATTGGATCTCATTACTTTTTTTTTCCTTTTTTTTTTTTTTTTTTTTTTTGGTTTTCATCTTGTATTTGCTTCATTGAAAATGAAATTGTAAATTAGTGTAACAGAGGGTAGAATTCGTCTGACTTAATTTAATCTTCTCACCTAAAGGATCTACTCTAACAGGTTGTGTATGTTTCCTGTGTAGAAGACAGATGAAGACGGAGACCTGTAAGAGGGCTATGCATTACAGGTTTGTCTCTGAAAAGTGGATTAAGATATTGTCTGAAATATATTCATTTTATTCAGTGGTAATACAGACTATACTGGATCAGATCCTTATAGTTCAGAGGCCTAGGGCTAGGCAAGATACCTTAAGATACCTTGATTAATAAATAAATTGATTAATTAATTAATTAATTTTGTATGAATGTATAGAAAAGCAGACTGCAGATTCTCTGATAATTATATTGGTAATGAAAAAAATGAAGCAACTTTGCAAAAATAGTATCTTTTCTGATTTTTTTTTTTTTTTTTCAAACTGCAGTAAGGCAAATAGTGCTGAGAAAAACAAGATTATGCTGTGACTCAGTATCCTCATACTTGCAAAAGCTGGCTTTAAGGAAAGAGGATATGCAGTTAGTACGGATTACTCTGCAGTTAGCATCAGGTATGTAGTTTAAGTCTTTAAGGTTGTGTCTTTCCTGAAACCCAGGCTTTTGTTCAGGGCTTTGTTCACAACTTAGGCAGGAATACCTGAGATGATTTTTATTTGTTTGGTTTGGGTTACAGTCAGGGCTTTGATGTGGGGGAGCATATTCTAGGGTGAGTTCCCTCAGAAAACTACAGGCTTACACAACTGGCTGTCCCTTCCTGAAGGCTGTGCTGACACATCTTCACTCTATTGCTCCCAGAAAAGGTAATATTAACACTTGTTCAAGAAGGCTTATGTACGATTTGATTGGATAAATATTTTGTCTCTTACACAAAAAGCTGTTCAGCCAGACTGCCTAGGCTGAACTGCTTCCTCTCTTTTCCAACATGCAGGGGGGGAAAGCACCCCAGTAAGAAGACTGATGGTACTCTCTGTGGATCATACTGAGTATGTGTTTCTTAATTTGGAATTTCTTCTGAATGAATGTCAGAGCAGTTATGAAAAGCTTCATGAACCCAGCAGTAGTGTAAATGGCTTATGATAGGATCTGGGCTCACAGGTTTGACAGGTGATATGAAACGTGGCCATGTTAAGTGAGTTCCTGTTTCAGGTCTTCATTTGGGTGACTGAGCAGTCCATCTTTTATTGCTTACCACACGATGATGATATTTTTTTCGTATGAATTATTTCTCTCATTTTGATAAACTTTTTTTTTCCCCATTCTGTTTCTTTTCTGTATGCATTGAGACACTTAATTTGTAGCAGGACTACGTTTATTATACCAACATCTTCACACAGGCTCAGGTCTCTCTATAGGTACCCAACAGAGGTGTCATACATATTCCCATTAATCACATTGCACTGAAGAGAAAGATGACTGATTTAGCATCCTTATTTTAGGGGTTATGTCCATGGTAGGTGTGCAGGGCTGTTAAATCATCGTGTCCTGGAGGAATGGTGCCATAAACCCAGTCTGTCTTACTGATGCTTTCATTTAGTAAGGGAACTGTGAGTGGATGTCACTGGACATGTTAAGAACTGGTTGTCTTGGAATGGTGTTTCTGTGTGTTTCAAGGTAAAGGGCAGTGTCAGATAACAAGCGCTGAAAGAAAAAGGCAAAAAAAGGGTTTGGCATCTCCAGCTCTTGCTCAACAAGAACCTGGTTTCCTTCTTCTCTTCCTTCTTCAAGCTTTACCAGCTACTCAATTAAGTCATGAAATTCTGTTCTGCCAACCTCACTAGCCAAAATGTCTGCAGCTGTTCCAGTGATATCAGCTCATTTGACCCTGATTTTGTAAAACTACCTTTGGACATTGTGAAGTCCCAGGTATATTATTTACTACTTAGCCACTTAGCCTTTTTTTTTTTTTTTTTAAGTGATATAAACAAAGCATTATGTCCTTTCTCCCTGCTTTTTATTTCTTGACATTTGAATCAAACAATATCATATTCACAAACACAGATGCATTGATCCAGCACATCACCAAACATGGGATGGGTGAGTGAGTGGATGCACTCTTCTTTTGCATCTGCTCTTTGAGATTAGTGAGGATAGTCCCATAATAATAAGACTATCCAAAGATATAAAAGGAGCCGATCCTTTGTCATGGATGCCTCTTCCAGAAAGAGGAGAATAGGACTCACTTGCTTATATTTGGATGACTAGAATATAGATGCCCATGCCTCACATGGTAAGCTTCATACTCCTTTAAAAGACAACAGAGAACAGTGGCTTGACAAGTGTCAAGTCATTTTAAAATGTATCTATACCAGGGGAGATGTGCCTATTGCTCTTCATCAGCTTTAGCCATGGTCAAGACTATCTTAGGTGAAGACATGAACACTGTGGACAGAGGTCCTTGTCCATACATACGCATCTAGAACCATCTGAGATGCCTTGGGGCATCTAAGACACCCATGGCACTGGCAAGGAAAGGAGGCCTAAAGAAGATCCAGAACTTTCTAGAACAGCAGCTGGATGCTAGGTAATACAATTCTGAGCACTTAAAATGACATTACTTGCATATATTTAATCCTGTCACAGTTCTCCATTGGTAACAACAGTAACCTGGTCACAGGTTACACCTTGCTCAGAAGTACATACTACTTTGTAGATACTCAAATCTACAACTAACCAGAGATTAATACATTTAAAATGAGATGAGTTTGATCTCACCCTTACAAGTGTATCTGTATTCAAGTGACTAAGATCATGTCGATATGCATTGAAAGCCATGGTTACAAGACTCAAAATTCTTCCATAGTCTAAAACTGAGGTACAATTTTTTCTTCCATGTGGGCAAAACAGGTGTAATGCTCTATTGACTACTTTGACCCATTATCCATGACGGATAATATTCACACTAATTTACTCATATTTGTTCTGAATTTAAAAGACCATAACAGTTAATCCCATTTTGGGTACCATTGCAAGTAGTTAATTACATGCTGGATGTGAAAATATTCTGTAATACAATTACGCATTGTTTAAGGCAAACATACAAGTCAAATCCCCTTGACTGAACATGGACTGGATTAGCTAACTCATCATTACCAAACCCCCACAAAATCTTGACAAGTATTGCTTTCATCTATTCACTTACCACACAGTCCACGGTTACACGTGTGCATACAGTGTATATAGGGGATTCCTTTTGGTAAGGTGTATAGGTAGAGCCTGTTAAATTTCCTCTGAGATTTTCAAATGACCTAGCATGAAACAAAATATTTTCTTCGTATTTATTCCAAAGAAGACAGGAAACCTTACTCTCTGGTGCTGCAACTGCTGCCCAGAGGGGGAAATATTTAGCACCTGCAGAGGCACTGCTTGCTTCTGTGTTTAAGTGCATGGCATGACTGGCTGACTGCAGCAGAATGACCCTGAGCAAGCAACCATTGGCTTTTGGTGGCAGTTCTGGAGCTATCTGGAATTTCAGTGCTGATTTAATCAGACTTTGAGTGGCAGCTGAAGGCTGTTGTGATATCTAGTATTTATCTAATTTTCAGGAAAGTGGATTACAACTTTTAAAGGTTCTAGGACTGGCAGATAAACACTGGTTACACTTATTTCCCCAGCCTTATATGTTATATGAAGAACTTAACAGTAGTGAAATTTAATGGGTTCTGAAATGGGGCACATGTACTAGTAGCCATAATTTTCAGTATTTACCTGTTTTAAAGTAATAAGAGGTTGGCACAGCATTGGTAGATACTACTGCCATTTGGCAGTGCTACAAAGCAAAGGGTGGGTTCTCCCAGTGTAGCATAATTTTATAGCTAAGTAGTACCTGGGATTCTTATCCCACCACTGTCCTGGATGTTGTTTTCCAATTAAATTTAAAGTTTTAGGTTTCATCAAACCACGCCTGTAAAGAGGAAGATCATGAGGTGTGTGTACTTGCAAAATAGGGATTTTTACCATAGGAAAAGTACAGACTGTACCAAGTAGGAAAGTTTTCTTGCTCTTGTCAAGGAAAAAAACATTAATCCATTCAATCATCTCCAGAATTAAAGAGAATGACATATAAATGGGACAAAGCAAGTGCTTCAAAATAACATAAATGGAAACCCCTCAAATATCCGTATTAACAATAAGCTGTTTCTACTTGCGTGCCTACATGTACATTAAACACATAAATCCAACTTCCATTTATACCAAGGTTTCTTTGATCTGCTTTGACAGCCAAAAGGGGACTTAGAATGTGAGCAAATGTATTGCAACAATCTTATGACACTTGTTTGCATTGCAAAGACTTTGTGAATATGAGAATCTGACTCTGTATTTTAGGGTGATTCACTTGTAGAGTTTTTTGTATGAACCACAATAAACCTTGACCCTTTCCTGAATTCTCTTACCAATGCTCAGAGTCTTATGAGGTAGACTACATTATTTTGAAAGGAAGGTTTTTCTTCATCTTTTCCTATTCTTCCTTTGTCTTAGTGTCCCATTTCTACTTCTCCTAAGGACAGCTAAAATTCTTGCTGATAGTTGATGAAGAAAATTAACTTTAATAATTTATTGGTGCCATCAGATTCAGATTTCCATGTTCCTAGTGTAGATTTTACCACCTTGGGTAGCTTACTACTACTTTGGAGTACGTGTTCCAGTGCATCAGATAGTTCAGAAACCTTGGGCTTTTGGAAACAACTTGGTTATACTTCTGCCAAAACTAACCAAACAAACAAAACCACCAAACTTTCCTTTTGCACTGTATTCCAGAATTAGGAATGTAAGGTAAAGGTTGTTTGTTTAAGTTTTAGCATTCTTTACAGCTTCCTCATTTCACACATTAAAGAAATAAGGGATAAGGCACACAATTAATGAAATAAAATACTGAAGGTGGTTTGTCTGCTTTGGTGTCTTTCACTAAAGTTGAATATACAAGCTGATATTTTTAATACCATTTACTGAGAACTATTTCTAAACTCCTAGGGCCTCTTTAATTTATCAGCCTAGAGTACACAAGTGGTATAACTGTCTGCAGAACAAGTGCTTAAAATTACTTATTTTTCTCATGAACATTGTTTTCTGAATCTCTAAAAGCTGGCCATGTAAGCAGGTTTCTCCCTAAGAAATTAGATCTCTAAATATATGTATCTAATTTTTTAAAGGAAACTTGTTCTCACTTGTTTACTGTATCAAATGCCTCTTGAGATATAATGATAAACTTTTACCTTTAGCTAACTGTTTGAATATAGTTAATAAATACTGATCTAAAACCATGTGCCACTGTTACTTGTCAAGCTGGTTGTTGATTTCAACTCAGTAGTACTTGAAAAACTGCCTACTGAATAAAGAAAACTTCCATACTAACACAATTTTTCCTGCATTACTGTCTAATTAAAGCTTTGTCTGCACTGGCAGCTGGGGACTTTAGGCAATCTAATGCCCATATGCACTAACCATTTACATTGTAAATCTTTTGGCTAGGTCTTAAGTGACAGTCTTGCCTGATGCTGAAAAAAATGTTGGCATGAGGCTGATGTGACCCCTTCATACCATGTGCTTTGAAATTATCTGGGCACACAATCTGTAAGCACTAGAAATTGATCAGCTGCAATCCCACAATCCACCAGTTTTAACTTCCTGCAGTTCTTGCAAATCCTTTCTTTTCTTTTTGCCACCAGTAAGTACAGAGAATCTCAGAAAAAAGGCAGACAATTCTCAATCAATTACTGAAAGAGTTCAATTTTTTTATGGTATAGGGTAATCTGTGATTCATTTTAGCCCTCAGACAGGTGATATGAAGCATCAAGTACATGATCTTTTTTGGAGGGTGGGAGTGTTAAGTGCATTGTGAACAATTCAAGATTGGTCATAAATATTGGAGGTGATTTCCCATGTGCAACATCATGAAGACCATGCTTCAAGGTGTTTGGAGCTGAGACATAACATTTAGTAGGATAAGCTAAAATTTACAGGGCAAACATGATACACCTTTTATGCATGGATTTTTTTGAGTCTTTGTTCTTGTGAAGCTCTTGCTTTCATTACACAAGTGCTTAATAATAAATTGAGCTTTTGACTAATATGCATGATCAATACATATTGAAGAAAAGTATTCCCAAGACTAATAATGCATAAAGTACAAGGAATTCTGGATTATTTTTTTCTGATAGCTCAAAAATCAACCTATTTTTATTGATTCTGAAACAAGGCATTTTTTTCCATCCTTGGCATTTGTTCAGGGGCTAACAATAGGTTCAACCCGTATTTTCTGTGTTTGCCTCCTTTTATTTTTTTTTTTTCCTCCAAATGTTCTTCATTTCTCAATGTCATCAGTACTAGTTAGTCTTCTGATTAAAAGGACAGATGACATTTTTTAATATCTGCCTTCATGGTCTCTTCACAACTTAGTGCATAGATATGTTACAGACAGCCTAAAACCTTCTTAAATTAGAACTAGGTCTTAGATTTTTGCATAGTTTCCCTGTTGCAAAGCAGAAATACATGTAAATGTCACTGGAATAACTCTTAGTAACTGTGCATGCTTGTAATTTATTTATTTATTTATTTATTTTACTTATTTCCTTTTCTGTTTTATCTTGGAATTTCCCTACAAGAACAGGGAGGAACAAAAGTGGAGTTTTGGATTCTGCTCCCTTAAATGGTTGTTTATTCTATTATACAGTCATTGGAATAAAGGCAGAAATAGTCTTGGTAGCACAGACCAGAGTCACTAAATCTTCCTTCATATGAATATTCTGCAGCTGGCTTTGACTGATGTCTGCTTCATCTGCTTCAGATCCCCCAAATCTTCCATTCTTTCACTTCTTCAGAGAAGAGTTGAAAAGCCTGTCTAACCATGATAGATTACACCTTGTGAGAAGGTTTCCAACTTACCCAGCAAGGATACAAGCTGGGAATGTCATATCCCCATTCCTGGGTGGTCTGTCATGACTTGGCTGAACCCTGAATTGCACTGAGCTCCAAGAGGAGTGATCCATTTTACCTCAACTCCCTTCACTCACACTGAAGGAAGTACTTACATTAAATGAGTGGCATTTATATTAAATGAATGTAGTATAAGCAGACTGGATCTGCCTCTGCAGAGGCTTTCCTTATGCCAAAGGGTGCAAAGAATTTATCTCCCTGCAGTCCAGATTCCGCCCAATTTTAAGAGTTGAGATCATTGTTATTGCTTTATAGTAAAATAAAATACAATAAAAATGAGAAGCTGAGTAATTTGTTTTGCATGACTTTGTGGTCTGGAAGTTGCAGTTCCTGTTGCACCTGGTGACGAAGATGAGGTGTCAAGACATTTCAGTGAAAATGGTTGCAATCTTTTAATTGTCCCCACCAGAAGATCAATAAAAATTGACTCTGCAAGGCTTCTGGTATTAAAGCATTTGAAAACCACTGTTCCAGGAATACATGCAACATCTTTAACAAATGTGTCATCAGCATTTTGCTAGCTGTTATTCATCATAGTAGGTCAATGTGTTTGCCAGTGACCTCACCTTGTTATTCTTGCAAGTCAATAGACTAAGCAGCATAAACTGCATCAGAATCCTAAAATGCAATTAGAGCTCTATTTACATTTTCAGAACTTATGTAAAATAAGGTGGTTTTTTTTTTTTTTTACTTATTTTTCTTATTTTACTTATGTAAAATAAGTTCTGAAATATAAAAATAAGTTCTGAAAATAAGTTCTGAAAGGGTTTCTAAGAAGTTCAAAGGGTTTCTAAGAAGTTCAAAGGGTTTCTAAAAAACCTGCAGCTTTCTGTGGGTACCTCAACTTTTGAACTCATACCTGTCTAAGGCAGCCAGAAGCCAGCAACTGTTCAGATGAACACAACTGGTAGACTCATCTCTGAAAAACAAAAAACAATTTTGAATTCCCTGAATATGTTTAATCATCTTGAATGTTCCTGTAAAACTATCTTGCAAAAGACATAATTGAAGGATCAAAGGGTGTGACTTTACTGAATGACTAAAATGCATGCAAATATAGGAAGGGATTGTCTTAATCTTGATAGCGAAGGTTGGCTGTGGGTATTCATTTTGAAATGCTCCAGACAAAGATACCATTTGACTGACAAGAGTTGAACACAAAATCTGATTTTCACCCCTGTAAGAAAAGTTAAAATACATACTGGAGAAATCTGCTCGGTAAGTGTTTTGGCCCAGCTGCACATGAATCCCATACTATGGAATTACATGACATTTTCCATCAACTCCAGCTTTTGCAACTTTCTAGTTAGTGAGTGTCATCCTCTATATTTATATTTGTACATTATATAAGGAAAGAGCATGATCCCAGACAGTGCAGTGCAGTGCACTGCTTGCTTAAACTGTTAGCACGGGCTATATCTGGAGTTCAGACAGATAAGCCTTGTCTAAACAATTCCAGTGCATAACTCAGGAGTTACCATAGGCCAAGGACTGTACCCCACACATAGTTTGGGATCCATCCACGCTGTGTGGAGTGTAACAGCTGTAGCTGGGCCCAGTGATTTGGTCTTAAGGTCAGAAGACAGGCCTGGCAACATTTACATCACTTATATAGATATAGCCTCGGTTATAGCACTGATGGACTGTATGTTGTAGCTTATGTAGATAAAGTAAGATACCTCGCTTTACAGTGTAAAAACTTTGGGCATGGAAAACTCCTTTGATGATTTCTGGATATGTTGGCTTTACTGGGAATGAAGTAGTCAGTGATAACCCACTGCTTTGGGCTTATGTTACATACACTATACAGTGTGTGTACACAAAAATATTCCTTCCTTCTCCTAACTGCAATGTGTCATGGTAGCAGCTTGTCTGTAGGCAGAGTGGATTGCAGACTAGGCAATCGTAACTTAGCTTGCTATCTTTTTTTTTTTTTTTTCTCCAGAGGCATCCATGTTCTGTGCACCAATTAGACAGTGGACTACTGGGGGAGGATATATAGAGGTTATTAGCAGTTTCTAGTTCTACTTAATAGTTCTTGATGTATTTACAAGCCACAGGTTGAATACTACTACTACAAAACATCCCCAAAAGTTTTACTTTTACTACCTAAGTAAAAAGTTTTTACTTTTTTTAATTTTACTACCTAAGGTCATATTTACTACTGATTTTACTATGGTGAAACACGAGGAAAGCCTCAAGTTGACAATTAAATTCAGTGTTTGTTTATAGTTTGCTACCAGTTATGCAACAACAAAAGACCAGTACAATTTCCTTGAGCAACTGCTGTCTCACAACATGAACTGTCACAATCTGAGAGTCCAAATACCCTGTGTGACTCCCAGACTTGGCATCCATAACTAGCTCTTGCTCCTCACCAGGCTAAAGGTCAGTTCTTGCTGTAGAATAAGGACAAGTCATCAGCCATCACACACTGTGATACCTTAGGCTGATATATTCTTACTGGCAAAAAAAGTACAGAAAATTTCTGTGTATCATGTGGAGAGGATCCTCTTCTCACTGGGCCATGAATATGAGCTGAATGTAGGTCTGACTGAAGGAGACACAGCAGATCTGCAACATTACAGTAGATACTCGTTCACAACTGTCAGATAGCATTTTCAAGCACTTCTTATAGTTTGCTTTTATTTACACCATTTATTATTATTATTATTTTAACAAAGAAACCAAAGCCATATTTATAGTTCTGCAAAGAACTGAAAAGTGTGCTCTAGATCACCCTCATTCAGGAAAAGGTGGGAAAATTGTTACTTTTAACATTTTTCTCACACTTTTCTGATCATAAAGGGATATTAATGCATGTGTTTTCTCAGGAATTTTTTAATGATGTTTTGAATATGAATACTTTTTCAAAGAAGGTCTAATCATTATTAAAGGGACGACTGCTTACATAGGAGGAACCAGAGCTATCTTGATGTCCAAATCATGGGATAAACAGCACACTATACAAACTGTCTCAGTCCTACATCAGAAACAGTCCTATTGCACAAGCTCTTATAAAAGGAGTGGTGGAATGCTAAAATAAATATTTTGGTGGGTCATTCAACCTTTCTGCTGTGCATTTTGTATTTTTTTTTATCAGAGAACTGATAGATTCAAAACACCCAGCACTCACAGAATTAAAGCCTCTGGCTAAGGATGCAAAATTGAGGCACATTTTGAACTGAAAAACCACATCATTGTCACCTTTGCTCATATATTGCTGGGAACTGCAATCTTATATAAACATAAGGATAAACTAATTTGTACAGAGATGTGATTGTGAAGCTTCTGAGCTTAGCATCTTCAACTGTGTATGTGGAACAGAAAAAGGGCTTGATGTATATTTAGATTTTGGTGATTCTGCAGTTACAGATTATTCAAAATAGCCAAGATAATTGAATGTTACTACGTCACTACCTAATATATTGAAGTAGTATAAGAGAAGTTTGCAACATTCTCTCACTGGGAGCTGATACAGGAAAAAAAGACCTTGCCATAATTTTGACAAGTAAAAAAATATTTTCATTATAATGTTCATTAATATATATATATATATATATAATGAAAGGAGTGAAAATTCTTCATACTCTGTAGGAAAACTGTAGAAATAACTGGTGTCATTCAAGACACTTGTCTTTCCTTTTACCTGTTTTGACATTATATCTGAAGCAGTATTGGAAAACATCCAAGCTGAGAAACCCATTCTGTCTTTGTCAATCATATTTCCAAGTGGCATAAGCAATATTTAGCTTTTACCTGGCTGTTACTGTAGAAAACGGTAGCACTCAATGTGAGAAATACAGTCAGAATATGAAGTTATCTGTGGTTTAATTTACTTGCTGATATTACAAGAAATTAGCATGGCCATAATGGTACTGGAGGCTTTAGGACTTGAAAAGTCTCATGTGTATTCTGAAGGCATTCTTTGCAATAGGTATTCTTCCACATTTTCGTCTATACCACACCTGTTGCAAGTTCTAGCTAATCCCTGCTATTTACTTAGGCACTGCCTGCCAATTAAAATCAAATATACACCTACAATCAGCAGTCATGATCAGCTCAGCCTGGCTTAACACTGAATGGCTCCCAGCATCTCCAAAGGGAGTGTCATATTTAAATAATCCTAATGTTTAATGTCTATTTTAGTGAACAAATAGAAATGGATTAAAAGTAGCATTACCTTTATCTTTTACGGGATTAAAAGTCAATGCAACCTTAAATTGTCCTTGACAAACAAATTCTACATATGAAGTTTGAAGAACAAACAATAAGGATCCACTTCTTGATTTTGGGGCCCTTCTGTGCTAATCATTCACATTATGACAGATTTGTGTAGCTTTGGTATATGTGAAAGTATAGCTAAAGAATACGAGCCCTAAAAGTCACTCTGCCAGCTGGGGTGCACAGTTTACCAGCTGTGCTTTGTGTACTATCTATCTTTGTATTTTCTCCAATACTACGTGCACGTTGGGAGGGCAGTTTTTTTTGTCATGTTGACTACTTACCAGCATACTATTCATAGTATGACTGTTCCCAGATAGCTTTAAGGATTTCACTTGCATTCTCCAGAGTTTACATCTCAACAAGACTTTCAGGCAATTTGTTAGCCTCAGTAAAATTTAATATAGTTTTTCAAATGACAGCTGATAGAACTTTAAATGCTCATGGTCTGGCACCATCTGAAAAGCAGGATGGAAAAGAAGAAATAAGAAAAGAAGAACTAAGCTGAGAACAGCTGATCTGAGAAAAGGTAGAAATATTAAGCTGTTAGGCTGTCTGAATGAAAAGACATCTGATAGTTGTATACTGTAGGAGGATATTAGTGAGAAAAAAATACATTACCTTTTAGGACATCAAGTCAGCAGAAAAATTCTGGGGGGCACTAGAAGTAAGAGTTCCAGAAACAACCGGAACATACTCTCTGCAAGGAAGATAATGGTAGCAAAAATCAGTAGCTGAACTTGAGAGAACTTTATAAGTAAAAACATGCAATTTTTAATGCTGAAACAGGCTTTGTTCTTTTCCTCACGTGACTGGCATTTGTTTAAGTTCATGCATTTTTTGCTTTGGAGAACTATTTGAGTTGATTTAGGTAAATCAAAAGAAGAACAATGTATACAGCAGCTTACTAATAGCAATCACATGGTGGAAGTTTCAATCTGAACAATTTGAAAATGTTCAGTGATACACACAAAAAAAGATACACAGTATCAGCCTTTTTTTCAATATAATCAGATTATATTTCCTTCTGAAATACTAAAAATAAACTTGATGAGTTTGATTTCTTATACAAATAAGGTGATTTTTTTTTTATTTATTTTATGTATTTTTTTAGGAATAGAAGTAATTTCTCATGTGGCTCATATTAACTGGACTTTTATCAGTAGTTTTGTAAGAACTCTGCTGGATAGTAACAAAGTTACAGCCATAGAATGGTTTGAGATTGATCAACCTCATGATTTTGGTGACTGTGGGTTAATCTCTTTAATGAGATCTTATTGTAGAAGAAAGAGGTCTTATACAGTAAAAAAAAAATGTGCTACATCATCCAGAGAACAAGTAAATGTGAAGTCAATAACATCCTGAAGTGACAAAGGTTATCCTGTATTCAATCCATGAAAAATATTTCTAGAAAAATATGTTAATATTCAACCATGTATAAACAACATTGTCTTTAGCAACATTCACCTTTATTGGTATCTTTATAGAATGGACATAGAAAGGCACTGCCATTACTATGTAGCTTTGTTTTGTCTTCATTTGTTGTTTTTAGAAGTGGCGATGCTGAAAATCAGGTTTATGGACTAAAACAGTACCTCAAAAGCATTGAGCAGTTTAGACACAGGTCCATAGTGGAAGATGGAATTACATGAAGCTGCAAGAGTGTCGTAGACTATACAGCTTGTCATGAGCTGAAAGTAAGTATAGAAGACCACAGCAATCCCATTGGGACACTAGATCTAGGAATTTTTTTTTTTTTGAAAACTGCACTGTAATACTTAGCAAAAAAGGGTAATTTACAGTTTTGTTAAGGTAGACTGTGATAGCTTGACTTTTGAATTTTTTGGACCACAATTTCAAAGCCGTGTTAGAGTAAGGCAGCACTACCTTACCCAAATACTAGAAAGTTCAAACTTAGTCAAAGGCTTGTCGGTGGATCACATGTTCTCTGCTTGTTTAGTTCAATGGAGCTGCATGATTTACATATACTTTCTCTTGATTGTAAACAGGGGACTACTTTGGAAGTAATAAATTTGCAGTAGATAGTACTGAAATGATAAGACTAAGACTATGAGATCACATGCACCTGGTATAAACAGAAGACCAACTTGTTGCATTTGTTCAATCATGAGGACGCAATGTACCTTTTGTTTTTTAATGGCATGGTATGCTGTTTTAACCTGAAATTTGACAAGAGAAATAAGTAATGTAAAAATTTGTATTAATGAAGGGCTACTATTCAGAGTGTAACCATAAAGATTTAACACATATAGTTCAAATGCTATATGCATTAATAACATTAATAGTAAAAGTCTATTCTACCTTCCAATCTGCCCTAGCATTCCAGCAAAAGGACAATACGTGCTGAACAATGAAGCATAATTCCAAAACAAGTGGCTAACTGGTATATATTTTAAAAGGAAAGGCATCTAAAGAAGGCTTCTGCTTGCCTCAATTAGTTCCCTAGAAACTGAAAAACTAACATGAAAAAATCGAGTTTACTATCTCAGTTTCAGTTATAAAAATATTTCAAGGATTTGCCATTGGATCACTGTGTTAAAATGGAATAAGACTAAAGTGCAGTAGACATTAATGATGTTATAATAAACAGATCTACAGGCATTCAAGTGATCTGTTTTCTCTTGAGACAAATTAATTGTGCACAGTTCATAATCAATATATACTTAACAGAAATCTCTTTTCATAGAGCATGGGACATTCAACAATGTTTTGTTGAATTAAACCACTTGTTCTCTGGTCTAGTTTCTCATATAACATGTGCTATAGGATTTCAGACGTTATTTCCAGCTTTAAGGTCAAATAATTTATGGAGAAACTAGGATGTTACACAGGATAAGTCTAACCTTTATAGTAACTCTGCTGGCACCAGATTGCCATACATCAATTTGTTTCCCTGAAGACAGAAACTGCCATGACCTGTGCAGTTTTACAACCAGTTCTCCTGAAAGTGGAGGATAATCTCATATTTGCATTTCCTCCTCAGGAGAGGATGAAGCAGGAACTGTGAAGCCTAACCCTGACCCACATGAAATAAATCTGCAGGGTAGCTAGAGGATCCTTCCCCCTTCCCTCTCTGCCACTCCCCAGTATTTTTCTTTCTTTGGAAGGCCAAAACAATCTTTTGTATTAAAAGTGTTCTCAGATATAATGTGATATAAAACTCTACTCCAAAATACATGGGTATGGATTTTCCGGTATGATATATATTAGGATACAATTTATTGTATGATAATTACATATATTTTCTTGTTGTTTTGTTGTTTTGATTCCTCATTTTTAAAGGTATTACAAAACACAGGTATTTATCAGTCATATCATCTCTTATAATATTTCAAAAAACTACTGACTGTTCCCAGAATTAAAATATTACTGCAGTGATTCATCATAGATTTCCTGTAGCTGGCACTGAATTATGATTATACAATATGTGACCGTTTCAATGCTTATAAATATTATACGTGCTTTTACAGAAGTCAGTTTCAACACTGTGTCAAAATATTTACTTACCAATGATGTATTTGGGCTTATAATAGGCTAGAGGTTCCTGCCTCATTCATCCAAAGTAATTGAAGGCATAATTAACTGAAAGCAATTTCTATCCACTACTTGCATGAAGGAACATTTGTTAAACTTGCTATTGCCCTGTAAGAAACTATCAGATTTGTTATTGACAGTATCATATTGAGCTTCATTAACCGACAGCTCTGGCATCCTACACAGCTGCATGATCAGAACATGTTTAATTATAATCCCAGCCTACTATGCTAATTATTAAAAATGCTTTCTAACTGTAAGAATGAAGCCTATTATTGTTGAATGAAGCAATAGCTGTGTTAGCTTTTTCTAGGTTGCATTTGACATGCAGACTGCATGGTTGAACAGAGGAACACTATAATTATTAATGACTGAAGGAAGTTTTTATCTAATTTGTAATATCTCTGAAACAGAGGCATAATATATTGTGCTCATTGATGTGTTACCACAACTTCATACTGCAATGATATCACTACTAAATGGTAGTTATATGAATAGTGGAACTACTGAAGCTGTGGTTGGTAGATTAATATATCTGTACTTAAGTAGCTACATACAGGTGTATGCTAGATTTTCAAATTACATCGCAGCCAACGGAGTTCAGCCAATAGAGGGAAATCTACAGCAGTCCAGCTGACCAAGTCTCTAGATAGCTGCAAGATTATCATCATCTTTCTCCTGTTAGGGGCACAAATTTCCATTTCTATTCTCTATCTAGTCAGTAATTTTCATATAATTTTAGAAGTTTAATACCTGCTATCAGCTCAGTGTCAGGAAGCAAAGCAAGGCTAGGGAATAGACCTGAGATCTGGCACTGACAGATGTGTTAGCATTGCTCTTGGTCTGATGTTGGCCTGAGACAATTTGTACTCTTCTACATTATTCCTGGGTGTGATTTGAGAGCTAACATGGACCAGTGACCAGTCCTGAGAAGCCATTTATGTGTAGCTGCCTGGTTTTGGAAGTCAAAAAAGTTTTAATAGTATGGCATAGCTTGTGCCTACAGGTACAGTTTTAAGTATAACTACAACCAGTAAAATACTTCATTTTTGGCAAGTGCAGTAGGTTGGACAGTGTGTTCAAGTGTTGTTAAGGGGAATATTGACCGTCAAAGAGATATACAGATGAAAATTGACTAGATATCATGACTGCATGGAAACCAGGATAACAGTATGCTAGCTGAGATGACCATGATTCAATTCTCCTGATCTGAAATAATTTTAGAAAAATATGGGGTATAAGCTCATCCTGTCCATTAGATTTCTATTAAAAATGTGTTACCAAAGCTGCTTCTTGAAGGTTATACCTAAGACATTTCAACAACACCCTTGCACTGGGACTTTTGCATTACATATATTATCTGCATTCTATCATATCTACAGATGGCATGGTCATGACAACAGATCCCTCACTATTGGAAGACTAGCTGAGTAAGCTAAGTATTGTCCACTCTTATTCTGCTGCTGTGAGACCAACTACCACAATCTGCCCCATTCATACTCTGAAAGGAGTGTTCAGACGTGATCTGGTGTTGCTCCTGAACACTGCCTAGGAACTGTGTGTGACAATGCTCATAGATTCAAGCCCAAACAGCTTCAGAGCCTTTTCTAAAAATTCAGCAGCATAAACTAAAATCAAATTCTAGTGCAAAGTCCTGTGCCCCAGCACTGATGTATTCACTAGTACAGCTGCAGATTTTGGGAATGTGTTCACTCAAGCAGGAGACACAGTCTTTCATTATCCCTCTGTTCATGGAGTGTAATGTAGCTAGATGTGTAAAGGAGTGTAATGTACTCAGAGCACAGCCTTTTAATGTTGCATGAGGTGGAACAGTACATCTTGTAGGTGGAGCTCAGAATCCTAATATTTGTTAAAACTCAAATGAAGTGTTAGGAAATGACCTTTGCTCTGAGGACTTGTAATGAATCATTCTATTCTCTAACAAAATATGCAACTTAAAAAGAGTCTGTTTTAGGGAGAGATTAAAATGCTCAGTTTATGTCTGCACCACAGAGACACACCAGCAGGTGTAGTACGAGTTAACCCAGAACGTGACGTGACAAAAGGAAATTTCACACATACCCAAGTTAACATATCTGTGCCAAGAAGGACTAAACAATATGTACTTACTGTCTCAAGGTGGCTCAGTTTTGATGGTTCTTTGTTACTCACCATTTCATACAGTATATAGAACATTCCTTGCTTTGCATTGCAGAACGTTCCCTGAATTAAGCAGCTCTAATTTTCAAGCAGTGTAGTATTGAAAATGAACTAAGAATTTAGATTTGACTTCATTATTATTATTATTATTATTATTATTATTATTATTATTATTTTGAATCTAAGCCCCATTCCCTGGTCAAATTTGATTTATTTATTTATTTATATTTTTTATAGATTTTAGATCACTCACTTTAAAAAACAGTTACAGAGGCAATCCCTTAAATCAACAGTGCTCTTTTTGAAGCACTCATATCATTCAGAGTACATGTATTGCAGTGAGGTTTTAGTAGCAGGGGGGCTGCAGGGGTGGCCTAGTCATAGGCTGTAATAATCTTTTCTTCAGAATGCTAATTAGTGTCAGACAGTGAAAAAAAAAAAAAAGTTTTAAAATTAATTTAAAACAATTAAAGTAAAATGAAACATATAAATATACCCGGAATTTGTAGATTCTAATTCTACTAGTCATTTTCTGTCTATTACAGAAAATTGTACTGAACATAGGATTTAAGATGTTAGACATTTTCTATGAAAACCAAAATTTAATGTCTTCAGCAAAGCCCATGGGTTTGATGGCAAAGCAGTTAACCACAGTTCATGTGAAATGACCTGATTAAAATCTGTCAGATGTTTATTGAAAGCTTCTAATAATTTTGAGAAGCTTTGATTAAGAGGATCTAATGATTGTACTGGCTGTTTTAACTATCTAATAAAGATAGATTATTGTAATGTAATTCTGCATTGGAGTCCAGTCTCATCTAGTACCGAATCCATCTTCTCTAATTGCTTGAAGGTGAAATTGGGTGTATTAAATCTTTGGATAAAATAAATGTAAAACTTAGTGCATTGTATTTTTTATTATGGTAATTACAGCAGAAAAAGTTCTGATTCTTTCACAGACAACAAGGAGTGGAGGAATCTTGTTTGGCAACAATTATGTTTCAAATCAAAAGGCTCTTTTAAAGAACCACTTTAACTAGAATACTGCTTATAATAAAAATAATGTTTTCAATTGTCTTCTTTCACAGAAATGTCAGTAGAAGATCCATAGAAAAAAAAAATAAACTGTTATTTTATAACATTATTTTTACTTTTCAAAATGCTGAACTAAATATAGTAAAGAAACAATCAGTGAAATGTTTCTCTGATTTAATTTGCTTGCAGAACACTCCATGTGGTTCTAGTTTACAGATCCTAAATATAGGATGCATATTTTATCAGACATTACTTTTTGAAATCTTTTCTCTGAAGAGTGGCAATAATTTTCCTAAACTCATGTTGCTGATATGACATACTTTATACCCAGAATTAGTTATGTCTTCTCTTAGTTATCTCCTTGGAGTTCAGTCCCATTCTGACTTTTTTTTTTTTTAAAGATGATCAACAAAGTGTTAGTAATGAGTCTTTTAAATGTTGATTCTCCTTTGCACAGACACAAAAAATACATTAACCAATGTCAACAGACAGATTATGTTTTCAACTACCTGCTGTCATTTCTTAGCTTGCTTTTCCTTTTTAGGTATCTTTATCAATACAAGCAAAGAAGTCAATCCATGAGATCAGTGTCTCTGTGATGAGTTTCACCTTAAGTTTCTGGTTTCCAAAGCGACAAATGAAGATTAAAGAGATTTAGCTTGTCCTGACAATATCTTTACAAATCACATCATGTATCCATAAAACATTCAGCAAACCTAAGCCAGTGGCACCAGACATCTCTTCCTTAAGGTGTTTGCAAAGAGCTCTTCACCATTTCTTTGGGTTTTCCTGCTTGTTACTCCACTATGCTGTTTCAAAATACACCATTCATTATCTCTTTGGAGAGGATGTTTCTTCATTCTACTACGCGCCCTGCATTCTTGTGCCATAATCCCTCACTCATGTCTTTGGACGCTATTATCATGTAATAATAATTGTATTTGTAATTAATTAATTAATTAAATTGCCATTAATTATCACTGAAAGAAGGCTACCTATGGAGTGTCAAGCATGTGATCCAAAAATAACAACCAACTATTTTACAGTATTATATGAAAAGAAATGCAAACTCACTTAAAAATATTCTCACATAAGAAATGTGACTTAAATGGGTAAAACCTGAGATTCACTTTTTTTTTTTTTTTTTTTTTTTTTTTTTTTGGCAGGGTTATATCTGTGTAATATATTCATGTTTTTGATTTTGATACTACAGACTGAGATGAAATACCTGCGACAAGTGGATATTATTGCAAGTTTATCTGTGTAAAGTGTAGCCATCATCACAGATAAAAGGAGTGGTATAAAATCGCTTGAAGTGGAGCAGGACACAGCACCAGAACTTAAATTGTGTTATCACACAATTCTAGTAAAAATAGATGTCTATATATCAACCAGTTACTTGAATTCACTTGAAGTGAATGAGAACAATTAGGCATTTTAATGACATGATGCATACGTGAAATCTTAGTATTTACTGTTGGATGAAATGAATTGAGATCTGGAAACACCCATTTCCTTCTACTAACTACAATAGGGAAGTTAGTAGACTTTCAAAGGGATTTTCAAAAGGGCAATCTTTTCTGATTGCCAGAACTGAAAGAAATATGACTTCAGGACTTACTTCAACTCCCTACTTTGCATACAAAAAATTTGAAGATTAAAGAACAGAAAACAATTGCTCTCTTGTGCTTGCATCTGGAGCACTGACAAAAGTTTAAGGAACTTTTTTTTTTTTTAATATAAGATAGAAAATTTATTGAATATCAACTTACAGTTAATAAGAAATTGAATATATCATAAAATGTTTTATATGCATGTATGTTTATACATACACACATATAAGAATTTATTTTTCCTCTTTACAGACATTTTAAGAGAGAAATTGTCCTTTTCATCTAATTTTTTAAATCTCAAATATTTTATTTAGTTCACTAAATGTAACCACAGAAAATGACAAAACAACAACAGCAACCAAAAAATTCCAAGAACCACTCAAATTTTCAATATTATTATTGAAAAGGTCATTTCTCCCTGTAGGGTTGACTACCACCCTTACATGCCTTAATTTAGAAAGTTGTTCCCCAACTGTTCTTCTTTGGAAATAGGTGTATTTCAATGCAATGCTATGTGCAGCATACACCCTTGTGACAACAAACTTTTCCTGATTTGGGAATCTTCTGAATAAACATGTGCCATTATTCAGACTCTTTATTTATTTATTTATTTATTTTGTCCATTTAGAAATAAAGATACATTATTAAGAAATGTCACTGTTGATATATCCTCTGCAACAGCTGGTATAAAGAATCATGAAGAACAAGGAAAACAAAACTAAAATGAGTTATCCTTAGCTATTTCAGTAATATAATGCTCTTAAAACATAGGAATAGGTACAAAGTAGGAACATTAACTAAATTAACAGTGTGCTGACTGAAGTGGAAAAAGTACTTCAAATATCCTGCTTGATGCCTTGCTCATTTGGATGAACAATTTACTGAAATGTTGTTATGAAGGAAGACTTTTGAGTCATCTAGTCCAGCCTCCTGTTCAACGTGGGACTGAGAGGGATGCTGTAATAAGAAAAGTCAGTCTCTGATCCAACTCTAACCGTGATTTTAATAAGACATTTATGAGATATTAATAAGGGACTATGTTCATGTAAAAGGGAATTTATTTAATAAGATAAAGGTGTTACATTTTCCCTATTTCTACACATACAGAGATCTCATCCACATATGTAATATCTGAAGATTTTCTAAAATATTTAATGTTTTCATTTTATGTAGATACCTAAATATGATAGAAATCAAGTTTTGATAACCCAAGTAACAATGTTTAAATGAACAACCTCTTCTACCTGGATAAGTGTCTTTAAACCTTTAAGCAATTAATAAAAATAAAGCGCAATGGTACTTCTGGTCTTTGTTTTTAGCTGAATTTAGCATGTTTTCAAGTTTTGATGAATCAATTACTTTTGGAGAGGAATATATAAGATGAATAATAATTTTAAGTATAAACTCGATATCTGCACTGTCAGTGCATGAAAATGGAGTCTATCCTCAGTCACCTAAGAATGTTTTTAGATAAACTTATGCAGTTATAGACTGTTATACAATAAGTGTTAGCAGGTGTTTTAATGGTTTGGTCCACTATAATATATTGGTCCATATGGACCATACATAACAAAATGCCATCTGTGTTTTAAATTAAGTAAGTGTGTTTTGGTACACATTTTGTGTAATTGTGAAAATATTTGCAAATGTAAAACAGAACTTACAGGGAATTAGGTGCTAGATTTTAAAAGCTCTTTCCTCCAACTCCCCTAGTTAATTTACAGTTATTGCAGAACTGTAGCAGTCTCTTATTTTGCACCAGTACAATTCCCTAGAGCTTAGCACGTCATTCATTTCCTGTCCAGGTTCAGCTTTGACTCACAATGATGATGTTCCCATCTCTGTGTCATTTGAGGAAGCAGTCTTTATTGTCATTCTCTGAAAATGTTATATGTTCATTATGTAAACTGGACTCAACAGTGAAACCTGGCTATCATTTTGATGTAACAAATGGAAATATCACCAACAGAAGCCCATGAATGGAGCTACGAACATTCCACTTCCCTATGGCACTTCAGTGGCTAAAATAGGTACAAAACCTGTGAAAGTGCTGGGTTTGTTTTCTTCCTCAATGGAAATTCAAATGGTTGGTCTTCTCAGGCAGGACCTCAGCATGAACAACTTTTTGCTTACTACTTCTGATTTTGTTTCCATCCCTATGTCTTTTTGGAAACCAACAAAGTGCTTGTTCAGTGAATTACTGAAGTGAAAGGTGCAGTGAGGTTCCGTGCCCCACAGCACTGTAGTGAGGATGAATAAATTAGTATCAATAAGGTGCTCAACAGAATGTTGATAGATACTAGGAAAGAAACTGAAATACAGATCATTAACGAAGGCTTCCTTTTTAAGTGTAAAGTTTGATTAATGTTTAACAATCTGTCTCCTTTCTGGAAGAGGTGTGCTACTTATGTAATTATGACCGTTACCTCCATAGTCTGTAGCCATATTCTCCTATATATCTATATACCATAGGTATATTACCTTATATAGCAACTATCTACTGTATATACAGATTGGTATGGGAGAGAAAGAGAGAGTAACAACTAATTAAAATAGCTAAAATGTTTCTTCAGCATTATGCAGTCTGATAGAATGATTGTTGGAGTTAATTTTTTCTAGAACAGCTAAACCTCTATAAAACCTCTATAAAATATAAGCAATAGTTTTTATCCTGGTAAAAATGAACATTAATAGTTCATACATGAATAAATTCAAGATTAAAAGCTCAGTGAAACTCCTTATATTGGTATTTCTTCCATATCCTGTTTTTCTCCCATTTTGATATATCTATGCTATAGCTTAATTTTGACTCATATTTTTGGAGCATAACTTTGCTATCTTTCTGACACAGGGTCTGCAGTGAGGTCTCCTCAGAACCTTCTCTTCTCCAGGCTGAAAAACCCCAAATCCCTCAGCCTGTCTTTGTAGGAGAGGTGCTACAGCCCTCTTATCATTCTCATGGCCCTCCTCTGGACATGCTCTAATAAGGTCCGTGTCCTTATACCAGGGGCACCAGAGCTCAATGCAGTAAATCAATCAGTGCCATCATTTGAAATCGTATCTGTGTTGAACATTTTATCTACTTATAACTCACTTCTAATCAAATACCCTATAGTAAGAAAGATTTTAATGTCCCTAAAAATCCTGTTTCTCATTGCCTGTGGCTACATATTTTACTACCAGAAAACAATTAACTAGTTTAACACATACAACTTTAGGACAGACAATATAAAGACAGTGTACTATAAATATACTTTTGAGGTTCAGGGCTGCCATTTAGCTTTTGCCACAGAGCTCACTGACTATATGAATCCTACCAATAAGTGGCAGCTTTGGAGCATAAATATTTTGGGCATGGGTAACTAATTTTAAATTGAAAAATCATCTGTAGAGAAGGAAGGTGATAATTAAGCTCTGAAAAATCTCAAGATCCTTTGTTTTTAATCATGCAGTCCAAGGTCCTGATGATGAGAAAGCATTAGAATGGCCATTGAATGTATGTCATTTCTGCATCAGAAAATAACTATCTGAAGAAAATAAATAAATAAAACCAAAACGAAATCCCAAATAAATATAAGCGTATCTATACATGTATGACGCTGGAGAAGATCTATCTGAAAATAAATAAATAAATAAATACATAAATAAATAAAAAATGAAAACCAAACCTAGATAAATATAAGCATATCCATTGTATGACACTGGAGAAGATATTTGGACTTCCAAGAACATACTGTTTCTTTAGACCTAGTAGAGCTCTGATTAAATTACATTATTTTGGGTCTGCAAATCCAACCTATGAAGAAAAACAGAACTTTCAAAATGTTTCTGGCAAGCATACCCATGGCCTGCCCCTAAACGAGAGACAGAGCAAACAGTAGGATGTTGACACAATTCTATAATTTCACTGTATATCCTTAAACTCTCAATGGGCAAATTACAAATGCTTTCCTTTTCAAAGGGTTTATATTGACGCATTTTGTGGACATCTGATCATCCCTCTTAGTACGAAATGATGAATGAATCTAATTTGTTGTGAACCCAGGACCTTTTGCAGCCAACATTTGCAGGTGTAAATTCAGGTGTTAAATGCTCTAATTATGAGATATGGCAGTGATCCAAAGAAAGCTATAATTAGAGAATGGCCAATACATGCTTACTAAGGACTTAAAAGCACTAGAAAAACACATACAAAAATGAATGTGTGGGTGTTTTTTGTTTGTTTGTTTGCTTGTTTGCTTATTTTGTTGTTGTTTGTGTTTGATTGTTTGTTAGCTTTTAAGCATGCCAATTACAATGCCTATGCTTGATTGAACATCTTCAAAGGAAGACAAAATTTTAAACACAGGAGAGGAGCAAAGCTAAGTTTCCTGGCTTCCTTGGTTTGTTAGTAGTTTTTGATCTCAAATGATGTTTTAAAACAATTTAATATTGCTGCCAGTTTTAGTTCAGTGTTCAGAAAAGAGTTATTGTAGACAGTCCACAAGTATCACTCCAAAATAAATATTTCATGGGTGCAATTGAATTAATTCTCTTTATTTTTCTGTCCAGCTGCAGAAAATACCTCTTGAAAACTGAAAACAAAAGTTTTCTGCTAAGCAGAACTCAGAAATCTGCGATTTGTCCAAGCCTAGATTCAAGATTTCAGGTCTCCTGAACCTCTGTCCTGCAGCACTAAGACTTCACTGATAAGCTTCCTTAGATAAGCTACATTTTCTTCCAAACTTAGATCCTCCTCTCCTCTCCTCTCCTCTCCTCTCCTCTCCTCTCCTCTCCTCTCCTCTCCTCTCCTCTCCTCTCCTCTCCTCTCCTCTCCTCTCCTCTCCTCTCCTCTCCTCTCCTCTCCTCTCCTCTCCTCTCCTCTCCTCTCCTCTCCTCTCCTCTCCTCTCCTCTCCTCTCCTCTCCTCTCCTCTCCTCTCCTCTCCTCTCCTCTCCTCTCCTCTCCTCTCCTCTCCTCTCCTCTCCTCTCCTCTCCTCTCCTCTCCTCTCCTCTCCCTCTTTTTTTTTCCAACAAAATGAACAAATAGTTCACACACAATGATATGGGTTTTGTTATAAACAGAAATGTCAAACAGCTGTGGAAGCAGTTTTAAGTTAATGCCTTTACCACTCAGTACCTCATTAGAGCAATGGAAAGACAAGACTCAAGCAGTATCGGTCTCTGTCACATGGGCTATATCATGCACCCCACTGTGCATGTACACATACAAATACAGATGTTCATGAGCACTTGAATTCTTTTGAAATAGTATATTTGCAACTGTTAGTAATTCCTGTAAGGCTGTCACAGCATCTTAAATCTTTTCCCATGCCTTGTAGCAGAACTGATTGAAGATATCTTAGGCAAAATTAGATTTTGTGAACATGGCAGAAGAACTGTGAAAGCTTTATAGAGACAGATGTGATGATGAGTGGCAAGAAGGATCAGTGGGGTTCTGGAAGATGAGGATACGGGTTCGAAGAAAGCTCCAGGGATACGAAGGGGGGCTTTTGGAGGAGACCAAGAAGAGTCAATGAAGTTGTGAAGAGCTGCAAAGGATTTCACAAAGTTATTCCAGGGAGAAAACCTTTCCCTCTTTCTTCATTAACCTTCATTAACCTCCTCATGACAGCTGAGCAGACTGTGGGGTTGCAGTGGGAGTATAGCATCATCCTCCACTGCCAGTCTCCTCCCCAGAAAACACCTCCTATCTCATACATTCCCTTATGTCCGTGATCAACTTCCTGGGACTCTTGGGGTTCCATCTCTCTGGTGGAAAGTGGGAGGAGACGGGCCTGCTCCTGCCATGGGGTAATGGGGCAGGAGCCAGGAGTTGTAAGCAGAACTTGAATCAAACCTGTGGAGCTGGGCTTGGGGCAGAAGGCATGCGGAAGACAGCAACTGGGCCAAGAGGGACTTCTCCTCTTCTGCACCATCATCCACCTCCCATAAACAGACTTCTGTCAGTGGCAAGAGCAATGAGGTACTTTGTGCCAAGTTGTGCAGGCATGGGAAAGAGAGGTTAAGCAGTTCAGAGGGCTCAGGTTAATCAAATAATCAGGCTCTTTATCCACCATACAAAAGATGGCACAACTATTTTATTGTTCCAACAGACCACTTTTCTAGATAAATCCTTACTTTGTTATCTATATAGCCCACTTCACAGTAACTCTGTTAGGATAAAATATCAAAGTCATAGAAATGTGTTCTACAGCAATATGGCAGAAAGAGAAGGTGACATTTAGCTCGGGGTTCAAACTCTTTTTTTTTTTTTTTTTTTTTTTTTTTTCCCCTATAATCTCTACCTCAAGACAGTCCGGGAGGCTGAAAACTAGCTTGGACCTGATGACCTTGAAAATCTATTACAATATGGCTGTTATTCACTGGAGTTTGATCAATTGTATAATAAGAAAAAAGAACTTTATGGAGTTCCACTTTGTTCAAGGTCACTGTCTGGAATTGACAACAAATATTTCTCCAGGCTCCTGATCTGACCTGCTGAACTAAAGAGTGAGCTAAGCCCCATACCTGTCCTCTAAGGTCAGTACTTGCCAACAGTAAGAAACTGGGCAAAGTGGAAAGATGGACTATACATATATATATATATATATATATATATATATATTATTTTTTTTTCTATTGTCCCTCAAAGTGTAAGGTGTGCAAAACCTACAATGAGGGAAAAGAGCATACAGGATAAAGGCCTGAAGGTCACCCCCATAACTCGAACATTTGTGTTGGTAGAAGAATCTGAAATCAAAGCAAAATAACTCAACAATTTGAACTATTTAATACCTGATTATCTTAGATGGAGGAATCTAAGCTCTTTGGCCCAGGAAGTCACATATCAAAATATTCACATGCCCACGTTTATGTCATGCAAGGAAGATCTGGATGCACAGCTGGATACCTGGACATTTTGGTTGTGGTATCTTCACCAGCTTCCACTGGTTCATTCATTTTTATGGAGCATCTGTGCAGCCAGCAAAGAGCCACAGATGGACATTCAGCACTGTTGTGAGAAAGCTAGCCAATAGTATGGGGCTCAGTAGCCATGGGATTACAAACCAGCTTCTGTGTTCCTCTTAAAATGCTCTTGAACGATCTGTTGTACCACCTATGTGTCAAACTCCTTCTATCTCCTGATGTCTTTAAAACTCCTTTCATTTTCTTTCCTGACCATGCTTTCTTGGCCACTGAAAACTGAATGCAGTTACCTGATACTGAACACTGAAGCAGAATTGAAGAGGACACAAGCAAACGCAAAAGAAGACAGAAGATCCATCATGGACTATCTTATTCATTATTATGCATTTCATACTGAAGACATACATCTACGTTTATGAAGCAATTTGTATTTTTAGGGTTTCCCAAAGTCTTCAATTAAAACTAATTTCTGTCTGCATGACAAGTGCAAAGGCCTGAAGACATTCCTATCCTGGAGGGAGGACATGTAAAGCCACAAGGATTTTAAAGACTTACTTTACTTTTAGGATAGTAAAAATAATGTTCATGAAGGCTATGAGGTGAACTCATTCTTAATCTTCCCAAACTCAAGGAATTCCAGGTTAAGTGCAATGCTGTAGAATGAGAAAACGTGCATACAATGTGTATGCATATATACACATATGTTGTTTTATGCCACACCATTGTGCTTAATCCTCCATTCTCTAAGCCACACTGTAAAAATAAAATGGCATAAAATGTAATATATGCTGGAAAGTAGGAAGTTCCTCCTGACTGACAGCGGCTTGTAATGCCAGGACTTGTTCTATATTCATACTTACAAAATGCCGATTATATTTCTCTCATGCTGGCAAGCCAATAACTAAGCTTCACTGCTTTTGGCATTTACTAAATTTTTGTCATACCTCCCTAATATGCCTTAAGGGTACTTGTTGATACCAAGAAATGAAACAAAGCTTATGCTTTCGGTTGCCAAGTCACTTCAGCCAGCTGGAAACATAAATCTGGAGCCAGAAAATATTATTACTGCTGTTTGAATTTGGAATATACAATGATGGCTTTGTCTTTACAATGTTACAGTTTCTTCTTATCACGAAAAAGTCTAACATAAGAAAAGACATATCTCGTTAAAGCTTACTGTGTTGCAGTTCTAACAAGTTGGCTGGAATATGGTGTAAGTTCTGTAACCTAATTACGGTAAGGAAGTGTGCCATGTTACTTTACGGGAAGTTACCGAAGGATGTCTTCAGCTGAAGAAAGAATAACAAGAAGTAATGGTTGTAAGATGAAGGCAGGCAAATCACAGCAGAGCAGTGCTCACGTACGTAACAGAGAAGATGATTAAATATGGGAATTGGTTATGAGAGATGTAACATTCTGATGTGTTTAAATCAAGGCTGGAAGTCATTCTGGCAGATTTGTTTTCAAGGAACTTGAGGTGTTTTTAGTACAATACAGTTGTATCTGGACAGTATATTACTGATGTATTGTGCAAAAGGTCATGTTAGCAGTCTTAATTATCTTGACTTTATAAGTTTTACCCCTGAGATATTAACTGCATTAGCCTAGGTGCAATAATTACTGGGAGCTACGTGGATTTAATAAAGGTAGCTTCTATGTCACCTATTGTCACCTGAGGATGATGAGGCTATTTTTTTTCTTTTTTTTTTAGTCACTGTGGTTTAGCCCCACACTTCCCTATATTCTTTTCATGAGACACTCATCAAACTGAGATGACACTTCCAGCACTCCTGACTTTGGTATCTGCTTCAACATTTTTACAACCAACAGAAGTGAAATAATTCTCAAAAGGTGGCACAGGACAGACCTGTTAAAGGCTGCAAAGCAGTGATTTTTGAGAAGTGCCATAGTTTATGCAAAGCAGTGATTTTTGAGAAGTGCCATAGTTTATTCAAATGTGGCACTTTTTTTTTTTTTTTTTTTTTTTTTTTTTTACTTCCCAGCAAAACAAACAAATAAACTAACAAAATTTCTGGGTCCTCACTGCAGAAAACATCAGCCATCTGATTTAAACTTTGCAAATTTATCTTCTACTCAGCCCAGGGAGACTGGAGAGAAGAGGCACCACTTGGCAAGAACAAAACATAAGAGAAAAGACAGGAGTTGAATGGAAATGAGTGATGCTTTTTGGCATTACCCATCTCATAACAAATACGAGCAGGATCAGAGTCTTTTCTTCCTGCATGTGCAGCTGAAGGGATGTCTGCGCTACTTGGGACATGTGGGGTGAGTGGCTTGAGTGAAGGGCTGGATCCTCAGAGCTGCCTGCCTCACAGGCCAGGTTTCTCACCAGTCTGCCCAGACTCCTGCATCCTGCCGGCTGGTGTCCGAGCCAGGAGCCAGATGGTCTGTGAGGTTGGAAACAGGGGGACCAGTGCTTCCCAGGCAATCTGCATACATGCAGCCTTTCTGGGGCTGATCTGGAGCTGTGAGTCCTCCAGCCATTGCAGCTCTGATGGAGCCTGGCCAGTGCCACCGTTAAAAGGCATTGCTATTACAGAGCAGATTGTCCCTTACTGTCAGCAGCTGTCAGGGTACCTAGGGAATGTATTTTGCTTCGGGATCACAAGTTTATCGATATTGCTGAAAGAAGGCAGTGCCTTTTTTTTTTTTTCCTTTTCTTTTCTGTTATATTTGTGTTTCTGGTTGTGTTTTTCTGATGCCGGGTAAGTTTTCTCTTTCGCAAAAATCCCTCTTCCCCAAAAACTCCAGCGTTACTGTTTAAGGAAAAAATCAATGCCTGTGAGCACTGCAGATTTTACCAGAGGTTAAAAGCACCATCTAGTGGCTTCAGAGTGACTTTACAGGCAACAAGAGAAATTCTGGCTCACTTCCAGTCGATAAACTGAGTCACAGACATTAGAGGTATCAGGTCCTTGCTTTAGTATTTCTTTCTGCAATACTTTTTCAAAAGATGCTTCTCGCGTGAAAGACAAGTGTGCAGGCCACACAGATCAAATCCTGCTTCCTCACAGCTTCAGCATGTCACTGTCTCACATGCCACTTTGTCACCTGCTTCCAAAGAGGGTGGCAGTTTTAATCTACTCTCCTAGAAACTGCCACCAAATTCACCAATGCAGGACTGAGATATTGCTGGGACATTGGTAGGAGAGGTTTCAAGCCAAAGGAAATGTTCTGCTTGATTTCTGTATTTCTTATCATTAGTAGATTTTTTTTTATCATTTGTGGCAAGAGATATCTTTGGGCACAGCAGTCAGCTTTGGTCTGCACCTTTCACGCAGCTGGCAGCCTGAATGACTAAACTCCTTTACTTCTACTCCCACAGACATGTGGGCTCATCTATCTTACTGGAGACTCACTTTCCAAAAGCATGTTTCTCTTCTGTCCAGAAGTCTCATAGAGTTATTGTGTAGGTTGTCCCATCTCTCTAAGATGTAATGATGCTAATCAGGCCTAAAACACTGAAAGCATAATCACTGAAGTGATGGATAGGACGTGGGAGCTACACATGTGGGTACTAGACTAACAATTTGGAAGCCTAACATCTAAAGATTAAACAAGAGTCTGCACAAGACAGCTGGTGCATTGCAGGAAATCCAAGAAGTCCAAATACAGCACTTAAGTCATGTGTAAAGATTGAAGGGTGCCCTTAGTGACTGGAGGTGGAACTTTTTTTTTTTTTTTTTTTTAATGTAGTCTGCTTTGTCATGCTTGAAGCTATTTGTATTAAAATTACTCTTTCCCACTGAGCGAGGACCCTCATTCATATAACTGATCTGCTTCCCTGCCTCTATGCTTCCCTATGTATTGTATTATACATGTTCATATGCATTTTCCTCAACATCTCCTGTCTTCAGATTTTCTTCCAGCTAGTAGGAAACACTAAATTTTGACATTATTATTAAATGTGCAATTGGTATCATTAATAAACTCACAAGTTTTCATGAGCTGTTCTTTTATCTGTTCTCTGACATAGCTTCAAGTACCATGTGTTGTACTGGATAAACACAAAAATGCTTCTGTTCAGTACTGGCGTCCTAGGATGAAGGTAGTCTTGAAGCTCATCTCCTTATATACGCACCATTTAACAGTATAATTCCAACTTTATCATCATTACCAGTCTCATTAAGGGCTTCAGGATATTTCTCTCCTGAACTGATGACACAGAAAAATTTGGAGTTAGACATATTGCCATGGCATGGACTTGATTTCCTCAACAAGGTGATGGAAGACCTTCATGGTCCCAAAAGTTCACCTCTCTTCTGCATGGAAAATTGCTTCTTTTTGGTAGCGGTGGGCTGGCTAACTTATTAACTTTGATTCTTGGCTGCTGAATGCACTAGGAGAAGTTCAGTGTCTTCATTCACTTGGGATTAGAAACTACTATAATGCATTTGATAACAACAAGAAAAAATGTTAAGGATGTAATAATTCCTTATTTTTTTTTTGTATAAAATGGGAGGGAGAAGATATCTTACTTGCCTGTTGAATACAAAAGAAATATTAAGACATGAAAAGTTAAAATATGTATTAGAAAGAGAGAAAGAGAGAAAGAAAGAGAGAGAGAGAGAGAGAGAGAGAGAGAAAGAAAGAAAGAAAGAAAGAAAGAAAGAAAGAAAGAAAGAAAGAAAGAAAGAAAGAAAGAAAGAAAGAAAGAAAGAAAGAGAGAAAGAAAAAGAGAGAAAGAAAGAGAGAAAGAGAGAGAAAGAAAGAGAGAAAGAAAGAGAGAGAGAAAGAAAGGGAGGGAGGGAGGGAGGGAGGGAGGAAGGAAGGAAGGAAGGAAGGAAGGAAGGAAGGAAGGAAGGAAGGAAGGAAGGAAGGAAGGAAGGAAGGTAGGAAGGAAGGAAGGAAGGAAGGAAGGAATCTTCTGTCCATATCAGTCACATAATTACAGCATCGCATACATGACAGTTTGACAGATGAGGTTAATTTAACAGCTACTGGGTATGTATCTATGAAGGATGGAGCTACTTGTTTGTTTTACAGAGGTAAACATTCCCAATGCATAATTTTAATCACCATCACACCACTGTTCTTTCATTGCTTAAATAAATAAATAAATAAATAAATGTGAAATTTAAACTGTCATTTTCACTCTGAGGTAGGTAGCCAAAAACTGAAAGAAAACTGAAGAAATAGTGCTGGCCTTAGCTAGAGATTGTAATTAAATTATGAATGTCTGCTCTGGCTTTGATTTTATATGAACAGAGCTGTCCTGATATAGATTTCATTCAAACAAAAAAAAAATAATAATCAAACTATAACTGTACAAGCACAAAATATTTTTCTGTTTGTCGTAATCTACAGTCAAAATTCTAATTCAAATGTCTTAATTTGTCCTAATTCCCCCCTGTAATACTTCATGTCAGGCAGGTGGCTTTTATTCAGTTTAAAATAGATTTTACCTAGCAAAATTTAAGCAACAGTTTAAAATTCATTACAAAAGCTAGCAATGTGAGTCATCCTTTAGTATATACTACATTACATGCAGTCTTTAATCATATAGGGCTGACCAAATGGCACCTCTTAAGTTTCATGTAACTCTTCTGGGGTGAAAAAGCAGCTCTTGGAGCACAAACAACAACATGAGTAACAATAATTAATGATCGTGGTCTCTAAGCTCAGCTGGAAGTGTGAACTGGGGGCTCACACTGAGGCAAAATGTGTGTGAAGCAGCAGCTCCTGCCTTCTGCCGAGTTACAAAATTGGCTTGAGCCAAGGAATAAAAGGAGCATGAGGGTGGGGTGATAATGGAGGAGGACTGGAACGGACACAAGAATGTATTTTGGTAGCAGGAGTGGAAAGGCTTCCAAAGTCAGTAAAATCATCAGTGTTCATGATAAAAGATATTTTCTCTTCTTTTAATCTGGGAAAGACTGGAAACTTCCAGGCTAGGCAGTTTTCAGCTATGTGGGAAAGTAGAGGCCAAACCTGATATAATTTGAGTGGGTACAAAAAGCAAGGACTTTATGCAAGGAAAGAACCCATTCTAAATCTGTGTTTCTCTTTAAACTAGTGAAGCTGATAGCACTTATTTAACTGGAAAATTATGTACATGTTTAGAAGCATACATTGATTTAAGATATTTTTTCATGGATCCATTTTTTTTTTGTTTTTATTAACACTGTTATAACATCGCATATGTATATAACTATACAAAGTAAAGATTAATCCAGCATAGAGAAAATATGGAGGCAGAAAATCAGAATAGACTAAGAAGATCATCAGCTCATGTTACCTTTGCCTGTGTGATTTTACTGTCTACTTAAATAAATTGAGAGTCATACTTTTTCTGGGGTCATTCTATTCCTTATATTTAGACAAGGATTATCTAATTAATTTTTGTCTTACTATTTTTTCCCCTTCTGTTTTCACATTTTGGTGAAACACATTCAAGTTCTGATATAGAGCAATCTGATTTCTTATGCCTTCAAAAGCCCAAACTGTGCTGAAAGCCTGGTTAATGTTGATTTGTCAATAGTTCATATCTGATGCAGTGGTAAAAATGCAGATATAATACAAAAATGTGATGGCTTTAGAGAGATTGAACTTAACCTGTTCTTTCTGGGCATAGAAAAATTAGAACAAAATCCCTTCTCAAAAACATTTCTCCAGATGACACACAATCTTTAGGGGAGTTAAAATCAAATTAAATACTGGAAAATAAAAAGAGCAGATATTAAATTATCCCAATCACTGGCCACAGAAGTGTGTGAGGGTAGCAGGGATTTTTCCACAAGGACATAGGGAACATCATTTTCAAGAGTGTGTGGATACTCTCTGGAGTGTTCTAGCATCAGAGGAACTTAAAGTATAGATAAAACGTTTTAAGACAGACAGACTGTCTAACCTGGCAGGTTAGAGTATAAAAGATCTTTAGTATTCTCAAATAACAAAATTCCAAATTACCAAAGGGAAGGAGCCTGTAACTGCTCCTCCCATCATCTCTGGCAAATGCCATGAATATTCCTCTGTCACACCACATAGCTGTCATTGAAACATGAAACCTTCCCATCCTACATCTCTCCAATTTTGTCTGGAGCTGTCTAACCTGGGGAAGATCATGAGTAACTTATAAATTTGATCTTTAAGTAAAAATATAAACCATGGATATTTTGATATCCAACAGATATCCAACAGATATTTTGCTTACAGCACATTTATATTTTTATTTTTTTCGTATAAGACAGTGTCATCATATGGACATGGCTGGCTACTTATAGGCTTTGGAGACAAAAAATGGGGACAACCACTACCATGGTTTAGTTTAATAATGAGATGTCATGGTGTCATGGACTAGAGTGTTTTTTGTTTTTTTTTTTTTTTTTCCCCTACAAAAGGAGCACTTGAAATCCTGTGCTCTCATAGATAAATTTGCTGATCGGTCAACTAGGCTATTTCATTAGCTTCATTAAAGAAAAGAAAAAACAAATGCTTTGTCCTAAAAGTGGTCAATGTAAGACGCCAACTCTAAATACACAATGAGTATTTAGACTTGTACTTGCACACTTTTGGGGAGGAATCTAGGCAGAAAAGACCAGTTTCAAGAAGGAGCCACCACAGAAGTTGAGCATGATTTTATTGGGAAGGAGCTATCTGACTTGGCTTCATTACAGATTCACACATTCAATCACACCAACATCACTTTTCAAATACCATCTCTTACAAATGGATGTTGTTAACTTTCCCCGACAGTAAAGGCACAGCATGTGATTTTCATCCATCAGAGTAAGCTTAATAAATCAACCAGTACATTACAGCTTCACGCCAAGTTAGCACCTTCATCATGGAATGAAATTAGCAAAGCAAATACACTGGCTAATTGTGAAATATGCTAATTACCAGCTCAACCCGTGAAATAAGGCATGAGTGATGTGTGACGAGCTTTGTACAGAGTCGTGAACACTTGGAAATGCGACACTTAAATAAAGTCTAAAACTGCTTATGCAGAGAGAAAGGAGAACAGACAGGGCTAGGGAACAGGCATGGTGGAAAAATATTTTCATAAGAAGTTTGAAACCTTTTCACTTCTGCTACTCTCATGGGATAAAAGGCTGGGAGTAGGGAAATGCGCTGATAACAGGCTACCAACCATTTTCCATCTATTTCACACCAATCTAAATCTATTCGGGGTCATTACCAAAGAGAATTGGGCTAGCAGTTTGGGATAAATTCACAGCTTGGCACAGTCTGACTTGAAGTCAACAGAGTTATGGTTTTCCATCAGTAGAGAATTTTTCTTTTTATTTGATGAATTCAAACTCTTCTGCTCACAAACTAGGCATTGACAGTTGGTCTTTGTAAATGTCTCTATTACTGAGAATGATTAGATGATGCATAGGGACATATCCCAGCCTGGGGGTTTCTCTGTTATTCACCTTGGCTATTATGTAGACTCTTACTTATTTACGTTTTTACACAAATTTCGTACATGTTTCTGTACTGATCTTCTAAATTACATAGCATTTTCTCTACTTAAGGTCCTTCCTAACACCTTTCAAAAACAAACAAAACAAAAGAAAACAAGCAATGAAACAAAGAAGAAAAACAAAACAACAAACAAGCAAAACAAACAACAACAAAACAAAACCAACCAAAAAACAAACAAACAAACAAAAAAAAACACAACACAACATCTTGCATAAGGGAGAAAAAATATTGGGAGGTATATAAAGTCTTGCTATAGCTCAGAAATGAAGGAAAGCAGTACAGATGCACAGTATGAGGCCTTTTGAAAGGGTTGCCCATTTAATGCCCTTTATCTCTTCAACTCTTTCCATGAGTCTAGCAAGGTCTGTTAATGTAGATAAGAGGTGCAGCAGGAACTAAGCATTCAGAGACTCTGAAACACAGTGCCAAGGGGCTGATGTTTTGATTTGTAAAACTGGAATCAAACCCAACCGTTAATTCCATAAGAAAATGAGCAAAGAAACAAACAAATTCTATAGCTTTAAAAGTTCGTTTCTGAAAAATGCTATGTAGACTATTCTCAGCTCTCTGTTAGAGTGGAAGGAATGTAATATTTTTTTCAAATTTTGCTGTAAAACAAGTGATAGAAGAAAATGTCTCATAAGTTCCAGAATTGCTCAGAAAAACTCAAGATCGAAACTAAAGAGGGTTAGGCTTTTTATATCTCACTGTATTATTTTTTTAAAAATTGTTATTCACTAAAGCAGAAAAAAAATACATTTTTATCATTTATTATTGACAGTAGAATGATCTGCAGTTGACCAAGTGATAGTGAAATGGAAATTGTGTATATAGAATAGCTTTTCAACCTTTTGTGATTTTTTTTTTTTTTTTTTTTTTTGACAAAGATGGAGACCTTGTTTAGCTCCTTCAGGCTTTTTATAGTAATCTAACTTGAGAAAAATGTGTAACTCCACAATCACTTTAGTTAATATAGCTCAGCACAGTTGCCAAAACATCCTCTCCCCCTGTTCTTTATTCTTACACCCTCCCTCAAGCCATGAATGCTTTTGTGACCAGACTGAGTGGATCAGGGAACTGATTGAGCTGAAAACTAACACAATGAATTTCCAGTATTACTGAATTTCATTTATTGCATGCATGGATGAGTCTTACAGAAGCTCTCCACCATCTCCAGCAGAAGCTGACAGAACCTGATTTGGGAAGAAAAGAGAAAGCAAGTGCTGAATGGGTTGTCTCCTCAATAGTTTCTTAGTGTCTACTCAGTTTGTTGCTCAGGGACCATGTACATCTTATGGATTGTTTTTATATACTGGAGGGAAGTGATTGCAGAAGCATGGAGTTGTTCTACTCCTCCAGATCCCACAGAACAAGTCAGTGGATGCCTGGAATGAATAGTAGCTTGAAAAAGGTGAACATGTAGATTTTTATTAAGTTCTTGAAGTATCAAGAAAAAAAAAACATACTTTTTTTTTTTTTTTTAATTATGTTTTTAAAAACATAACCTTAGCAAGAACAGATGATAACTGATGTATTTCTACAAACCTGACTACACTTAGTTTGTCTACACTTAATCTGTCTATACTTAATTTGAAAAAAAAATTAGTACTTTAAAATTAAACCTATTTGAGGTAGAACTGTCTTTGTACCTTGCTGGTTTGTTATGGTTCTATTGAACCAAATATCAATGCTTCTTTTTGCTTTCTATCTAGCTAACAACCCCTTTTCACGTCAAACTGAGAGGCAGCATTTTGGCAGAGTTCAGATGCTGCCTTATTCCTTGAATGTACTGCCTTGAAACAAACAAACAAACAAACAAAATCCTATCCTTTTGAAGGACTAAATTGCTGATCTGCTTTATCAAAAGTTTTTTTTGCTGGATCCCAGCAAGGGTAAAGAGAAGAGACAAATGGGTGGGACCTGTTCATTTTAACCATGATAGGTCTGCAAGAGAGAAGGTGTTGAAGCAGTTGTATAAGACTTCTCTTTGTCACCCTGGAAGAATTTGAGGGAGGCACTGGTGATGGAGATGGAGTCATGACTTGCACTGCATGGAGTCCCCTGCCACTTGCAAAGGCAAGGTACTGCCAGGCATCTCATCAATAGCACCGAGCCCATGGCAGAAAGGGTTTAAAAGGCCAGATGTTGCTTTTGTGTTAGTCCAAAGATAAGGAAATTTTGTACTCTGGCAAATTGTGGGAACAGACTTTATTAACCCTGTTTTCTTCTCACTTGCTCATGGCCCGAATCAGTCATTAAACATGCCCACATAAGGCTGATCAGTTTGACAGGAGAATCAGGCATGAGATTTTAGCACTCTGAATATTAGGTGTATCTGGGGACATGGGGGAGTAAGATGATATAAAGGAACAGTGTGTTTGGAGGAACTTACGTGTTCCTCTGAATTTCCCTTGACACTTTGCAGACATATAGTGAGACAGCTGTCATCATAAAATATATTAGTATAAAACTGTGTAAAAAGGGACAATATGCTTAGGCACTGATTAAAGAGAAAAGGGGAAAAATCCCAACATACCGCCAACAAAACAACCAAGCAACCATGTTCTTTGCTAGTGAAATGAAATTGTGAGAAAGTTTGGAAATATGCCTCTGCTCAACTTCAGGAATTAGTTTTGAATTAGTTAGAAGTATTTTCATGCAGGCTGCAAACCAGCCCAAAGACCACCTGCTGTGAAATAAAGGAACACAGACCAACAGTTATTATAGCAATAGCCATAAGTTTATTGCTTATTGGTACTAAACTTAAATCTTAGTAATTTTGAATTACTGAGTTAGCTTAGATTTATGAAGATGCAGGATCATTTAGAACTGCAGTCATTCCAGAAGGGTATATTATCTAAACCAATTTTCTTATAGTGATGCAATTGCAATACCATAGTTACGGTTGTATCAGTGTTTTCATTATAAACTCCTATTTTCAGGGTTTTATAATTTGACTATAAAAATTCACTCCTTGTTGAAACTTGGCACACAAGGTCTAAGATGAACATTTATTTATTTATTTTTCCTTAAATTTGAAGGAAAAATATCTGGTCTGTTCAGCCATAATGTTTCAACATTGCAAGCAACGTAAGGGACAAGGCAGAAGTTGGCTGATTGACATCATTCATTGTCCCGTTACCTTAAGTTAGTTGAAGCCATTCTTGTTAAGTGCAAGATGGAAAATTTCTGTGGTGTGGTGAGGAGGGAAACAAAGCATATACATAGCTAAAAACCCTTGGGGAATTTGCAGTTCTGTGAATCTTTTCTAAAGCTCATGGGTGAGATTTCAGGTGTTCAAGAACAGTGAAGAACAACTTTTCAAGAATAACTTTTTAAGAATCACTAGATGCAAAATGGAGGGCTCAGGTTTTGGAAAGTTAAGTGGTTCACATGATGGCATTGGGTCTTATGAAAATGCTTTCTCTTATTCGTGTTCACTCTTTTGAAAATTTTGCTCGGCAACATTATCAACTTCTTTCCACTACAGAATTCCCACAAATGTAATTGAGTTATAATATTAATACTTACCTAAATTAATTAAACATCAATTTGATATTTTAATTTTAATTTTAATTTTAATTTACTGATTAGCATTTCCTTATGAATTATATTTGAATTATATCTGATATATTTGCTCAACTTTCTTATTTCAAATACGCTTCTCTATCCACTAGAAGGCATACCTTACATTCAAATTAATGTATTGCAAACTGTGCAGACTTACTCAGAACCATGTCTATAAGTACATTTTTTCCATCTGATCTTAGAATAATGAAGATAAGGTCTGACATTTCAGCCAACAGAAAATATACCAGTTTTGGCTTTAGCATTAAATGAAACAAGCAATGATTATTTTGCCTCTGGCTGCTAATTATTACCGTACAGTACTTCAGAAATACTTAAAGCCACAGAGTGTGTAAACCTACAGCAGAGATTGCAAAGTCATACAGTTGGATGAAGTACCTGCAACACAATTGCTCTGGCAAAGCCGTCTTTTAATCTCATGGTGCATTTAGCTGAAACACAGATTCTGTAAAATCACCTCTCCTTAAGCAGTTCCTTGAACAGTGAGAAGGGCCTGTATTTTTGTTTATTTCTCCTGTGGTTAATAAGCCATTGAAATGGAAGGGTTGGGTTAATCTCAGAAAGGAGGCTAGGTATTAGTCTTGCTTCAGGGGTTGATCCTATACTCAAGGAAGTCAATGACAAAATGCCTATTGATGGAAAGAATTGAGATTAGACTAAAAACAATAATAAAAAATATCACAATGGGCGTTATTCACAGAAATATGAAGAAGTTTGATATAACTTTGAAAGTCAAAATGATGTGTTTCTATATTATACACACAAATTGTACATATAGATAAATATAGAGCATTTAGTGATGCTTTTGATGAAGAATAAGAATGAGTGCCAGCCATAAGGTTTAAGGGAAAAATCTCTGCCTGATTTATGCAAATCAGTGTTCATTAATGTTAAAAACAGTGAAAAATCTATTTGTATTAGTGAATTTATGTAATCTTTATTTAAAGCTTCTAAACCAATTCCGTTTTTATTCCTGTCATTCTGAAAAATAATAGTAAAATATTGAAGTTGCATAAAAAGCTGAAGATAAAGTCAGGTTTTATTTCTTCGCATATTTGGATATTTAATCTCCAACATTTAAGGTTATATACTAGACAATAAATTTACAGTGCTTATAATTTACTGTATGCAATTAGGATATCTCAAAATAGTAATGATAATAATTATAAAACAAGCTCAGATTTAAACCAAAATGGAAGTTCTGCAAGGAAAACTATTTGCCTGTTATATAGTCCTGAAAAGTGTTAGTAAATCATCTGATATTTTGAAAGAAGTATTAAACAATGCTTCCACTCACTGACATGTGGTGTTTTTTTTTTTTTTTTTTTTTTTTTTTTTTTCTGATAGTTAAAAGGTGTGTGCATTCTAAATATGATTACTCATTAAGAATTTTTCCTGTAGACTTAAACGTGTGACATTAGTCAACAAAATGTGGTAACCTTGGCCTAAAACTAAACTACTGAAACATCTTGTTATTTTGAGGCTTTATTAATGGCTTATTATAATAAAACACTCCTGTGATGTATCCTTGTATGCTGTACTTCTGTGCATACAAGTACACTACTGTATACATACATACACTCCTGAATGCATACTTGTATCTGTGAGACTGGGGAACTATCAGAACAGGAGCATGAAAGGCATCAGCTCTTGCCATGATAATCATATTCTTAAAATAGAAAATATCAATGCTGGGTAATATCAAGGAACTATCAGACTTGGCACTTTATATTTAAGAAATCAAGGCAGAGAATAATTGAGTTGGAGGTTACCCTTCAGGCCTGGAGACTGAATATTACATCTTACTGAGTTCTGTAGGAGAAAAAAATAAAGTTGAAATTCAAGTAGTTTGTTGTCCTTTTAAAATATCCCAGAATCTTGACAAAGCAATGCAGAATCGCTAGTCTCCCTTATTAGGCGGAATTTTTTGGTGATGACATTAATTCAGCATTGCATTTACTTGGTTATGTGACACTTACATGGAGACCCAGGAGCAGACTGAACATAAGCCAGTAATGGGCTATTTCCACAGAGATCTAATGGTACCCTGGGCTATATTAGGCAAAATCACCAATAGGTCAACAAAGAGGTTCTTTCCACTTCGTTCAGCATTGGTGAGGCCACAGTTGGAGCACTGTGTCCACTTCTGGGCCTGTCAGTACAAGACGACCTACACATACTGGAAAGAGTCTGATCCAGGGCCACCAATGTGATCAAATAATGGGAGAACCTGTCCTGTAAGGAGAGGCTTGAGAGAGCTGGGTCTGCTCAGCCTGGAGAGGAGGAGGCTCAGGAAGAATCACGTTGAAGTCTATCAGTACCTGAGGGGAGGCTGCAGAGAGGATGGAGCCAGACTCTGTAAACTGTTAAGTTGTGCCTAGGGCCGGGACAAGAAGCAATGGACACAACCCCAGGACAAGAGGTTCCCTCTGACCATCAGGCAGCCCTTCTGTGTTGGGCAGGTGCTGGAGCCCTGGCATGGGTTGCCTAGAGAAGTAGTGTCAAAGCCATCTGGATGTGGTACTGGGCAACCTGCTGTAGGTGGCCCTGCTTGAGCAGGGGAATTGGTCAAGACGATCTCCAGATGTCCATGCCAACATCAGCCATTCTGTGATTCTGAGATTCTATGATTCTCTGAATGTCTGATTGTGCCCAGTGGGCAGAACTGGCCTGTGCTCTCCTAAATTCATATCAAATGTTTTAAATGCTTAAGACTGCATGAACTGGCTTAATGTTCTCTGTGATGACAGAGGTGAAAGGCAATGTCAGAACTGGGAGAAAACAGTCTCTAAGCCAGGATTAATTTAAACTAGTGCACATTTTTCTAATTCTGGTACAGGATGTGAGAGTGAAACAGCAAATATTTTCACTAGACAAAACAAAATAGATATTATTTTGGATCAGGTCAAAAAAAAAAAAAAGAAGAAGAAATACAAAACAAAAAAAAACACACTTTCATCATTTTAAAACATTTTGTTTCAGAACCAAGCTTTTTACACATTCTCAAGTGGCTAATTAAGTCACTGTTTGGAACACTCTCAAGATAGAAAAATCATTCAAAATGATCCTTTCTCATACACTAAAAGAGTTGTTCCTGAAAATTTGGCATATTTTAATAATTTGCTGAGTGATAAAGAAATGCAGCTTCAATTACAAAAATAATGAATAGTATCACTGAAAATAGACAAATATTCACAGAAAAGGTGAAGGGAAAGGTGTGGATCCCTTGGAACATCTTTTATATTACTTGTACCTAGTTCTGCTTTTGCCTTTGTCAGTGAGAGGACACTGCATTTTACAGGAATTAATGTATCCCTTGTTTTCAGATATTACATCTAAAATGGTTTGCTGTCTATCACCTAAGTGAAAGATATATTCATATACACTTCTTGTTTCCTTAGCAAAACAGGGAGGTTAATTCGTTATAGGATCTGATGTCTTTTATTCTTGGAATTACATTTGACAATAACAATATGTTCTGTTCTACTCTACTCTACTCTACTCTACTCTACTCTACTCTACTCTACTCTACTCTACTCTACTCTACTCTATTATTTCCTTACAAAATAGTGTTCCTATACTCAAAGTCATTACTCTTGATTAAAACTTGGGTTAAAAAAAAGGTGTGAGAGCATTGGCAAAATCAATCATGTCTATCAATTAAAGTCAACCATATTTACCAGTTAGGGATCTGCAAACTATTAGTGCCTGTTTCCTAACAAGCAGAAGATTGCACTGATTATGTGGAGAAGAAATAAGGCATCCTAATGATGTGAGGCCTAGATTTACATTAAAAGCAGAATCTATACTAGTAAACAAAATGGGCCATGGACCTTTCACTGGATGGAGGTGACATTTTGGAGTATTAGCACCAGCCAAAGCAGTGCTAGGGAAACTTCTAACAAATAGTGGAAGGGCTGTGGGACACTAATCAAGTGCTGGTTTGCGCTTATATATAGACGCAGTATGAGAATTTGAGTTTTGATTTTATTTTATTTCTTTTCACATTTTTGGATTTCAGAAAGAAATAAAACAGAAAAAATACTTTACCTGATTATGTCTTCTTCCCATTTGTTAATGAGTATAAAAATACAGACCTCCTTTAAATATTCCTTTAAATCCTTGAGATCTACAGATGAAATATGCTATATACCAGAAAGGTTTTATTTATTTATTTATTTATTAGTATTATGCATGCAATATTTTAGAAGGGCAGTGAAATTAGATCATGTAGTCATTGCTAGGGAGTGAAATGAACATGAATGACTTTGGCATCAGCCACTATAGTGTAGAAGTATCAGTGTGACTAGGGCCAATAAAGTTGAACAACTCTGATTCTTCCAGCCAAAAATGTGGCTTGCTGGCAAGTAGAAAACCAGCCAGACCTCTGCCAGATACTGCATGCACAGCTGTATAGATTATGTGCCACTGCTGTTCCATCTGTAAAACAAAGCAACAAATGCAATACTTCATGACTGGGCAGAGGTTGAAAGTGAATTCATTAGGAAAAAAAAAAGTATCTGTATCTCAGAAAAAGAACTTTAATATTATTTTTGCCAGATTGTTTTTTTCCTTCTCCTTTTAATTTATGTATATATGTTAAAATGAAAACAACTAGTGTTAATATTTTTTATTACTACAGTGACCAGAAATCATTGTTTTAATCCAAGATCCTACTGGGTAAGAAAGAGAATCATCTAGTCTGTGTTCAGCTATCTAAGGAGTTGAGACAAACTTCTCTCAGGAGCTGATATATTCAGGAAACAGTGAATGTCTTTAAGAACTATTTTAGGAGAACATCAAATACCCCTTCCTTTTCCTCTTCCCCTTTCTCACTAGAAAAGAAGAATAAATTATCATGGACACAAAGACAGTCTTCTGGCATTTCCTCCTTCACCTACTGGGAGGATAAAAATCCTATAAAAATATGCAGAAAGAAAGTTAGAGAGATTGGAAAAAAAATGAAAAAGGAAAAAAAAAAGTTTAGAAAGATTACAGAAACTAAGGAATGAACAACAGGATTTCAAGAAAAAACAGTTTGGATTTTCTTGGTCAATGTTGCAGAAAGACATCAGCAAAAGACTCTGGGAAGCCAGTTTGGAGATACGACTAAAGAGCCAATTCTATTTAGTGCATGATCTGAAAGGTCAGGGGACAGTTCTGAAAGGTCCAATATTAACTTCTTTATTTCTGAAGCCAAGTATGATAAAACCTTACTGTGGTAAGGTTTAGTGGTCACTGTAGGACACTGAGTGAATTTGGGATGAGCAATGTGACTTAAAGAGACCAAATCTTCCCCGAAGTTGTATAGAAGAGTCAGACTACAAAGAAAACTCTACACAAGAACTTCAGAATTTTCCCAGGAAAAGCCATAAATCAACCTCCTAGCAAAACCTTAACTGTGATATTAGCTTCCTTCTTTGTTCGGTGAGCAGTAGAATCTGTCTTGTGTGAAAATGTCAGAATGTCAAATTAAAAGGGAACATAACTTAGAAAATGCAGTATAAGAAATGGCAGGCACCATGGTATAAGTGCTGAGGTCAGATGCCATCTGGTGGCTGTAAAGCTAGGCCACCAGTGGGTATCTTGAATTGTTATGACCAGGAACTTTTATTTTGTCTAAATCATTGTCTACATTAAGCACAGACAAAGAGAGTGAGATGAAAAACTAACGAATAAAGAAAAAAAAAAAAAAAAGGAAGGTGGAATTAATGTTACTCTCTTTGAGCTAATAAATAAATAAAACCCGCTTGTCTTCCAGGGCAAATTTGGTTTTCTTGTTCAGCTTAGTCCATTTCAGCAGTTTACTGTTCTCTTTCAGAGAACTTTGGTCCATAATTATAATTTAAAATTGCTTTCCAAGATCTCTGGGAGTTATGACTTAGTGACTAATTTCTGCATGTGTTCAGTGATCTTTTGTCCTGTTCAGTGATTCTACTAGTCTAATTTGAAACATGTCTTTACTAAAGCCACTATTTATGTCCCTACTTTGTCTTTTCCTTTGCTGAAGTCAATATCCAACCAAGTGCACTGCAGTCCCTCCATCTGAAATACACTTGGATTTTTTTTTCCCCCACTATAAATTTAGATTCAGAATTCCCTGCCCAGTAGGAGAGGGAGGAAAGATGCATGCTGGTCATTTGCATATTTTAACAGACGGAGCTGCTTTTACTGTGCAGCTGTCAATGCAGAAGAAATATTCTTTGGGGTAAAGCACTAGGTTAGACAAAATGTCTGTGAAGGCTTCCATCTCCTCCACTCCTGCCTCTTTCACCAATAGGGATGGAAGATATTGTCATGCTGTATGATTATCTGTCCTCCTGTAGTCAGAAGGACAGATATCCCTGGTGACTTCTGGAAAGCTCAGCTCCCCCAGACACTAAAATCCTTTCTATTTTAATAACTCCAAGAACAGATGAGTATGCTCTGCAACTGCTTGGATTTTGCTAATCAAACAGATTGGATTAAATTTTGTGCTAGACCCATAAAGTATAAAGTTTCTAGCTCAATGGTCAGTGATGGCATCTGCTGCAGTGAAATTCAATATACATGTATTCTTTGTGTGAGAAATCAAGGCTTAGAATCAATTTAAATTCTTGTCAAAACTGGGCAATTTGCTGTCATTACCCATGATACAGAGTGATACAGAAATGTTCCTGAAGATGGTAAAGTGGTATGATTCATCTCAATAATTTTAATTGACTAAAAATCAGATACACCAAAAAGTATTGCCTAATTCAAAGCACTTAATATTGGAAGTCTAACAGGTAAGTTGAATATGTATGCTGTGCCTTTACTCAATGAAAAAAAATAGCCATCTTGAGAGAGTTATTCATCACACCATAATACTTAACATGTAAAGTAAATGGAATATTCCCCTGGAGCTGCCCAATTTTATTAAAGGTGAGGAAATCTTGATGGATAGCTTAAACTGAGCAGACGAGTTTTAGATGGCTAAACAATAGATGTGGAAATTCAAGCTTGTCTGGATTTACAGAGCTGTAAAGACTATTCTTACAGTCTTTTATAATGGTGCTTAAATATATCTGTTTTTCAGAAAGCTCCCTTGTCTTCAAATTTACATTCTTCAGGTTTCAGCTTCTGAGCATATTTGCTATATCTTTATCTATTCAATTACACTGTGTCCAAAATTGCTATCAGTTTGGAGGCAGCCCCTGTAGCACCAAAAGGTAAATAGAAAAAAAAATGGGGACAGAGACAGAGGGATAGCAGCGATATTTTATGTATGATGGACTGTAGGGATGTGACAGGGAGTCATCATCTCCTCTCTCTACATCCAGTCTTGTATTCTGACCACTGCTGACATCCATGTGACCCACAGCATATCTACTGATCCAGACAGTTTTAATATGGCCACTACTCTTACTTAGTTACTCTGTTAAATCTGCACTATGCTCACTGTTAAAGCATAATCCACTTATTTTATGTTCCGCTCCTCATTGAAAAAAATGTCATGCGGTTTTGTCTTTTTTTTTTTTTTTTTTTCTTCCCCTTTATTTTGTGTTTGTGGGTTGTGTCCAACAATACTGCCCACATATTTTAAAAGCAGCAACATAAGGAGTTATTTGCAAGAAGTCTTGAAGCACCATCAAGGACACCTGCTTGCAGGATTGTATTAAATTGAGATCAGCCAACATTACAGTGTATTTCAGCACTGGAATCAGCCAAAAATATGTCCCTAGCAGTGCTATTTTCATTATTCAGGCCTTCACCCAAAATCTGTGTAACTGCCTCTTAAATTAATTTTCACACTTGCCTGTCTCTATAACTAGCTTCAGCAGTGTGCTGTATATTTTAACTACAAGGAAATATTTCAGGTAGAAGAGTTCTCCCTGAAGTCACAAGCATCCTTCTTAAATTCAATCCACGGTCTCTCAGTCCCATGCTTGCAGTGGGGGGCACCCGTCATCTTTTTTTATCACAGCAAGCTCTGCCCTGGATTCTGCACCCCCTCCCCTTCCCACCATACAGGTACATGTGAGAGTATGTGCTTTTTCCACTGAATTTTTAATTCAATAAATAAATAAAACTTTCCTGATGTTGTTAAGGTCTCAAAGGTGCAGGATCTTGTAATATGGAAAAAGAAATAAAAGAAAAAGAAAAGAAAAAGAAACGAGTTCAAAGACAGCTAGACAATGTAGAAAGGAAAAGATAAGTTCAATGGGACAGGAGAGGACGATGGAGGTTTTCTAGAGTAGTGGAAAGGATGTGAAATATTATCAAAGTTTGAATGAATATCATATTGATCTTATGCATATGGCCCAAAGTCATCTGGGTTTACTGCAGCACCTGACAACAACTGGCAAAATATTTAGGGGGGTAAACTTCCACTGGTAGAGAAATACAGATTTTCCAAGCAAACAATAGTTTATGATACCACAACTAAAAGATCCTTTCTTTCCCAGTAATATGCAGCTGTACAGTACCCTTTCTCCTCTTACACAATGTGTAGACTACACTGTCCTAATATGATAGGCATAATATAGAGACCAATATTAGCTTTGCTAAGCTACTAAACCCCAGAGTTTTCTGGCTTGCTCTTCTTTTGCTGAGGCCCATTTCTCTGAGCCATTTCATAACTTTGTTATTACACTAGACTTTATCTGAAATGTAGTACTGATTTGCTTATATCTTCAAGTCTTGTGCTTCTGTCACAAGAGCCTTTTAGGTGGCACAGAGATAAAAAAAAATAACATTCAATTTATTTTAATCAAATAATTGTCACCATTAAACTCCAGGCTCCATCTAATTTAGAGGCAACAAACAAAAACTATTTATCCCTACTGTTTTGAGCAGCCTTTCCTCTCCAACATTCTCTCTGTAACAAAGACCTTATATTTCTTCACAAAATGTTAGTTCATTAGAGGCCAAATATTCCGCCCCAAACCTTTTGTTTTGGGGTGAGCAAGAAGCAGAACATAGTCAGGTTCCCATTCATCTGGGATCCACAGCAATGATTTTTTGAAATACCAGAATGTCCCACTACATTTAAAATCCTGTCTTTATCCGAACACAGTACTGCTGATGAAATACATTTTGTTCTGTCTCCAGGCTGATAAAAAAATCAGCATGTTTGTTGATATTTTTTTGGTTGTGGGCCAAAAGTAAGCATTTGAAATCTGTTTGTGAAATAGCTCAAACAGATTTTGGTAAACAACCAATGTCAAGGAGCTTCTTGAGGTTTGTTCTGGTACCCTAAAAAATTCCAGTAACAGAACATTATCTGTGTTAGAATATACATATTTTTCAATAGTTACCTTAAATTAGGAATTATTTTATCTGAATTAAAGTATAAATAATTTTCTTGGGCAGGAGACCTTCCCAAGATGGACAACACCCCTATTTTGCCATTTCTTAATCATGATCATCCACCTACAGAGATCTGAAACTGTGTATGTACAGATTTTTATTTTTTTTCCTATCTTCCTTAGGACATAAAGTTCAGGGAGCTTGGTCCCTGCAGTGCCATTCAGGTGAATCGTTTAAAGTTTGTGATTTATGTTGGCTCAATTCAGGAGACATGGCATCTATGGCAGGTGCTATTAGTTAAATGTTTGCAAGTTTAGGTGTTACATAGCACTTCATGAGTTTCTTCTCATGTGGATTTAGCAATTAAAATGGTAAGGTATTTGTGTTACAAGTTTTTGGGACATTTATGAATACAGCAGGACTTGAACTTGTGCCCTCTGGATGCTTTCAGAGCATGAATAATAAGTGATAGTTGGCTAACAATGAACAGGGCTTACCCTGGCCTTCTGCAAAAGAGGAATTTCACCTGGTCAGAAAAAAAACTCTTTGTGCCAAAGGGTCACCAGAAGTGTCCACGACCTGAGGCTGTTACCATACTTCCAGCTCATGCTATATTATCCTTTCCACCTCCTGTATGACAGTTTCCCAGATGAGATTTCAGAGACCATTGTCTTTGCCAGATATTTAAGTTTTTGAATGGTTCTTCTTTTACAGGCATCTTAGCTCACAGGGGAGCAGAGAAAAGAGAGAGAAAAAGAAGTAAAAAAAAAAAAAAAAAAAAAAAAAAGACAAACAAACCCATCAAAATGATAATTGCTAAGTTATCATTTGCTTGCTCTTTTCCAGTCTAGCTGCTGCGGCAGCTCCTCTCTCGTCTTCCACACTGCCTTAGCTCCCAAATGATATCAATTATCCACAAATCTCACAGGGCCTGCACCATCTGAATAACAATTCATTAACCTTCACTTTCCTCCTGCTGATTAACTCACCCCCACCACCTCCCTGATGTAGGAGACAGCATGTCGGAAATTCAGCCAAACTTTTTAATTATGCAAATAATACAATACCCGGAGATAATTATTTAGCCCAGGACTCGGGTCTATGCTCTGCTCTGCTCTGCTCTCATAGGCTTTTTGACTTCTTTACATCATTTTAGTTATGTCAAGGAGAATGAAAAATTTTCAGTTTCCATCAGTGCAGGTGATCACTTAGAGAAATTGTGTGCAGCTGGGCCATGGTTTGAGGACGAATAGGTTGCTGTAAGGCTGGTTGGGGAGAAAGGAGAGCCAGTTAAAGTTTTCAACATCTATCTTTCAGTCTGCTGGTTTCCAAATGGCCTCCAGATAAACCCAATGTGGATCCAGAATTCTGCACCTTAAATCTCAAGATGGCCAATCTGCATAGGAGGTTTGTTTTTGTTCCCCCCCCCCCCCATTGCTCATATCTGGTATAGAATTGCTGAGCACTGCGTGCTTTATCTCAAAACTAATTCTTATTCCAGCCAAAATTAATATTTCATAAGTGAATAATTGTAAATAAAGTTTCAGCCTTTAGATTTTTCTTTTTGACAGAGAAAATTTAAGAAACAATCACATTCATGATAGAAGTCTTGTTTCATGTATTCAGATACATGCATCTTTCACCCGGAGCTACCCCTGAGATGGCAGGATGGATTTGGTTCAAACTCTCTAGCTTGCTTTTTGACAGACACTTGTTGGACAGTTTCCATTATGAAAAGTGTAACATTTTGGCACATGAGAATTTGAACCCATGTCTGCGATCAGTTCTTCTTATGGCTACAATCAGGTCACATAGATATATTTAGGTATCAGTGCAAGTGGACTTTGTAGCTCTGTTTGGTCTGTTGAGTTTCTTTACTTGCAAAACAGGGATGACAATGCTTTATAGACATTTTGCAAATCTTTGAACTGAAACTTTCATAGAATTACAGATCACATTGACAATATCAATTCTTTGCTTCAAAACTCTGCTTCAGTCATCTGACATCAGCCTGGAAAGTATAATTGATTGTTCTTGATAATCTGTTTCCAATATAGAAGAATAATCAAATCTTTGTGAAGTTAAAATATGTAAAATTCATGAAAGATGATATTTTCCTGAGAATATATTTATGTCCTTATTTTACAGTGTTTAAATTTCATTCTTAGATACTGGTTGCTATTATGAATTCAATATCTCAAATATGTGCCATAAATTTTAGAAAATTTGAAATTTTATACGCATTCAGACTGAATTTGGAGAAAGTAAAAGATAGAAAAGAAATATTTTTATAATTTTTTCTGAAAAAAAATCAAAATCAGTTCAGAAAAATAAATAACATGATATCATTCATCTTGTAATTTGCAGTTTCTTGGATATTTCAGAGTAATATATTCAGTGATATTTTATCTCAGTTTGGGTAATATTAATAATATATTTGGATAGTAATAATAAGTGGGAAAGTGAAGATACAGACAAGTTAAACCATTTCTGTTCTTAAATCATTGCTAAGGTTAAGTAGGAGCTGCTAAATCTGTAGACTGCGGAGTCTGATTGATATTAACAATAATGAATATAAATTGTAGATTATCAGAATATTTTTTCAGCTGCTTCCTAAGAGAAGATAAGTCCACTTTTCCTTGGCACCTCAGTTATCATCCACTAATAACTCCTTTTCAGATACTAAACATAAGTTACCTGAATCGTGGCACGAGAGAGCTTAGCACCTAAAATCCCAGCATTTCACAACTCTTATCTGGCAGACCCAGTCTACTAGGAAGCTGAAATGAGTCCGAATGACATAAAATATGTAAATATTCTTATAAGGACTGGGACCACAGGTTCATTCTTCCTCTCAATTTCATACAGTCTGTTTAGGTAGCCCCTTGCTCCAACTGCTAACTTCTGTGGGTCTTGTCCTCAGGTGCCTCCCTGTTCTCACACCTTCCACAGGGACCTAAACTAAAAGCGTTTACCCAGCAAAAGGAGTAAAATAATACCAAGACAAACATCCTATGGATCAAATGATATAAATTTATTAACAGCTTAGTACATAAGTACCTATTTCAAAGAGATTCTGAGCACCTGTCTGCAATGGGAGAGTCAGATGGCCATCTCTAGAAATCGTCACATTTAATTGCTTATGTAGGGTGCTTCATAATTAATTGTAGGGAGACAAGTTTTAATAACTATTCTTAATGGATCTCGAAGGCCATTTCCTGCATCATTCTGAAGTTCTCCACGCTTATGATTGTACATCTCTCCTTCAGGTTTACCTGCTTAAGCAGAGAAGTACACAAATTTCCATGCTAGTACCTCATTGTTATCCCCAGTGGTAATTAGTTTGGGTCTTGTTAAGTGCAACTGCACTCAGTCAAATTAATTAAAATGATACATGATATTCCTATGCCATTCTTTTGGAAGATACACAGCATTATGTGTTTTGCCTTTTTGCTTGAACAAACCATTACTCATCCTAGGAATTTTCAGATTTAGAGCTAGAATAAGGTTTCCAAGTAAGACTTGCTGGCCCTCTTTCTCTACCCAGCTGAGCTGACCTTCAAAACTGAAGTTGGAGAAGGACTCAGTTAATATATGTCTACAAAGTTGTAACTTGATTTTTATATAAGTGCTAAGCTAACTCTGTTTAATTGATTTTCCACATTGTACACTGAGAAATAGGATTTTTATGGCTCTTGAATAATTCAGAACTTTGATTCCTAAGGCAAAAAAAATGGGCAAGGAATAAAAGCATAATTGTCATTGTAGCAGAGGTCAAAAGGACAAGCTGGCCATAAGTTCAAAATGTGCTTGTGCTCTTGGAATCATTGTGGACTGTGGAATATTACCTTGTTGAAATCTTATTACTTAAGGAAAAAAAAAAAAAAAAAAAAAAACACACAGGCAGTTAGCTGCAAAAGAAATGGAGGAAGTGTTAATTTTTAAGCAAGTTTGACAAAGATTGAGTTTCATATGACAAATACTGTCAGCAAGACAGGATTCTGTCAGTGGAAGAAGTTTAAACATTAACAATTTCTGTCAGGCTGTTGACACAACCACGGCAGACATTTCCCAAGATGCTGAGATGACTGCTGGCATTTGTCAACAATCCTGTCACAGTGACAGCAATAAGACCATGTCTGGAAGTGTGACAGTTTTGGCTTTGTGTTCCCCTGAGCATTGGCCCAGGTGTTCAGAGAAAGTGTGGGAAAAACCCGTATTTCTGCATTGTCATTCGAACGGGGAAAAACACAGGAGGAAAATGAGCTGTCACTCCAATTCCCGTGATGCCTTGCTGCTTAGCATAACTCTACTCCACGGCCCAGGGTCCACTGGTCCATACTCTGACAGATAATTAAGAAAGCAGCAGCTTTTTCTAGACGTCTCTTCCTCATGATTTGCATTTTAGCCAGAGGCGACCAGTTATAAAAAAAACATGATGGAAAGATGGTAAGAAGCCAATTAGATGGATGGATGGCTGACTGACAGCTCTCTGGTATTACTACTCCAGATTTCATTGTATGTAGCCTGGCAGTTTTCAACAGGAACCAACTTCGCAGGTTTGTAGAGCCGTTAAATGAAGGACTATATATAGAATGCAATGGTCTTGCACAAATCTTTTACATTTTCCTGAAATAAACATTTATTATTTCCATTTTAGTTTAACTGCAATGATCTTTCTTAATTAATCACAACTTATGTAGCTGCTTGCAGAAATTATGGAAGACTGTATTAAAATAACTTTGTCAATACAACAATGATTAAAAAGTGAGATGTAAGTTAAACTGTGACACGTTGCAACATAGCAGAGGTGAAGCAAGTTAGTAATTAGTGTTTCTAAGGAATAAGTCTGATTTTTAACATAATTAAATGACACAGATTCCTTTGAAAGAATAAAAGATAGTCTAAAATTTCTCATTTCCTGGGAGAATCTGTTCGCAATGGATGTTTCTTTTCTTCTGGGTATCTTTATTTTTTATTTTAGTTTTTGTTTTTCCCAGAGAAAGAAGATTGTTTTGCACAGGACCTAACAGTTTTTAAATATGAAATAGCTTGTAAATTGCTACTTTCCAGCTCATCTGCTCAGCTCCAACAGCTGGTAGCCAATCAGAAATATTCTTCTGTGCTAGTGCCTTGTGGCTGTATCTCACTATAAAATTTAAACATTAGCAAGGCTTTTGTTTGACTTTTGTGTTGTTTGTGATTTTTTTACTTTTTATGAATACCAAATTTAACAAAGCGCAGTAACAATTGCATTTCCAAAGCTGCAACTGCCATCCGATGAGTAATACTCTATGCCAACATAAAAAGTCCCTCAGCTTTCTTTGGGTTTTGCAGGTTTATCCAATCCTGGCAATTATCTCTTGATGAATGGTTGGTTGTTTTAGCAAAGCTTTCCATAAACCAGTGCTTCAAGGAATATAACTTTGTGGATATGAATCATCCAAACTGTTGGTAGCATGGATAAATGAAAATATTACACCTTATTTTTTTCTGCTGCACTATAACAAAACAAACCCTTTGAAATCCCCTTGTTCAAAGCTGGCAAGCATTTTCTTTTCCAGATTAAAAAAAAATAATAAAAAAATGGCAGAAATAAAAAGAAAAGCCATAACACGATAAAGGTCAAATTATTTTAATTCATGGTAAACAGCAGTCTGTGAGTTTCACACTGGAACAAAATGGACTATTCATATTAATACAGTGGAGTAAATGAATTTATTGTATGATGAATTGTTCAGCACTTAAAAAAAACAAACAAAACTTATAAGACAAAAAATTCTTCTTTCAGTCTTGGCCTTCTGTTTCATCTTAGGAATTCATACTGCAATTCATACTTATTTTCCAGAGTCTAGAAACAATGTGTCGTGAATCTAGGGAGAAGTTTGGATGTCTAACACCACAGACTGTAGAGCTTCCTAAAGGTTAAGTGTCCACTAGAAGGTCCTTCATCTGCGTTTTATTACATAGTTACAAACCTCTTTCCTACATAAACTACTGTTACATCTACACACAACAGAAGACTGACCCTTAAGACTCTTCATTACTTGTCCATTGGATCTGAAATTTTGTACTGTGATTGTCTTTTTATTTTTTATTTATTTATTTTTTCCTGAAAACTTTCTCTGTCTAAGATGATTTATTTTTACTCATGATACCCAGCCACTGCCACATTAGTGATACTTCTGGTACTGTAGAGCTAGCATAAAAGTATGGATGACTGAAGGCCAAACACAAAAACCAAGCCATGGTACTGAGTAAATTTTCTCACTTAAACTCCTTGAAAGGAAACATGCTGGGTGAGAGGACTTAGAAAACTAGTATGGTTCTGAAAAAGAAGACATCTGTAGAGGAATTCTGTGCCCTGCGATAGGATGAGAGGCAACAGGCACAAGACCTGGAGTAGTGTCCGCAGAGAGGTTGTGCAGTCTCCTCTGGAGATATTCAAAACCTGCCTGGATGCCATCCCGCATGATGCGCACCCACATGAGGTGATCCTACTTGGCAGGGGAGTCAGAGGCCCCTACCAACCTCAGCCATTCCGTGATTCTGTGAATTGTTATATAGGGATTAGAATGAAGTACAGATGAAGAAAATCTCATGCTACTTTTTCTGATCTGAATTTCAAACCTTGGAATAGCTCTTTATGAGAGAATTCATAATGTAAGCTTAAATTTATGTTCATAACCCTTGACAAGAACTTACCAAGTTTGCTCCACATAGGAGCACAGATACAAAAATGTTCTTCATGACCATCTCTTAAGTGAAATTACCATCTGTCACTGGGATGGCAAGAAGAGCTTAGGTCAAAGTATTTCTAAATAAGCTGAAAAGTCTGCTAATCCTGTATCTTCCAGATGGTTTAAATATACTTTAATATAATTTTTTTTTTTTCATTAAACTTCCTCATAGATTTTTTGAAAGTTCCTTAGAGATATTTTGTCTAATAGTCAATTCTGTCCAGCTCATAACATGAACATATTATAAGCCTGGCAGTATTTTAAGCCTAGCTTCCTTCATTACTTCAAGATAAGTGGCTAGATATGAATGAGTGCTTTATTATTATATAGTGAAGATAAACCTTCTTGGCTGTTTGATGCCTTATTCTCCCCATGCCAGTGATGAAAAAACTGAGGTAAAGGTGGAATATACTGAAGGTAAGAGCTACTTTATTATTCATCATGGTTTATTATTTCTAGTGTAACAAAACACTAAGGTAAAATAACACAGACTTCAAATATATTTAGAATCATTTAGAAGAAACATTTTTGCCCATTGGCTTTAAGACAACACAAGCATAATTTAATGTTAGATAATATGATGGATATAATGAACATTAAATATACACTAAGATCTTCAATCCAAACCACCACAAACATAACAGATGAAAACAACTCTTAAAGTGAAGGCAATCTCTACATAGAAATATTGTAACAGGTCCTAAGATTTGACTGAAGACCAAGAAAAAAAATCCTTTCCTTTCCCCGGTGGTCTGGAGAGCAGGTTCAAAAAGCAAGGGGCACAACAGCAAAAAAAGTCCGATCATATGGGGGTTTAAAACAGAAAAAGAGAATCACAAGTATTCCCTAATTGGAAGACCAGAGAGAACAAGGGTGAGTATAGTTTTCTAAAATTCAGAAAAAGGAAGGATGAGGAAGATGAGACTGAAGATGACGGAAGATGACACTGAAATGTCAAGATAAAATCGATACAGCATTTTCTGGGAAATAAAAGCAGAGAGTGGAAGACATTCAAGATAACAGAAAAGCAAATATTTTCTCTGGAACGGATGAAAACTCCAACAGTGGCACTGAAAACAGGTGTTGTTTTCATAATTAAAACTCAAGGGAAACCTGCCTAAAGGGAAATGTAATAATGAAATAGAAAAATAATACCCATGGAGAACAACATCTCATTAGGAGAGATAAATTTCATATGTGAACAATGTTGAGTTAAATGATAAATTGTTTTTCTTAATGCTACTCTGGTGTGAGACAGGTTCAGAGGTTCTGCTTATTTTGCTGCAAGCTGATGATTAATGGCTGCAAAGGTTTTCTCACAAGTGTGGAAGACGGGACTGGAAAATGAAGATGCAAGATGTCTCTCCAAAGGGGAACTCTGTAAAACCAGTGTCTGGACAGAAATAGGTAAACCTTTGAGAGTTAAAAAGCCCTTATAATAACTGGCTGTGGAATGACCCAGTTTAGTTATTTTCTGTTTGGTTTCTAGTTAATACTGTTTTCCCCTTGTAACCAATGCACACTCAAACTTCAAGAATAAGACCCTCAGGCAATCCTGAAATCATCTACAGTGTATTTTCTCAGAGATAAAAAACATCAACGACTTAAGTCCCTCTGACTCAGCTTGGTGTTCAGATACCATGGAGTCAAATGTGGTACAGACAAGCTGACTGTTGCCGGAAACCCTCCAGGAAATCTGAAATGTCTGGGTGATTCCACGCTTGATTTTTCATAACCTTATCAATACCATTCCTCAAATGGGGATGTTTAAAGGCAGAGACAAATTGCTTATGTCAAGGGGTGGCTTGTAGTGCAGAGCAAAACTAGTTTGTCCTGAATAAAACTCTTCTGTTATGAACAGAGTTTTCAAAAGAATGGTTTAGAACAGGGATTTCTGATAAGGGATTTCTGAGATGAACTTTGGCAGATCCAATGTTCTCCATTTTCTGTATGTTTATTAGTCACATCTGGGATTTAGGAGCTGTTAGTTGACTAACTACCTGCTTCATGACCAAATGGACCATGAAGACCAACTTTGCTAACAAACAATTCTAGCAAGTTCCTGTGTAGAAAGCAAAGACATACCATAAAAATAAATAAATAAATAAATAAATCTTTGCAAGTAAAAATGACAAGATGTTTAATGACAAGATGTTTGAAAAGGACAGTTGTAAAGCCATCCTTATAAAGACAAAAAGTACTGGCTCTATATGAAGAGTGGGTTTATCATCTGCCAGAAAAAAAAAAAAAAAGCAAAAAAAAAAAAAGAACTGATGAGAATTAATAATGTTATGTGTATAACATAGGGGAGTAATGAATAGCAGTGGTTTTGTCTCCAAGCATATCACTGAGAAGATCAATACTTTATTGAGTTCAGATCTCTAGACATTAAAAAAGATGTTGGAAAACTGAAAAACATGTGGAAAGCATTGAAAATCTTACACTGAAAAACTTAAGCGTTCAATCTTTTCTAATACATCTCTAAGCCTAAACAGTGACAACCTTGACTTTACACTTCACGAGCACAGAATATCAGGAATAGTAAGACCCTTCTATCATATAGAGAAAAGTTTATGATTTTCTACCTGGAATTAAAAATTAGAGAAATTAGTACTAGAAATATTATATACGTGTATGTGTATACATATATCAATCAGGATGATGAGCAGAAAAAAAGTATGTCACACATATTTTTCAGGATGATCAGTAAAAAGCCAAACCAAAGCAAACAACAACAAAAACTATAAAATTATAGGTCATCTTTTATGGAATTTTACCAAGTTCCATTTTAAGCATCATAGTAATGGGGTAATGCTCTAAAAATTACATCTCTACTTGCTATGATTAAGCTATTATAAATATCCAGAAGGGATAAGGCCTTCTTGTGATTTCAAATCATCTCTGTACCAAAGATCTCTTTTAAAGGTGGCATATGACAACATAGTAGTTTTGTTGTGTGTGGAATTACAGAGGTAAGAATCCTATTACACATTCCTCTGCTCTGCCTGGTAGGATAAAAATCACTTTATTTTAGGGAGAAGTGTGGCAAATATGCAACAGGACTGAGCCATGCCCTTTGAATTCAAGGGGGACACATGTACACTCTTGCTATTAAAATTGCAGAGAATATATGTAGGTGGAATAGTAATCATCAAATTGGAGTATTGCCAGAAAAATGTTACAACATTGTTGTCTTTGACTGGTATCTCAGACTGTTGTATTTCTGAAAAAAAAATAGGAAATAAGATGTCCTTTCAGA